>NW_004524727.1:578347-641599 GCF_000260255.1 Octodon degus
GAGGAAGAGGAAGAGGAAGAGGAAGAAGAAGAAGAAGAAGAAGAAGAAGAAGAAGAAGAAGAAGAAGAAGAAGAAGAAGAAAATAGACTAGAAGTAGACTCTAGAATACAGAATACACATAAACACACAGACAGGAGATAGACTATATACTGGATATAGACAGGAATAGATTAGATATAGACAGTGGACTAAATACAGAAAAGTAAATGACATATAGAATATTTATAGACTCAGGTTAGATAAAAAATAGGTGTAGATTGAATACACCCTAGAAAAAGGCCACGCTTGAGGCTGGATGTGCAGGGGCCTTCTTGGAAGTCAAGAGGACTTCCCAACATCCTGCAGGGTTGAGGCAGGGCTGGGGGCAACTCTCCTAGCAGGAGGGTAACATGGTTTCCCAGGAGAGGAATCCGTTTCCAGGGAAGAAATGAATTAGCAGGACCACCTGTCTGAAGAGCTTGACTCTTCCAGTGCCCCGGAAGCCCTTGAATTCCAAAACAGGAGTATCCTGCAATGAGGTCCGTGATGGCAGGCCCATGCACATCAAGGGAGGGACCTGGTCCCCTGAAACTGCAGAGCAGAGGGTCAGAGCAGACTGGCACAATGCACAGCAGGATTCGGAGCCCATGAGGACAGGGTTTAGGCTCCCCCGGAGAGGCAAAGGCACTGGGCAGCAAGACTGCCCTCAGGATGCGGAGCTGAACAGGAAAGGGCCTTGTCTTCCCCACGTGCACATCACCTAGGAAATGCCTGGCATGGGGATGCTGCAACCTACTCTGGATTAACTAATGGATAACCTGGAACAGCCAGCTGAGCTGAGTCAGGGAGGTGCTGCCGTGGAAGGCCACCTGAGAGTTGTTGCCAACAGTTTAAAAGCAGAACTGGAGATGAAGGTGGTATGCTATTGATCCCCCTGGAGAAGCCTGTCACACTGGCTTTCCTGATATGAACTTGGCTATTATCATCATGAGGAGCTCGGGACCTGGCTGTCACTGAGGGTGGCTGTGGTTCTCTTTGGGGGAGTTCTGGTCCTCACCTTGAGCACCACTCTCTACTTCCCTCAATCTGCTGATACAGATCCTTCACCCTGATGGTGCAGGCTTTCTAGTTCCCACCACTGACCTTTGGGCCTTCCTGGCGCAGATCCTTGATACAGATTTGCATGAGACCTGGTTGTGGGTTCTTGGCCTGAGCGGGACTCATGGAGCACATTGCCATAGGCTCTTGGCCTTTAGCTGGACTCACACAGATCATCGCTGTGTGACCCAGGCCCTCAGATGGATTCTTGGGGTCTCTAAAGTGGAAAGATTTCTTGCACTCCTCCACATTTGACTCTGGGTGAATATTATAAAATAATCCTATCATATAATTGCCCAGTATTAAATCTTTTCCCTTGTAAACCCTGACTACATTGGGAGCTCGGGATGTAGCTCAGTGGCCTAAGTACCTAAATGGCAAGTGCAAGGTCTTGAGTTCAATCCCTGGTACCGCAAAAAATAAAATAAAACCCTGACTACAACACTAACCTTTGATAGGTTCTGGCTCCGTGTGAATTGCTGAATTATTATGGTGGCCATCTAACATGGCTGAAGCCCTAAAACAACAGCTTATCTCCCCAGAGACCACCTTCCCCCTTCTTCTCGAGCCCAGCCTCAGGTACAATTTCCTTTCACCTTTCCCACCGCCACCGGGAAGACTCCAAGCAACTCCTCAGGTGTTTCTAAACATTCCCCTTGAAAGGAAATGTTTAGAAATAGTCCGAGGCAAAGTCCACGAGAATCTCAACTCTCTTTGCCTCACGTCAGAGACCCTCGATCCTCTGTCTTTGGAGTTACTAAAGGCTTCCTTTATCTTTCCTTTCTCTTTACTGCTCTGCCCATAAAACCTAACATATTGGTGCTGTGACTTGGGTGGGCAACGTGTGAGGCTCCTGGTGTGAAACCCTGTCCTGAGCAAGGGATTGCCTATCAGCTGAGGAGCCTTAGCTTCTGGAACCTGCCTACTTGCTGTCGCCAGCCTACCTCCAACACCAACCCGCCTCATACAGTCCAGGTGGGCTGAACGCTCTTGGGGTTTCCTGCCTCATTGCAGAGTTCTCTCAGGCCTGGGGCCGGGACAGGGGACTGCTGAACTTACAGCCCCACATCACCCTCTAGAGTTGTACTTCTGTCACCAGATTGGGTCTGAGCGATTTTCCCAGGCTGTAATAAGCCTAACCCACCCTCCCCCAACTGTGAAATGTTTGCAGGTTCACTGACTTGTCACAGAGAAAGAATTTCCAGGACACATCAGTAAGAAGCATGAAAGGATTTATTAGGCAGAAATTTAAAAGCACACACTCAAAGAAATACGAGTACAGGGCTGAGGTGGGGCGGGCTTGCTTCCTGCTCACTAAGGAAGTACTCAGTTTTTGTTTTTTAAAAAATAGGTAATTGAAGCATTCTTTGGATTCTCTCAACCTGCTCCTTGACCTTACAATCAGGTTTCTGCTCTTCAGTTTCTCAGTTAAGAGGATTTCTAGACATCCAGAATTCCTGAGGAATTTAGGTAGGTTGGGTGTAGAAGACAAGGAGCCCAAATTTAACCAAGGAAACTGCTATGGGTCACCTTGGGTAACTTCAACTGGGTCCAGAAGTTTCAGTCCTCTTAAAAGCACAGTTTTCAGTTATGATTTCCTTGTCTCCCTTCTACCTGTCTCTCCCTTCCTCTTTTCTATCTCACACAAAAATCATGAAGCTTGAGGAGGGGACTGGCTTGCTCGAGGGTACAGCAGTCAGCTGAGCTCTGGAAGAAACAGAGGGAGAGGGGTTTGGGCTTCCTGGATGTTTCTCTGTCTCCTCACCTGCTTTCTCCTCCTCTTCCCTCTTCTCTCTGTCCTCTGCAGGGCGGCACTAATTGCAGCTGAAATGCATGATTAAATCCTTGGCTGAAGTCCTTGGTACGTCGGGAGAAAATTCAGATTCCATTTCCATCAGCGTCATGTTGCATTGAGGTGCACAAACCTCCACATTGTTTTGCTTGCCATTGCTTTCAAGAAAATTAAAATGGTAATTAAGATATTTTTATACTGATACACTTTTCTCTCTCTCTCTCTCTCTCTCTCTCTCTCTCTCTCTCTCTCTCTCTCTCTCTCTCTTTCTCTCTCTCTCTGTTTGGTTGGGGGTTTTTCTGCCAGAAATTAAACTCAAGGCTTTGCACTTGTCAGGCAGGCACTGTGCCACTGGGCTACATCCCTACCCCCATACTTGTTCAATTTCTGAAACAATTGGTTATTAAAATTGTTCAAGGCCCACAGCCTTAATACCAAAAGGCTATGCCAGTGGTGCTAGAGCAGGTTGAAAGCTCTAAAAGGTTCTCCAACACTTATAAAACGGGCATGGATTGTGGATTGTACAGGCCTATAATCTCAGTAATCAGGAGGTTGAGGCAAAAGGATCCTTGCAAGTGCAAGGCCAGCCTGTGCTACATAGTGAATTCAAAGCCAACCTGAACTAAATAGGGAGACCCTATCTCAGAAAGTGATGCATGCCTAGAATTCCAGAGTCTAGGAGGCTGAGGCAGGAAGCTTATAAATTTGAACCAAGCCTGAGAAACTTAGAGATCTTGCCTCAAAATGAAAAAACAAAAGAGAGAAGTGTAGCTCAATTTGAAGTCCCTAGGTTCAATCTCCACTACTAAAAAACTAAGTAAATAAAAAAAAATTTTTTTTAAGTAAGTAAATAGAAAAGAAACAAAAAGTTGCAAGGGAAATCACATTTTCTAAAACTTAGTTACTGCTGAAGACACAGGCAGAATTCCCAAGCAATTTGTGTGTGCAGCAGGTCCTTGTAGGGCCAGTCCTCCCAAGCTGCCGAGGGCCTCTGTGAGCCAACAGGTTCTGCCCTTGGGTCGCAGGAACTCAGAACCAAAGCGTAGCTCAGGGTTTCCCCATTCACGTGGACACCTTCATTCCAATCCATGAGTGATCCTCTTCCTGTCTTCTCTCCCAGCTTTTCATTCACCCTAGACCCAGTTTCAGGAAGTTTCAGGGCTCACGTTGCATGAGATAAGGAAGCTAGAGATGGTGCCCCCTCCTGGGATGAGAAGCCTGGGGGTGCATATTGTGGAATGTGAGAGCTCTTTGACAACTAAAGTATTCTATGCAGTTACATCTTATTTAAGTTGTAGCTGTGCAGATGAGCTAGAAAAAAATGACATATTCCATACAGGGGAGCAAGATCTGAACTGTGGTGATTTCCCATTGGTAACAGAAGAGCTAAAATACCTTTCAGCAGAACTCCTCTCTTTGAAGTTCTCCTGCCCAGTGCCAACTGAGCAGTAGAAAGACAATGTAGTCACACTCACCAGAACCCACACAGTATTGAACAAATCTTTGATGTGAAACCATTCGTTCTTCCCAGTGAGCCCTGACCCATCTTCTCAGAAAAGATAATGGATGCAGATAGCCTTAGGTAAAGCTCAACGACCTTCTGTGAGGCCAGATGAAAAGGCCTTGCCCAATGACAACTTTGTGTGTGTAACTTCAGACACCATCACTGTAGGTATTCCCTGGAGATCTACTAATGCCAGATTATCCAGAAAAAGACATTATTGAGACAATCATGTTTGTTGTTCACACCCCCCCTTCCTTCCCAAATCCTCAAACCCTTATAAAAATGCCAGTCTCACCCTGGCGGCATGATCGCTAAGCCTTGAGCAGTGTGGTATGGCCTGAAGAAACTTCTTTTTATTCTGATCTTGGTAAATTCTTTTACTACCCTCAGCCTTGGCCCTCCACACACTGTCCCCCGAAGCAGGAGTGACTGAATTTTGCAAGAGCCCCGTGGGGAATTGCTCATCTTTGCGGACAACGCTCAACACACAGTGTGACCACTGCTCTGAACCTCAGCTCAGGCTTTGTCCTGGGGCAGAGTCTTAATTTGCTGACAGACCTTGGACAGGAGAGCCGTGGTCATAACCATGTGTAGACAGTTTGAACAAGAAAAATGATTCTTTCCAATCTGGTTGGGAATTACTTTCTTGACCATGGAACTTGAAAGAGCAACAACATTTTCTGCAAAATGAGCCTAAGCTGGTGGCCTGGGTAGCTTATTAGGCCATTAGACTGGAACTTCCTGCTTGCATAGTTTAGACTCCCTTGGACGATACGTGGAGGGACAGGAATGCCGGGCACAGCACCCATCAGTGGGAGGCCTGGCTCTACAGCAGCTGCCACCACATGGTCTCCTCTCTCCATGTTCAACCCAGAAGAGTGGGTGCTGTGTCTTGTCAACACCAAGAGGATTTCCCAGTGTGTTCCTGTGAGCCGTGAAATGTCTTCACATTGAGTCTAGAGGGACCCAGAACCTCTGACTCGGACCCATGGTCAGCACAAGACCCAAGGAGTGAAGTCCCTGCATGGGTACTTGGCCGCTGACGGCTCCTCACCAAAAAGCGGATTAACACCATTGGGATTCAGTGTGAGTAATTCACTCTCTTCTGGATGATCTGGTTCTCATTTTCTAAAGATTCCTTTTGTTTGCATTTCTTCTGGTATCAACAACAGTGTTACCCCGGGGAAGTGAGATCACTGTGTGGAAACAGAGATTCCAACACCCCAGAGACCCCCGGGTCAGCAGAGGAGAGGGGGGACTTGAGGTCGGGGCCCTGTGGCCACGTGGCTCCTGCTGGGCTGGTTTCCCCTCACAGGCAGATTAGTACAGAGGTCAAGAACACAGGTCCCTCGAGGGGCACACAGACCTTGGCACAGCCACTCAGCCCACGCAGGCCTCTCCCCCTCTGTGGCACACTCAGCGTACTGCTCAGCATCTCCAGACTTTGCTCCCATCCTCTGTAAAATAAGGCCCAGGGTGATTTTCAGAATTCAGTGGATAAAAGAGTGTTCAGCACAGTGTGCAAATCAAACCACTGTTTGGATCACCACCACCACCATCGTCATCATTGCTACCTTGTGGATATGTTTGCTATTTCTCCTCCACATTCATCTGTGTGGCAGGTGGCTTTCCTTCCTAAAACAGAAGACAGGACCAAAGCTTCTTAGAATTAGCATTTTCTTTGGCAAGAGACAACAGGCTGCAGAGGCAGAGACAGAAAGGATACACATGTACGGTCAGCTTTCTGTCACTGTGACACACCTGGGAAATCCAGAAGCTGCTGAATGTGGCTCCCCACATGCAGGTTCCAGCCGAGACTGGTTGGCCTGCTATTTTCACACTTTGGTGGGAGGAAGTAGGGAAGGAAAACCCGCACATCACGGCCAGGGAGCAAGGGAAACAGTGGGGAGGGAATGGGGGACCCACAGTAGCTCTTAGGCACCCCACACTCTAAGGACCTCATGCCCAGCCTACCTCACACCACCACCCTGAGGACCTCCAGGGGCCTCTGATACACAGGCACCTCTCCAGACACAGACTATGACTATGACAATGTGCATTTGGGAGAGCAGAGGGGCACCGTGGAACACCAAGCTGACCAGGGGAATTGAGTCAACGTGGTGCTGGGCGTGGAAGGCTTGTCTGAGGGCTATTGCCAACAGTGTAAAAGCAGAACTGGAAGGGAAGATGGTGTGCTGTTGATTCTCCTGCAGAAGCTTGTCAAGATGGCTTTCCTGATATGAACTCAGCTATTCTCATGAGAGGCGCTCAGGTCCTTGCTGTCACTGAGGATGGCTCTGGTTTTCCTTGGGGCAGCTCTGGTCCTTATCTTGAGCACCACTTTTTGGCTCCAGTGCAAACCCCTCAGTCTGCTGGCGCAAATCCTTCACCCCGCTGCTGCAGACTTTCTAGCTTCCACCACTGATTTTTGGGCCTTCCCAGGGCAGGTCCTTGATGAAGACTTGCATGAGACATTGTTGTGGGCTCTTGGCCTCCAGCTGGACTCATGCAGGACAGTGCCGTGGAATCCAGGCTCAGAGCTGGATGCTTTGGGTCTCTAGTGTATGGACAGAACTCCTGCATTGTTCTGCATTTTGCTCTTTGGATGAATATTATGAAATAATCCTATAAATTTTGTGTCCTGTTTTATATATTTTCCTTTGTAAGCCCTAGCTATGGCACCATTGGTCCCCAAGGTGCCCCAAGCTTGAAGTTTTTGCACTGCAGCAAAGCATCTCTATCTCAGGCCGAGTACACTGCTGACCTGAAGCCTAGCTTCCCTGGTTCCTCACACTGGGTGGGGAGAGGGTGGCAGGAACAGGAAGGCTCTGGCTCTCAAGGAGGCCCTGTGACCTGCAGCCAGCAGAGAGAAGTTGTAGTTGGCAGGGCCTTCTTCCTGCTTCAAGTCGTGGAAGAAAGTGGAGGTGGAAGAGAGCAAAGGAGGTACGGGTTCGAGTGCATGACATGGACCTTGATCCATCGCAGAAGAAAATTCCCCTTGTCACCTGGTTCTGTCCCCTTCCAACACTGCTGCCCTGGGGATGCATGTGAGCTCTGGTGCACTTGGAGACAGCAGCGCAGGCAACAGGTCCCTGCAACGTGTGTCCAAGGGCAGATGACCCTCTGTAAGGCATGTTTGGTGTCATATCCAAACTCCACAACAATGGTGTGGACCCTGGAACTGGGGTGCTCAGGCTCTGCTGTGATAACCAGGGTCCTGGAGGGGGTACAGTGCTCCCTAGGGCACTGACACCACAGGCAGAGCCATAGGCTCCCTGAGGATTGTTGGGACCAAGCTGGACAAGAGGAACAGTGGAGAACATCAAGTTGATGTGTCTGGCTGGTGTCCCCAGCATTGCACTTAGACGCTGAGAAGCAGATGGCTAAGTAGGCGACTTCTTATGCCGAGGTCATCTTTGAGGCCACAGCGCCTCCCTAAGTGGCTGCGAGCGGCTCAAGTCCATGTGCAGTGGTGCACTTTGGACTGAGCAAAGATGATGTCACAGACCCAAGCTGTCGCCCCATTAGCACAGGCTGCTAAGTGGCTCTCCCTGGAGGCAAACTTGGGGTGCAGCTGTCTTTGTTAGAAATGTGTCCTAGATTGGAGACAGAGTCCCCTGTCTATACCAGAGCTTTTGAAAGGATGGATCCCTGGCCAGACTGCAGCCACTAGAAATGTAGGTTTCAAAGCCACCCAGCAGGAAGTGCTGAGGAACAGAACCTCCAGTCCCAGAGCCTTCGGCTTGTGTCTGTAAGCCCAGTGCTGGCCTATGCTGAGGTCAGAGGAGCACTCATTTCCACAGACCGAGGTTTATTGTTATGGACTTCATTCACACAAGAACAGTGAAGAAAGAAGCCCCTGCTAGCCCGAGGCTCATCTTCCCAGGGTCAGCTCTCCGGACGACGACACTTGCCAGGTCAACCCACTGTCCACAGCTAAGTGTCACAGCTGCCACAGCCAGGGCCAGCTGCCTTGGTGGGACAACACCAGCACACAGCTATCTGTGCCACAGTAGAAGACCCAGCCCACACACTTTGATCTCTGGCCGCACTGCAGCATCCCCCTGGGCAGCAGGCATCCTTGGGTCACAGCCCCTGCGCACAGCGGGGTGCTGCTCCAGCACATCTGTGCTCCAGTGTGGTCCTCCTGCCTGGCCCGGTCCCAGCACAGGGGCTGCTCAGCTCCTCCATGAGCTGCACTTACTCCTGCTGCCTTGCATCAGGAAGCCAATACTTTCCAGGCACTGTGGTAGAGCCTGGTGTGGCCTCTGAGCGAAACCAAGCCCAGGCCCTCAGAGACTTCCAGTCCACCAGGGTGAGATGTGGATGCAGAGCTGATGTTTGTTAATAATAGCGCTGTAGGGCTAGGAAGATAGCTTGGTGATCTAAGTGCCTGCCTGGAATTGCAAGGTACTGAGTTCAATCCCTGGAACCAAATGGCCCCAGACTGTGGCCTCGAAACCAGGCGTGGTGGTGCATACCTACACTCCCAGCACTGGACAGGCTGAGACAGGAGAATCGCTACAAGTCCAAGCTGCATAGCAAAACCCTGTACCAAATAAATAAATAAATAATAGCACTATAGCATGCAGTGAGCCCAGTGTGGCGGTGCAGGCCTGTGATCCCAGTGTTCTGGGAAGCTGAGGCAGGAAGATTGCAAATTCAAGCCCAGCCTGAGCAGTGAGTGACTTAGTGGTACTCTTTCACAAAATAAAGAATAAAAACCACGGAGGTCCTGTGATGGCTCAGTAGAATAAGCGCTTGCCTGGCAAGCAAAAGGGCCTGAGTTCAATCCCTGGTTCTTAAAAAAAAAAAAAGAATAAAAACCAGACTAGGCTATAGCTCAGTGAAAAGGCCATTGTTTCAATACCCAGAAATGCATATATATATATATATATATATATATATATATATATATATATATCTCCAGGCACTATACAGAATGTTTGAATAGAATGTGTGTTACAAGAGGCCAAATGGACCAAGAGAGTGCACCAGGGGGGTGGGCAGTAGCCATGTTCCCTGGGACCCACAGGCGGCCTCTGGACAGCCTCCCCTGTGTGGCCCCCAGGCACTAGCACCACCCAGCTCTTCTCTCCCTCACATGGCTGCCCCCCCTTCCTCCCTCCCTCCCTCCCTCCCTCTCTCCCTCCTTCCCTCCTTCCCTCCCTCCCTCCTTTCCATGTCCTTCCTTATCTCCTCCTCCAGCTCCTTCCCCCCACCCCCGGTACCGGGGATTGAACTCAGGACCTCACGTTTGCCAGGCAAGTGCTTATTTTACTGAGCTATCTCCCCGGCCCTCCACCAACTTCTTAAGAGAGCTAGGAACACGGTATCTGCAGGACCCAACGTGGACACCTACATGGCCGCATTTCCACCAGTGCCTATCTTGCAGGCAGTAGGTGAAGAACCACTTGAGACCCAAAATTGCTTCCTCCAGATTTGCCCAAGCAGCTCCACAGAAGCAGAACTGTGTGGAATAAGGAGTACTTGGTGCTTTCTGAACCCAGGGCCTTCATACTGAGTTCTGTCCCCAAACCCTGTGTCTCTTTTTCCGCTATTCTTTTGATGGCCAAATGTAAGCAAGCACCCACATGCTGCCTCTGTCCCATCCAGTGCCTATAACAGCTGGGGTCAGCCTGAGGCCACCGCCCCTACCCAGCATGCCCAGCGCCCAGGCTCTGGGATCCCTTTAAACAGTTCCTACCAGAGCTAATCCTGAACCAGCCCCTGCTGTGTGATGTCTCAGCTGCGTTCTTTGCGGATGCCTTTACATTATCAGAGGGAGTTTTCCTGCACCTAATAACTTCCTGCTCCACACTGCTTTCCCAGCCATGAGAAGATGCAGCTGCCACAACCACAGGAATTTCTGCCCCAGCAGGGACCCCAGAGCCACTGGGAACCCAGCTTCACGCTGCTTCCCAACCCTGGCACAGCCAGGGCTGGCTCTAGCCTCATGTGTGCCATCCAGCCTCACTCTGGGATTGTCCACTGTCCCTGGGAGCTCTGGCCCTATGCATCTGCCAGGCCAGGCAGCTTTGCCTTCCTGGAAGGGAGGCTGAGCGGTTCCAGCAGCGGCAAATCATTGTGGACTCCCCATGATGATTTCTTTGCCCTGGCCCAGCCCCAGAGCACCACAGTTGTCCCAGGGTCCCCACGTGGAAGTCTGTCTGGATCCGCCTGCCATTGCCTCTTCATGTGCACCCCATCGTGGTCCAGGGCTCCTCCATCACCTCCTCTGATCCCCTTGGTCACCTGGAGGATGTCAGGCTTTCTGACTCACCAACAAGGGTCACTTCCCACAACAAGCTCCACCTCCACCATGGCCCAAGGAGAGCACAGATGCACCCCACCCTGGGCCTGGGCTCCCCGGGGCCTGGCTGCCATCTTCCTGCATGTGGAGGACACTCCTGCCCTATGCCTCGGGGGAGCATGTGTAAAGACTCACAGCCTCTGTCCTTGCTCCTGTGCCGCCGTCATGTTCACTAGGCCACGACACTGCTTGGTCTTGCTCCAAAACACACACAGCTGCTTCTCCTTGTGGCCTACTCTGCCCTCTTGCAGACGCCCTCCCTCCTCTGGGCCCCAGACCCAGCCCACCACACTTTCTCCCTCTTCGCATCTTGTTGGGATGACAGTGACAGCCCCCAGGGACAGCTAAAGACACGCAGGAATGCCTGTAATCCTTCGCACAGAGGCCAGGAGTGCAGCTGGACCCTTGGGTTCCCCATCATCGGAGCAGCTCCATTGCCTTATCTTCCCTTACAGCCCACAGGGACTACACACTACTCTCAGACACCCCCTCCCGAGTCTCCAAGCCCTGCCGGGGTGCAGGGGGTCTTCCTTCTTCTCCCTCCCTCTCTCTGGCTGGCAGCATCCCTGCGCAGAGGCTGCTCCAGTCCCAGCCCTCCCTGGTCTGTCACAGCCTTGCTCTGCCATTTCTCCCCTCAAAGACCTCACTTCCACTTCAGGGCCTCCTCACCCAGGGCCCCCTCTCTCTCTGAAGATGTTTTTATTCGTGTCACCCCTGAGCCAGGGAGTCCAACCCTAAGGTCCCCAGCAAGCTAGATTATCACATCTGCACACCCACGCAGGCAGGCGCTGGAAGACAGATGTTTCTCATAAATCCCGAGCCCAGCGGCAGCATTTATAGCGCGCTGTGATTCTCCCCCAGCCTCAGGTGGGGCCTGGGCTTGTGATCTCCAGGCACATCCGGGACTCCTGCTGCTGTCTGTTTTTTATAGCAACAAGAAGAAACAAGAGCCAAAAGCCAATAAGTGCCTGCAATGGATTTGTCCCTTACATGTTGTGCATTAGCCCATTTACTGTGCTATACCGCAAGGCCACAGACCAGTGAGTTACAAAGCAAAGAGGTTTATTTTGGGTCTCAGTCCTAGAGGTGCTAGGTTGAGGGGCCACTTTTGGGGTGGCCTCCTACTGGCAGAGCCCCAGGGAGCCTCAGGATATCATGGGTGAGAGCAGGGAGTGTGTGTGTGTGTGTGTGTGTGTGTGTGTGTGTGTGTCCTGTCCTCTCACCTCCTCCCATAAAGCCAGCAGGCTAGATGGGGCTGCACCCTAAGGACCTTGTCTAACCTTCACTGCTCCAAAGCCCCTGCCTCAGGGACTACGCAAGCCCTGTCCAAAGCCCAATGACAACATCAGGCAGCATGGATAGCACGGATTTGTCCCTCCTATCCTGGGCCTGCGGAAAGGTGATGTTGCCCAGTCAGTTCCTCCAAGGCCCCACTCCTGGGCCTGCAAACTGCATCCTCTCGCTGTGTCCTATGTGCGCATGTGTCCCAATCTCTTCTTCTAGGCACACTGCTCACCTTGGATTGGGCCCAGCCTGGTACCCTCAGAATCTGATCCCCTTCCTGAAGGCACGTCTTCCAGGACAAAGTCTCTGCCGCCCTGGGTGGCCATCAGGCTTTGCAGAGGATGAGGAGCTCCTAATGGCACAGGTGGAGCTGGGGATGGGCACTGGTGGAGTCGGCTGCACCAACACGGGCAGAGGAGCCAGTTGTCCTGGCAGTGCCCTTCCCAGAGCCACCCCTCCCTGGAGGCTATGGCTGTAGAGAGGGCTTGCCATCTCTGTCCCCATTGCTGCCCTGTGGTGCTGGGCAGGGCCAGGTGGAGTCAAGGAAAACATAGCTGGACTTAGCCATGCCTCAGTCTCTCCACCTGTAATCCAGTGACGGCCCCCAAGGAGCTCTGAGCCTAGGAGCTCCTAGCGACCTCTGGGCCCAAGCCATACACACGGGGGGCACATTTCCCAAGACCCTGGGTGCCCTTCTCTCAGGGTGGCAGAGAAGAATGGAGGCCTGGAGTCTAGTCTGGGACTGGTCAGGGCTGCTGGGCCCAGGGGAAGAAAGCCCTAGCTGTTTTAGAAGATGGCGTCCTGCCCTGACCCAGGGCTAGATTTGGCCCTTCTATTGTGTATGAAGGAAAATTCCTGTGAGAAAACTCATTTGGGCAGAGCCCCAGCCTCGCCGAGGTCCGAGACCAAGAGGCACACGCTGTCCATCCGTGAGCTGCTGCAAGGGACTCCGCGCCTGGGCCCAACTGAGTCCACTCTGCACAGAAGCTGCGTCTCGGGACAGTGACTCAGCGGCTCTCCTGGGGTGACGTCCACGCCCAGTCTCCCCAGCACATGGTCCTGGGCCTGGCCCCAAATCCTGGCCACCTGGGAAGCATGAGGCCAGGCAGCCCCAGAGCCAGCTGGCTAGGGCAGGGGGGACACAGACTCAGGGAGGCCCCTGCTCCCTGCCAAGTGCAGCTGCCACAAAAGGCCGTTGTTTTCCACTCCGCCCCCTGGGGCTGCTCCGAGTTGGCAAACCAGGGCCTCAGCTGTGTGGCTTTCCAGGGAGAGGGGAAGCCAAGAGGGCCGGGAGCCCACGGGCTGCAGCTGTTGCACAGATGGAGGGAGGCCCAGGTCTGGGGACCTTGGCCCTCCGCTTGCAGAGCTTGCGGTGGAGCTACCGCCCCCTAGTGGACTCCTACACCATTACGGGTAGAGGCAGAGAGATCTCTGTGTGTCCCACAGAGCAGGGGCCAGATGATAGAAGTACAAGGGACAGCCTTCCTTGTATCCATACAGCCTGAGCCCTTTCGTGATCCCACCCAGGTCACTCTTTCCACCCACCTGAGAGTTGAAAGTGACCCTTCCGACATATCCAGAGCAGATGGGCCTGTCACCTGAAAGGCTGGTGACACCTGGTCACCTCCCTCACTGTCATCACTCTGGTGTCCAGGGACCTCTCAGCCTGACCCCAAGGGCATGGCAGAGCTTCCTTGGGAAGATTCAGGAGTAAAAATCTGCCATGAATTATCTGGTCCAGCGACCACCGGACATAGAACGGCCCCAGGAGGCCCGTGGTTCTCTTGCTGCTTGGCTGTCCCTGTGACAGGTGTTCTGCGTCTTCAGTGTTGGCCATCACTTCGCACTTTGATCTCCAGGATGCCGTGGGCTCCAGCCATGCCAATGAGCTATGCTTCTTCCGTAGGGCACAGGAGGAGTCCAGCATCAGGAACCCGGGTAGCACCTCAGGTGCCGTGAGGCTCTAAACAACCCCCAGTCACAGATGGCTGCACAGACGCTGCCTGAGGACAGTGCCAAGTCCTCTGCCCCACTCCTGCCCAGGCAGCCATGAGGCTCGATGACTCATGGGGTCCCCATGAAATACCGAGTCACAGTCTCAGGAATCCGGGTGCCTGAGCCACTCTGCTCTGTGTCCTACATGGCCGTGGGGTCTTTAGGACGAAGCTGGCTGTGAGGGCCCCACCTCATGCATGGGATGAAGGCTCTTCCAAAGAGGCTTCTGGAAGCAGGGTTTGTCCCTCATTTTTTACAATTTTTATTTTATTTGTTCGAGCACATAATGATCGCATTGCTTGTGGGGATTGGTGTGTAGACACAATGCAGCCTAACTTTTACCTCTTCTCTCTTCTCCCTGCCCCTGCCCCCCATCTCTTGCTCCTTCCCATTTGAGAAAGATCTATCTCTTCACTTGCCATCACCTCTCTTTTATTTGGCTCTTTGTTTATGTGGGCTTCTCATCGAAGAGGACCCCAGGGACACCGAAGTGCATGTCTTGAGGTGTATCCGTTTCCTACAGATGACTCGGGTTGGGTGGGGGCTTTCAGAACTGAACTCCTGCTGCACAAGAAAGAACAGCATTCATCTTCGCCCTCCACCTCGTGGAGGGACACAGTGGGACGCACCTCCCAAGACAGCCCCTTTGATCCGGGCCTTTCAGCCGCTGGAACTAGGGAAATGAATCTCTATGCTTCATCTGCCACCAGGCCCCAAATCATATCATAGCAACTCAGTCACACAAATAAAGAAGGCAAATAACTTCCTGGCTATTTTAATGGTGTTATCCACAACATGAACCTCACCTTTTTAACCATGTCCTTTGATTTTCTCCCATTCCCTCAAAAACCTTCAGTAGGATTTTTCAGATCCTAAGCCATACCGTGTCCATGTGTTTGATGCCTTTGGTCACTAGGACTTTACATTTCTTTGCATTTCTAGTAGCCCTACCCCTTTAAGTGTTTTTAGTGAGCCATAAAAATATAGCAACAGTGCATCTTGGAAAATAGACATGCAACCACAGCTCAATAAAACACAGGAGCTCAGGAGCTGAGAGGTGCCAGCTATGAAGTGCATGTCCACCCCCAAGAAACCGGTGTTCTGCATCGCAGATGATTTTTGCCTAGATTTTCAAATTTACATACAAATGATGCTGGGCTTCCAACACAGCTACATGTCGTCAGGTGAAAATATCATCAGTGGAAACTTCCTGCAATACACGGGACCATGGCCTCACACTGTGGAGCAACGAGTTTCCCTGGTCCACGCCCTGTGCCAGGTCTGATGCTTGCTGGGTGGGAGTGGGCACCGCATGGCCAGCATCAGTGAGGAGACCGAGCCCAGGGAGCCAGGGTGGCCCTCTGGTTTCCAGAAGGCTTGCTGCCTGGCTGAGGGGACAGTACCAGCCTCGGAGAGAAATCACACCTGTCATGGACGGGGTGTCACACATGATGATCCATGCACATGACCAGAAAGGCACTCACTTAGGAAGCTGCTTCAGGGGTCTCGAAATCAAGAGCAGCACAAATGCAGGTCTGAGCTTGGACTCCCTGGGCAGGTTCCCAGGAGACCAGAGCGACAGGGGCGCGCCCTAGATACAGATGGAGAGAGGAGTACACCCTGTGTCCGAGCAACACAGAGGCTCCCTGTCAACACTGCTGTCAACCCACACCTGCAACACCTCCACCCCCAGAGTTGTGTGAGCCCAGCACTGCCTCGCTGAGAGCTGGCTCCACCTCCAGGGAAGAATGTGAGTGCTGGCATCCACAGAGTGGGAAGGACCATCAAGGCAGGCACAGGGACCCTGGGGTTAGGCCTGCCTGGGTCTGGTCCCCAAGTCCTTGTCCTCAGTGGGGCAGCATTTGGGCTGCTTAGGACTGGAAAGCCCACTCCTGCTAGAACCAGGATCCAGCCACATGGGGTGAGCCCTCTCTGGGTGCAGCTGAGCTTAGACCTTCGAGGTCCCAAGCCCTTTACAGACAAGATCACCGAGTCCTTCAGACCCTCTGCACAGCCTGCCCCTCTTGGTCCTTGTGGGCTTCCCTGGTAGCTGAGAGCCAGGACGCAGGTTCTTAGGTCTGCAGCTCAGGCTTGTCTATGTGACATTCTCCACTGCTGGGGTGTCCAGCAGGTCCCTCAGGAGCAGACCCCCGCACAGGCTCTGCTGACCACCAGCCAAGCACTTGCAGGCAAGGGTGGACAGGTCCAGCAGTGACCTCCTGCCCACCAGCCCTCAAATCTCACAAGCCACCTGGAGACAGGCTGATCTGGCCTCTGAGAACCATGTGCATCTTGGGTTCCTCCTGTTCTCTGGAAGCAGAGGACCAGATGGCTCCCCAAGAAGCAGGTGCTCTGCCTGTCTCCCCCACTGCCCGTCTCCCATACCTCTCCAGATGCAGGTCACCACCACCTGTGCCCGCAGCACCCCCAGAGACCCCTCACCCAGCAGGTGTGACCCCCACAGTCCTCCTGGTGCCACCAGGACCTGCACCACAACTCCAGCTCTCTCAGCCTGACACAAGGATCCAACATCAAGGCTGACTGAGAGTGAGGAATCCCACACCACCACCTACCCTTCACGACCTGCCCAGGCAGAGAGAAAAGGGAGAAGCAGAATGAAAGAGAATACTCTGCCCCTACCAGTGAGCAAAGCGCTGCTGGGGTCGGACCTCGGGCCACAGAAAGCACCACTCACTGTGCTATACTCTAGGAAACCACAGAAGATGGAGCCGGGCGGGAGGAGGGTTTGGGGGAGGTGCAGAGAAATGGAAAGTGCATTACAGGAAAGAAAATATCTGCTGATTGGGCCAGGAAATCTTTGTCAGAGATAGAAAATATAGGACATGGTTGTTGCATCAAAACCCTGTGTTTGCCCCAATTGGGCATAGCAGTTTTGCTCGTTCATTTCCTCTGCTAATTTAACAAAACAGGGACTTTCACATTTCGTACTGAAATAGCCTCCAGGATTCTCGGGGGACTATGTAGTGGGAGTGAGGGCCAGCACCCTGCAGGCACACTGGGGAGACAACATTACCCTGCCTCACCCAGAGTAGGTGTTCACCCCAGCTTTGAGAGGTGCTGTGCTTGGTGGGCCCCACAGGACTCTAGCTTACTCAGAGGGGCTTTTGCAGTGTGTGGGGCCACCTCTGAGACTGTGGTGGTTCTACACATTTTCTCCCTTGTCCCCAGATTGTGGGGACAGAAAGGAATTTGCTTGCTGTCTCCTGACTGCCTGGGGCTTTATCCTCTTCTGGAGAGGCTGGGTAAGCCCTGGCCCCTGACACCTGTGGCCATTTTCCTAGAACCATCCCAAAGTGACCGACAGGAGCCTAAACAAGTTGGACAGAGTCCACCCACCACTGCGATCTCTGTACTGTAGTCCCAGGCCCCTCCATGCATGTGTCAAGGGAAATTCTTCCCACACTGTTCATACATGTGTTGGTTATTCTTCTCTTGTTTCTGGGACAAATACCTGACATCCAGAACTAAGGAAGGAAAGATTTATTTAGCTCACAGTTAGCAGAGGTTTCAGTCCATACTCAACTGACTCCAAGGCAGAGCGGCACATGGCAGAGGGCAGCAGTTCATGGCAGTGGCAAACAGCAAAACAGCAAGAGCAAATGGGAGGAGCCGTGGCAACAACGGCTGTAGAGAGCAAGTCTGTCTCTCTTGTGTTGCATTCAGGCTGTCTGCCTGAGGCTGGGTGTAGCACTCACACCCATAATCCCAGCAGCACTCACACCCATAATCCCAGCACTAGATCATGAATTAACCACAAACTCTAGCAGTCTTCCACATAACTACATGAGGCTTTGGGGGGACAACTAGACACAACCATAACAGCACATCACAACAGACCTTAACAAGGTTTCTGTGTTGCTCCCTGTTCCCTCGTTCCCACCCCCAGGTCACAGGAAATATGCCCAATGAGGCTGAGCCTGAGGGTGCACAGGTCTCCAGAGAGTCCCTGTGGACAAGGGGGGTGGAGGAGACAGAGACAGCTCTCTGGGAATGCATCTGCCGTTGGCTTCCAAGATCTAGCTGTAGTGAGTCCTGCTGCTATAAACACGGGTTGCATGGGTCTCTGAAATAGAAGTCTTGAGTTTTTTCGGGAATACCCTGAAGGAGAATGGATGGGTCAAATGCAATTTCTAACTGCCATTTTTTGAGGAACCTCAATACTGTACTGATTTCCATAGTGGTTGTCCTAGTTTACGTTTTCAACAACAACGTAGACTTTTCCCTCACACGGCTCACCAGGATTTGTCATTGTTGAATTTCTTGATGGTGACCGTTCTTATGGAGCAAGGTGAAATCCCAGTGTTGCTTTGGTTTGCATTTTTGTAATGGCCCACAAGAGCAAGGGTTTTTTGTTTTGTTTTGTTTTTGTTTTTATTTTGTTTTGTTTTCTCGGATTCCTTAGCTTTCATCGGAGTGCAGCTCTTCTTGTCGCCACAAGAGGGCAATGTTGCCCTGAGCCAAGTGAGGCTTTTGGGGTTTTTTTGTTTGTTTTCACTTCTATTTATTTTTTATTTTTATACTTTCATTGATAAACAAATAGCAATGAGACAGTTTCAAATCAAATTTGTAGGACAGTTTCAATAATTAACACACTGCATGCATTCTTCCTAGTGGTTAATTGCTGTACAAGATGCGGACATGATATCCTATTTACAAACACCATTAGAACAAATCACTCAACTGAGGCTTTTGACCAGGGAAGGATTTGATTTCCAGTCTTAGACGGAGAGGATCAGAGGTCTCCAACTTCAGAGCTCATGGAGGAGACAGTGCAAGGGCCAGGCTCTGTTGGGAACATGCAGAGCCTGCAGTGGCACCAAGGAAGCAGGCACTTCCTTCTCCTTGCAGAAAAGCCTGCTCCTGGGCTGGGCAGGAACTGGCTTGGTAAGGCTCTGCGGAACCAAGTGTTGGAAGTGTGGAACCAAACACCAACTGCGGACTGCGCTGCGCACCGGCCTGTTCTCCACACTGTGCAATCCTTGGCCAGGCGTGACAGGTTGGTGACACCAGACACACAGGTATTTACACTTTTCCAAGCCCACATTTAGTACATAGAGCCCAACAAAGAGTGCAAGGTATGCACTCTTCTCTGGGAAGTGTCTCTCAGGCACACTGTCCTGTTGTCATTTCTGGATGACAGTTTGGGGCCCCTGTGAGCAGGTACAGTAATGGAAACGCGTGCCCGCAAAGCTCGGAGCCCAGGGCCTGCCCCAGACGCAGGGCACGTGGTTAGGGGTCTGGGGCCCCCTCCTTCCCTGACCTGAAGGCTTGGCAGGGATCCTCCCCTCTCTGCCTCCTCCTGCGCCACCCTGAAGCCTCACGTAGGGGCCTGCTCGGTCAGGGAGTCTGTCAGGGAGCCCTGGAGATGCTGTTTCTCAGCACAGAGGCCGGAAAAGAAGCAGAAGAGATTGCCCGGTGGCTGGGCAGATGCACAAGTGGTAAAATTGTGCAGAACTCGGCATGGGCACAGCGCACACCGAAACTGAACCGGTGGCTCTCAGTCAGCTCTGTGCTGGGTGCCTATGGCCATTTCCTGATTCTCCTGACTGTGTAACTACAGTTTCCTGAGATAGTGCCGTTGCAGCCAGGCGAGAAGATGCACACCTGCCACCCCAGCAGCCTGGCTGACTGAGGCAAGAAGACTGAAAGCTTGAGCCCAACCTGGATAACTTAGCAAGAGCCTAGTTTAAAATTAAAAAGGGTTAGAAGTGTAACCCAGTGTAAAGCCCCTAGGTTGAGGACAATACAGCTCATCCCCAAAAGATCAGAAGGACACGGTGCCCGTTTATAGGATCAAAAGAGAAGACCTGGTGGGAGCCTCTTCAGGCACCTCTGAAGACTCTGGGCCCTCATTGTTGACACCCTGGCTTCAAGGTGAGCTGCTATCACGTCTAAGATTTAAGTTACAAAGCAACCCTGACTCGCGCTGCTTCTGAGCCAAATCAGGGGGGTCTGGTTCTTCCCTTTCCCGCTGGCAACCAATAGAGGGCGCACGTTCGTTGACAGCTGCAGTTTAGGCTGACCTGGATGCCCCACAGAGGTTGGGGGGGGGGGGAAATAGCGGTATGGGATGCCCAAGACTTGCATTTGCAGTACTCTAGACCGAGCAGCAGACTTGAATCTGGACCAATCAGCAGCCTAGAATTCGGACCAATCATCAGCCTCAAATCTGGACCAATCACAGGTCTGCTGTTGTTATATAAACAGCACCCTGGGCACAGTTATTCAAGGTTGTTCTGAGAGCAAAGTTTGCCTTGTGTGTTTGCTCTGGTGCAACCCAAACCCTGTCTACATAAGGTGCTGCTGTGGTGGCCCTGTAAGTTTTGTGACCTGTTTTGTTGACAGATTAAAAGATTCTGTGTGTTTGGGATTTTTACCTGTAGTGTGGGCAGAGTGGGTTACCTTTTAAAAAGAGGAGTGAAAACAGAGGCCTGTCGCCGGGTCAGTCTCACTGATGGGCATCGGGCAGTGTCACTGGCATCTAGTGGGGGCCTTGGTCCCTGAGATGACAGGGTCATGTCGGACTCCCAGGGCTGTGACACTGCCTGACGGTTAGAGGCACCCAGAGCTGTAACCCCAGAGCTGAGAGCCACTGGCGCTCAGAGCCTGGAGCCGCTTTCCCCGTCCATCATCCATCTGCGTCGAGCAGAAGCAGCTTCAACTCAGGGCGCTGTGACCTCCTCCCTGAATGCCGACGGCACCCCTGAGCTGCAGAATCATAAATGCTGAGCCCCAAAAGTTTGCAGGTGATTTGTTTTTCAGCTATTGCAACTAGTAAGTGTGTTTATGCGGAAGAATTTCCAGAGGCCCAAGGGGCCAGGCAAGAAATGAAGAGCCTGCTCCTTCTATAGCGCACTGCAGGCCTGGGGTTGGTCCGAGTTCTAGGCTACTGATTGGCCCAAAGCGCAGGCTGCTGGTTGGTTCAAATTCTACACTGCAGGATGTTTCTGAGGCCGGGTTGGCAAGGTTCTGGTGGCCGCCTGCGGAGTGAGGGGAGGGAAGGCTCCTTACTGCACATTCTGAGCCTGGCAGTGTTGACCCAAGGGAGTGCGCTGGGTTTTCAATAAGAAGGCAAACACTGAAAAGGGAAAAACACCGGGCTGTGTGCAGGGAACCGCGAACATAGCAAAGGGGAACAGAGGCCAGCCCTCCCCCACCCTTCCTCAGGGACTGAGTGGTGAGGCTGGCTGAGAAATGGGTCCCGGAGCTCAGCACACAGCCTCTGCCCCTGCCTGCGCACACGGCACACTCATGCTGCACTCGTCACATCACATGCATAACAGATCACACTCTACACACTGCACACATACCACAAGTGCACCTCTTTGCAAGCCCCACACACCTTGCACACACAACAACAGTCCTGGTTCCTTTCCTCCTCTGCCTGCCTGTCCACATCCAGACCCTCAGGAGAGCAGGATAGTTTGAGGCTGGGCTCCCTGGAGGAGAGGACGCCTGTGCCAAGGCCCTTTACCTGGTTGAAAAGAGCAGGATTTCCGGTGTGTGCAGTCTCTCCTGCCCAAGGGAGAGCAGTGGCTATGGGGAACAGAGGGGGCCCATTCTTCTACCCTCCCAGCCTCCTGGAAGTGCATGGTCCACCGCCACACTCACGTGCCGCAGCACCACTGGAGACACGTGAAATGCGGCACAGCATCTGTGTTGCCAGGGATGCTGACCAGGATAAGGTGTCTTTTCTGTGGCATCATCGAGACCTCAGCAAGCCAGCGAGCATGGGCTTCTCCCTTCTCACAGGACTCCGCAGCAGCGAATGTGAGCGCCCTCCCGCAGCACCGAGCCTGGGTCCCCTTTCAGCCTAGCATGAGTCTCTGTCCCAGCAGAACCTTTGATGGGTTCCTGCTTTCCACTTCAGAGCTCAGCTCACTCGGGGACTCATCCCCTCCATGTGCAGAGGGATTCCATGGATCCCTCTGCCCCAACAGCACTGTCCCTCTATTAGGCAGGACACTCAGCCACCAAATGTGGCTCCCCCAGGAACAGCATTCCCGCCCCTTCTTCTAGACTTGGGCTGAGAGTGTCTTCACAAAAGCACTTGTGCCCGCAGGTCAGTGGCTAGGGCTCGCATCTGATCCGCCCCGTGCTGGGCTGGCTTCTCATGGGTTGTGTCTCCCTGAGTTGGCAATCTCGACGGGCCGCGGAAATGAATCCATCTAAATCCAGGGAAAAGAGTCTTCCACGCTGGTAAAGTGTGCCCTTAAAGGGTACAAACGGAACGCTTTAACACAAAACTTTTCATTGTGTAGCACCAAGGACTGAACCCAGGGCCTTCATGCTAAGCTACATCCCTGCTCCCCTATGCCTTTTCCTTTTCCTTTTCCTTTTCCTTTTTTTTTTTTTTTTTTTTTTTAATGCTGAGACAGGATCTTGCTAAATCTCTTAAGTCCTCCAGGCTGGACTCAAACTTGCAATCCTCCTGCCTCAGCCTTCCAGCATTCTGGGGTGTCAGACCTGCCCCCTCCACCTGTCCCACAATAAACTTTAAAATGATGTCATTCCATCTCCATTGCACAAGACCTAGTTGTCTTAAAGTGAAAGGGGAAGGGAAAGTGGCTGATCAAGGTGATGAACTGGATTCAAGATGAGAATGGCCAGGTAGGAGCTCCCCAGCAGGCAGTGTGAGAGCTGGACAGCCACCCGAGCAGAGCCCAGCGGCACCCCTAGAGGCCTGGCCCTGTCATGAGGCCCCCAGGACACCCTGCACCTTCTCGCAGTGATTGGAGGCCCTGGCAGAGTCCTCTCTCTGGCCTGCTGACCCTTGTCCCCTCTGCTGGGCCACTGTGTCCTGGGTAGGAGAGCAAACAGGAAACCAGCCAGAGGCCCATAGACAGGACCAAGCAGTGAGACACTAGCCAACCAGGTGTGGGGTCGCATGCCTGTCATCCCAGCACTCCAGGAGGCTGAGGCAGGAGGACTGCAAGCTGAGCCTACTCTACAAGTAGAATTTAGGGACTTGGTGAGACCGTGTCTCAAAATAAAAAAATAAAGAAAAGGGCTGGAGATGTCACTCAGGGTAAAGACGCCCAGGACTGCCAAAACAAACAGACCAAAAAAAAAAAAAAAAAAAAAAACAGCCAATAAAAAGCCTAAGAGGGCTAGGGAGATAGTTTGGTGGCCTAAGCACCTGCCTGGCAAGCACAAAGACCAGGTTCAATCCCCAGTGCCACATGCAGTACAGGCCCTGGAACACAGGCCACTCAATGCCAGCCACCGAACTCGGGCATGATGGCACTCACCTGTAATCCCAGCACTAAGGAGGCTGAGACAGGAGAATCCCACTATGAGTCTGAACTGTGTAGGGAGACCATGTACCAACTAAACAATTTTTTAAAAAAATTATTTTTAGGGGCTGGGGAGATGGCTCAGTAGAATAAGCACTTGCCTGGCAAGTGCAAAGGTCTGAGTTCAATCCCCGGTTCCAAAAAAAAAATTATTTTTAAAAAAGTCCAATAATCGAAGTTTGGGGGTGAGATGTTAAAAGAATAAGGAAAAGCAGCTATAGAAGGCAAGCAGCCTGGGCCCGTGTTCACTCAGGAGCCAGACGACCTTGAAGCAGGAGAAGCTGTAGACACTTGACCTTAGGAAGTCCTCGCTCAACACTACAGTTTCCTTTTTTCTTTTTTTTTTTTTTTTTTCTTTCCTTTTTCAGTTTATGTATTTGGTACAGGATCTCACTATGCAGCTCAGACTCTAATGAGCCTCCTGTTTTCAGCCTCGCCACCACTGGGATTACAGGTGTGCACCACCACACCCAGACTAGTTGGCTGGCTCAGCATGTCCCGGGGGGTGGGGCCAGCACAGCATTCGGGATGGGGGATTGAACCCCAGTCCCGGTCCCTGCGCTCTCTGGCCCAGTCTTTCTTTATTTTTTCTTTCTTTTTTTGAGACAAGATCTCCTTGTGAAGTCCAGGCTGGTCTTGAACTCACTATGTAGCCCAGGCTAGTGTTGAACTCATGTCAATCCTCCTGCCTCGGCTTCCCAAGTGCTGGGATTACAGGCCCATGCCACCATGCCCAGTTGATACTGAAGTTTCTGCCTTGTCTTTTTTGAACAAACAAGCTAGACTAGTTTATTAGTCTGTGGGTGAGACTTAAGTAATGTTGCTATGTGTGCAAAATGGCGCCCTCATTTTTGAAGCAAAACCTTGTTTTAATTACAAAAATCAAGGAAAGCATGCATAAAATGAAAGAATTCCCTTTTGATTTCATATTAATAGTAACTACTAACTGTTTGAATTTTCCCATTTGAACACTTCCCTGTGTAAATATAAACACATCAAAATATACAGTCATTGGTAGCTTTTTAATTTATTTTGTTTTTGTTCTAGGGAATTAAACCCAGGGCCTTCAGCCCTTTTTTATTTTGAGACAGAGTCTCACTAAATCACTAAATTCCCCAGGGTGGGTTCAAATTTTTCACCCTTACATCCAGAAATTAGTAGCTTTTTAAATAAAAAATTTAAAATGTCTGTAATGCCAGCACTCGGAAGGCTGAGGCAGGAGGCTCACCTTGAAGAGCTTGAGCTACATAGCAAGACGCCCTGTCAACAATTCCCTCACCTGAGTTTTTCTTTAGAGATCAGAGCAGATCCATACGCAGCTGTGCGAGATGCCTTGGCCCCGTCTTTCCCGCCGGTAAAACTTCACAAAATAGAGCCTGGGAGATAGCTCAGTCGCACGGCGCCTGCGGTCCCATCTCTCTTGTTGTCATCAGTCTGAGTTTGTACTGAATCCTACAAATGCATCCCCTTCTGTGTTTAGTATCTACAGCCAGGGTGGAGACTCCAGACAGTGCCGGCCCCGTGAAGACCATCCCTGTTGTCTGATAGCCCACTTGGCTCTTTCCTTTTGGGGATTGATTTTTTTTTTTTCCACTCAGTAGAATTTCCAGGAAGCTCATCCAAGTTGTGCATATTCCTGCTGGTCCCTTGTTATTCCCAAGCTGAGTTCCAGAGCACACATCTGTCCTGGCTAGCTTGAGTGTCCTCCTGCTGTGGGACATCCGGCTGATGGGTACTTGGGCTTTGGTGAAATTCCCAGGACCATTGAGCACAGGTTTACATGCAAACCTATGTGTCATTTTTCTGGGATAAATGGCCAGGGCTGCAGCAATTGCTTGCATGATAGTGGTGCACTTAGTTTTAAGAAACATCCAAACCAAGGCAAGGGTGATTATTCTCTTTGACATTGTACCAAAGATAAGGAAGATGTCCAGTTTCCCAGCATGTTCACCAGTGTTTGAAGAAGTTGCTATTTTTAATTAATTTATTTATTTTTCAGAACCGGGGATTGAACTCAGACCCTTGTGCTTGCCAGGGAAGCGCTTATTCTACTGAGTCATCTCCCTGACCACAGAAATTGCTATTTTTATTTTAATTGTTCTGATAGATGTGCAGCATTATCTCATTGCAGTAGTTGATATCTCTTATCTTTTTAATTTTTTTTTTGTTGTTTTTTTGTGTTTTGGTTTTTTTTTTTTGTTTTTTTGTAGCGCTAGAGTTTGAACCCAGAGCCTTTCCACTGAGCTACATCCCCAGCCCTTACTTTATTTTTGTTTTGGGACAAGGTCTCACTAATTCATTGCGCTGCCCATGCTAGGATCAAGCTGCAGTCCTCCTGCCTCAGCCTTCCGGAGTGTTGAGAATTACAGACATGTGCCAGTATGACTATAGTTCCTAACCTTTTGTTGTTGTTGTTCCTTTTTAAAACTGACACTATGATGAATATTTGCATGCCTAGATTTATACCACTAGACTGTATAATTATGCTCCTTTATATGAATGTGTCATACTTTATTTATCTTCCAATTGTCACCCATTTAATTAATATTTTGCTACTCTAAAATACATGTACTTTTGTATATTCCATATTATAATTTATAATGCCAACATATATATACATACCCACACTCGAGAGCTGAGCCTCTGGTTTCTGCTTGTGTGCTTCTGGGACTCACTTTCCGAAGTAGGAGAATTGCTATGCGAAAGCACATGTGCTGAAATTCTGACAGATTGGTAGGTTGCAAAATTGTCTTCCAGGAAGTTCTTAACCACTGTGCACTCCCAGTGAGCCCGCGGGAGGATGATCGCTACCTTGAGTACTATCTAGTTCTTCATGTGATTCATTTAGATTTTCCTCAATACTTTAAATGAAGAGTGGCCTGTCCGCGCCGGCCCCACCCCCCTGGGCGCACTTTGCTGGCGACCAAGTCTAGTGTGGTGGCACATGCTTGTAATCACAACTCTAGGGAGGCTGAAAACAGGATCACTACGAGTCTGAGCTGCATAGTGAGACCCTGTACCAAATACATAAAAAAATTTTAAAAAGAAGAAGAAAAGTGGCCTTTTGTTAGTATTCCAGTTTGCATTTTTACTAGTGGGGTCCCGTATACTTTCATGTCATTATGTTTATATTTTGTGTCTCCCTTATTTATTATGCCTATTATATTACTTATTATCTTTCTATTTGATTATCTTCTCGTCTTGATTTTTGCCTTTAAGAATGTTCCACGGCTCAAAATTTTATTTATTCATTTTTTTTAATTTTAGGGAAGGGTCTATAGAGTGTTCAGCGTCTCACTACTAGATCGGACTCGTAGTGGTCCATCTGTTTACAGCCTCCAAAGAGCTGGAATTACAGGCATGTGCCACCACACCCAGTCTCAATTGCCATCTCAGCATGCCCCGGGGGCAGAGCTGGCACGGCAGGGGGTGGGGCGGGGTTGAGCCCTCAGCCTTTGTGCTTGCTTAGAGGTGCTTTAATCCGCTGAACTATTTCCAAAATTTAAAAAAAAAATTCTTATTTGCTGGGCATGGTGGTTCACGCCTGTAGCCCCATTGCTCAGGAGGCTGAAGCAGGAGGATCACCATGAGTTTGAGGCCAGCCTGGGCTGCATAGTAAGACCCTGTCTCAAAAAAGCAAAACTTCCAGGCCCTTTTGACACCTGGAGCCATGTTCTATTTAAAACTTATTCCTGTTCCTGATGCAAAGCAGAGATTGCAGCAGAGGGACTGGGACCCAAGGGCTCAATCCGTGGCCTTCTAGGGACAGCCTCTAGCCAGGGAACACACTGTGCGGGGGACCAGTTGTGCACTCCCTTGACTGACAACAGCACATCTGTGGTGTGGCCTGTGCCACATTTGGGGTGTCCCAGATGGGCTCCCTTCCAGCCTCACTGTCTGCCCCTGGACTGATCTTCACTTGAGTGAGCCGCGTCACCTGAGTGAGCCGCGTCACATGTGCCATCCTCTCTGCATCTGCCTGCAAGGGACGCACCGTGAGAGAAGCAGCTCTTCCATGTGGATCTCAAAGGTCCCCGTACTGTACAGAGCCACCCAAGTCCCCCAGCTGATAGAGTCACACTTCCTGGTGGTGGCAACAGTGGCTGCTGGTGGAGCATCTTCACCCCAGGTCCTCAGAGTCCTGCAGAGAGACAGTCCAGGACACTGGGGACAGGTGGCAGCAGGCTCTCGGCAGCCTCCCCCTCTGGGGATGCTTCAGTGTCAGGAGTTTCTTAACACAATTGTGTGCTGTATCTCAGGGCCACAGCCGGGAGAACTTGCTCAGTTTAGCCTATTTGTTCCTTTCTTGCTTCCTCCAACTCGAATGTGAGTTCCATGAGGACAAGGCTTCTGTATCCTTGTCCCTGCCATGTGCCTGGCACATCATACGCACTCGAGACATTGCTGCTAGCTGTGCACGGTCTCCAAAGTAGTGAGACCCTGTTTCCGACATAAAAAAATAACACAAGAGCTGGGGATGCAGCTCAGTGCAAAAGCCTTGGGTTTAAAGCCCAGAGCCACAGGGCCTGTCCCTGAGTCATTCTAATTACTGCGGCATTTTAATTTTTTTTTTTTAATTTTTATTTGTGTGGGGTGGGGTGGCCAGCTCAGCCCACCAGGGGGCAGGGCTGGCTGGCATGTGGTGCTGGGGGATTGAACCGCGGTCCCTGTGTTTGCTAAGCTTGTTCCAAGTAGGTGCTTTAGACCACTGAGCCATCTCACCAGCCCCTACTGCGGCATTTTAGTACCTTGTGAAATCTGGAAGAGCCGGTCCTTCTTCATTCTCTCTTTATCAAACATTTCTGGGCTATTGTTGTGTATTTGCTCATGTATATGTGGACCTGAAAATCAATGCATAAATTTCTCTGCAAGATTTCACTGAGGCTCTAATTAAAATTATAGTTTATAGATTAACGTGAGGAGATTCGATACTGTTGCAACACTGATTCTCCGCATGGAGGAGCATAATATATCTCTCTTATTTGGCTATGTGATGTGCGATATATTTATCATTATTGCGTCTTCCCAAGCGTTAAACTCTTCATCCCTACAAAATATCTTTGTCTTGGGGCCCGGGAGATGGCTCAGTGGAATAAACACTTCCCTGGCAAGGGCCTGAGTTCAGTCCCTGGTTCTGCCAAAAATAAATAAATAAAAAATCTTTTTTTTTTTTTTTTTTTGAGTCAGGGTCTCACTGTGTAGCCTACGCTAGCCTTGAACTCACAGTGATCCTCCTGCCTCAGCCTCCCAAGTTAGTAATCATTTTTGTCTCAAAGGGTATTTTGTCTGATTCTAGCTCTTTTTTGGTTACTGTTCATGGCCTGTCATTTTGCATCTTTTTACTTCCTCCTTTGTGGCTCTCATACTGAATAGTGTATCTTTTATAGACAGTACACTGTTAGAGAATATTTTTTTGTCTGTTCTGCCAATCTCTGTCTTTTGATTGAAGACAGAGTTTACTTATAGGTAATGTAATTTCTTATAAGGTAGTGTTACACACAGCTAAGTTATGCAGAAATATTGTAAGGGGATGGGCCCTCAAAGGAGCCAGTGCAGAAAGAGGATATATTGCAACTGTGCAGGGGACAGGCACCTCCGCTGAGGGCCAGACCTCAGGACAAAAGATGAAACCAATGCACCCAGGATAAAGGCAGTGATTGATTCTCTAAATAGGTATCAGTCACCTCGGGAAAGCCAGGAAGAGCCACTGACCCAACCCCCTCCAGGAAAAGCCCCTCTTCTGCTCCCTGCCCACCTGCTGCATGACTAGCTTCCCCATTTGATCCCCATTTAATTCATGTTCCCTGAGCAATTTCACTCATAATCTTACTGATTGATCATAGTCTTGTCGCACCTCATGCCCACCTTGTGAGTTCCCATTTTGCCCCACCTTGGACCCGCCTCACTTTGTGGTTTACCTCTATAAAAATCCCTTGAAAAGGCAGGATCCTTGGCAACCCACTCCATCTCTCTCAGACAGAAGCTTTTTTTCCTTCAACAAATATATTCTGTTCTTAACCTCCATTGTTCCTAGAATTCATTCTTTGATTTTTGAGAACTCGAACTTGTACCAGACCTCTAGTAGGTTGGGTTTCTCTCCTCCATGTCAGTGGGACTTATATCTGTCGTCTGCTATTTATTTCCTGGATAACATATATTTTGTATTTTCCTCAAATACTGACTTCTTTGGGGCTCAGTAGAGATGTTCTAGTGTTAATTTAATCAGTTCTTTTCTCCGTGTGTGGTGTGTGTGCGTGTGTGTGGTACTAGGGTATGAACCCAGCACCGTTATCCTGGGCTACTGCCCAGGTCTTTGGCCTTGCCTACAATGAGGGGCAGACTGGAAGTGTCCTGCTCTTCCAAAGCAGTCTGGCAGCCTCTGGTACTGCAGGAGACACTGGGATGCCCCTCCCCATGGGCTACATCCCCCATGTTTGATGCCTTCTTCAGATATGACTTTCGAGGCTGAGGAGAGGCCCCAGACTCCGTGGTGATGTCAATCCCAGTGCAGGAGCACGGGGTGGTGGAGAAAGCACAGCTCTGTGTCCAAGAACACTGCAGCCCTCGGAGGACAAAGCCTCCCTTTTCAATGACAAGAAGGAAGTGGAGAGAGAATGATCTGCTCCAGATGCACCCATCCATACAGGGAGAATGGAGAACAGGAGCTGCTGTGCTCAGCAGTCGAGGCCCCCAGGAGAGCAGCGACCTCTGATTATTTCCAAAGGCACAGAAGCCAGCGCTGTGGTGCAGGCCTGCAATCCCAGCACTCTGGGAGGCTGAAGCAGGAAAATGATGATTTTGAACCCAGCCTGGCAATTTAGTGAGACCCTGTGTCAAAATAAAAAATAGAAAGGGAAAGGGATGTAGCTCCAGGTGAAGTGGCCCGGGCCTGGGTTTAATGCCCAGGACTTCAAAGGGAGAAGAAGAAAGCAGGAGGAAGTGGAAGAGTGAGCACACCAGTTAAATGTGGTGGATATGGATGAGAGAGAAGCTGAGACAGTGGAGGATGAGGCTCTCCAGAGACAGTAACAGCTGAGAGCTATCAGCTCCTAAGCTGGAGGGGACAGAGAAGAGGAAACATCAATGGAGACAAGGGCTGGGGTCATGTGGCTGCCCTGCCCAGCTGCAGGTGGGACTTGGGGACTTGTGACAACTGTCACAAGGCTATACCCAAGGTGAGAGCCCCGAGAACACACAGCTCCACCTCCTCCCCCTGCCTCTCTGCTCCTTCCAGAAGCCTGGAGCCCCCAGGGGACCTGGAGCCCAAGGCCAGGTGGATCTCAGGAAGGGACAAGGGACAAGGGCCCAAGGCAGGAGCAGCTAGAGAGCTGGTTCTTAGACCTCAGAAGGGAAACTAAGTCTTGTTCCAATGCCAAGTGACAGGAATAGACTCAGGTCACAGTCCCTTGCCGGCATGAACAGCCACTGGGCAGCTCACCCCTGCATGCCTTCGGTGTGTGTTGAGGAAACTCTCCAGCAGCCCGTGGTTTGGCTGTGCAGGTGACAGTTTCAGTTTTGAGTGAGGGCAGGATGGGCACGCTGGAGACAAGGACAGAGCAGGTGGCCCTGGCCCAGGGTCTGATGAGATTGCCGTCCACCCTAAGGCGCTAGTCAGCACAGAATAACAAACAGGCTTAACTGTTTTTCAGCCCAAGGCTGGTCTGTGCCTCAGCTGCCTCACGTGTGAAACCTCAGGCTCCTGCAAGCAGGGTGGGAGCTGCATCAGGCCTAGCTGCCTCGGGAAGAAGTCTGAGCTGACTTCTAACTTCCTACTGATTGCAGGAAGTCGAAAGTGAGGACGAGAAGACTACAGTGGTCTCCAGAAGCCGGTGCCCACTCTGGATGAAAGGCACATGACTGACTCTTGGATGCCATTTGCCCAAAGCCACCAAGTACATTGGTGACCATTCCATCCACGGTGGCTCCTGCAAGGGTGGCCCTCCATCTCCACAACTCACTTTCCAGAGAGTTCTCCTGGGAAAGGAACCTGTGTCCTCTACAGTCTGTTGGATACGCTGTGATCTTTCTTAGCCACTCTGGCACCTCCAGCCACCAAGTAGGTGCTGGTCAGCACTGGGGTCTCACTGGAGTGGGAGTCACAGGCCAGCTTTCAGCATGGCTGCATCCCTAACCAGACTGCAGTGAGGGTACTGGACCCTGCTGGTCGTAGGACAGAGTGACCTTTAAAATTCCTTCCAGCCCTGGGGTTTCATGACACCTGCCTGGCACCTGCTGTTCTGCCTGGGTCTTTTCCATCAGCTTCTTGTTTTGGCATTGCGCTGTCAGCTATGTCCCTTGGCCCAAGTGGCAGTATTTGGCAAGCAAGGAGTCAGCGACTACAGGCCCTGGGTTGTGTGATCAATTTTGTCTTAGACACAAGGACACTTTGCCTGGGCTCCTGGTGCTGACCAGTACTGAAAGCATGTATCCAGGCATGGTGGCGCACACCTATAATCCTAGCACTCAAGAGGCTGAAGCAGGAGGATCACCAAGTTCAAGACCAGCCTGGAATAGATAAGAGACCCCGTCTCAAAACAAAACAAAAACAGACACAAAAATATAAATCTAAGAAGGCTCTGATAACTCCCATGACCCAGCATGAAGTCTGTTTCCTTGTTTTCAGTCAGGTTGTTTATTTTCCCATGGCACAAGACAGAGATAGGAATCCTGAACATCTGGATAGAAACTAGGGGGTTTGGCTATGATTTTGCCTGAAGCTTACATTTCACTTCCTGTTTCAAACTCCAAAACCAAGATTCAATGAGAAGATCATGAAAAAAAGAAGCGATATGCTAATGAATAGGATGATCTTTGAAAATATAATTGTGTCTACCATTACCAGCAGCCTGGTCAGTGCCAGTCAAATGCTAGTTATTCAAACAGCCGAGTTCAAATCCTAAATCACCAGAGATTCCCCGCTTTGCATGGAAGCCATACGTATCTAGGCCATTGGTCAGCTGTTGAAGAACAATTTTTTTCAGTCTTATGTGGTAGTGTGGGCCACTTGTGGTGGGAGCCCAATGCTTAAAAGCAAAGCACAAAGAGAGTGCCTTCCTGCCTCCTTTGGGAGAAGTGGGACACAGGACAGATAGTGAGGGGTTGGGAAATTCCCATCCCCACAGATGCTGAGGGGCGGGGTCCCTCTTCCAGATCAGCCGGTTTCCCAAGACCAGAAAAACAGTCCCTTCTGCAGCCAAAAGACAACTTGAGCAGCTGACGAACACAAACTGGTGAGGACAGTAAGTGCCCAGAGCTGTGGCTGGAGAGGCAGCTAGGAACCGAAGGGTCACAGAAGCTGGAAGTGGGGTCCTGGGAGACTCCGCCACCTGGGCATCCTGCTCAGCTGGGATCCCGGTGAAGCAGCCTCTCTAAGCCTTGAGAATCCGTTGTATGTAGCGCATTACGTGTGTGTACCTCACATGTAATCCTACCTCCATGGTGTCCTTGCAAGTGTTATATCATGTGTAGGACTGTGCAGGTGATAGTTCCAGGTGCACACACAGAAATAATGCGTCTGTTCTGTGTAACACTGAAATATGTGCCGATGTGTGCGCAGCATTCACTGTAGTGACACATTCATTGTGTAAGGATTCCGTGTGCATATAAGTACACACTGTATGTATCACACACAGACCTCCATGGGGAGAGGCTCCTGAGGGAATTTAACTGGGGTCCAGAAATGCAAAGAGTGTGGGAGGGGAGCTGGGCAGAGGAGTTGCACTCTGAGGTAGGTCCAACAGAGATCTCGTCAATCCCATGACACCTTGACAGCCCTACAGGGGTGGTCCTGCAGACTCATCTGGCCTTGCAAACAGGGAAAGTGGGGTGTGGGGCCCCTCACTAAATGCCAGCTGCAGGCTGCTCTTGGGCCAGGTCCTTGTGTAAGAATGCAACCTTGGCCAAGGCATCACCTTGAGGGTGGAGCCGAGAGCCCTTGGTCACCACTACACCCAGGAACTGCAGAAGACGCCTGAGTGTAGAGAGAGGGGCAACTGCAATCGCTTGGGCTCTGCACAACTCTCTACAGAGTGAACGTGTAGAATCAGAAATTTATATGGGCCAAGTGACCGGTACATGCCTGTAATCCCAGCAACGGTGAGGCTGAAAACGAGGATCACTACAACTCCAAGATGCAAACGAGACCCTGTACCAAATACATTAAAAAAAAAAAATCTTGCCTGGTGAGTGCAAGGTCCTGAGTTCAATCCCTGTCAACACACACACACACACACACACACACACACACACACACACACACACACACAAATCCATAAAACAAAACAAAAATAAAAGACAAAAAAAATTCATATCTGTAACGCAAGAATTCAGGAGGCTGACGCACGAGGGTCACCATGAGTTTGAGGCCAACTTGAGCTACATAGTGAGACCCTGTCTCGAAACAATTGTTTTTTGATGTGGAAATCAAAGGACTCAGAGTCATCAAAACAGTTTCGTAAAAGGAAACAAATGGAAGGACTTCCTCTACTTATTACGAGGCTACAGTAGCCAAGGTGCTATGGTGCTGGCTCCAAACAGAACACTAGTTTTCAAAAAACGTGTGGTGATATTCGGTTGTTTTTTCAACAAATGATGCTGGCATAACTGAATATCTATAGGAAACCAATCAATAAACTTCATACATCATGGAGAACACAAAAAGTAGTGTTCACAGAGTGGATCACAGACTTGAATGAGTTGTATAATTCTATAGAATTTCTAGAAGAAATTGTAGAAGAAAGTCTTCAAGGTTTTGTTGTGATGTTGAACATTTTTTTCATGTATTTGCTTGCTATTTGTGTTTCTTCATCTGAGAAGTGTTCGCCTCAGCTGCCCATTGTTTGGATTGGATCTTTAAATTTGGGAGGCCTGAATTTTTTGAGTTTCAGCGGGCTGGGGAGATGGTTCAATGGCGTATCTGCCTGGCAAGCACAAAGTCCTGAGTTCAATCCCTGGTACCAAAAAAATGTTCTTTTTATGTTCTCGATAGTAATTTTAGTCTGAGAAAGAGCTGGCAAATGTTCCCCTACACTGTCTCTTTACCCTGTTGGTGGTTTCTCTTGCTGTGCAAAAGCTTTTTAATAAGATGAGATCCCAGTAGTTGATTCTTAATGATAGTTCTTGTGTGATTAGGGTCTTAATCATGCATGAAGCCTTTGCCTACTCCCATGTCCTCAAGAGTTCTACCTAGTCCATCTTCCAGCAGATTTAATGTTTCTGTTTTAATATTTAGATCTTTGATCCATTTCAAATTTAGTTTAGTGCATGGCGAAAGATATGGATCCAGTTTTAATCTTTGGCTTATGCAAAGCCAGTTTTACCAGCACCTTTATTAAAGAGCCCATCTTTCTTCCGTGCATGTTTGGCATAGGTAAAAATTTCTTAAATGCTCGCCAAAAGCAAACCCAACATATTGATAAGTTGGAGTTTATAAAAATTGGTAACTTTTTCCTCAAAAACACTATGAAGAGATTGAAAAGCAGTCTTAGATTAAGCAGAACTATTTACAAATTACTTGCAAATCACCTAACTGAGGGAAGACTGGTATCGCACTCTCAAAGCTCAATACTAAGGAAACAAGAAAGCCAGATACGGTGGTGCTACATGGCGGTGAGGCTGAGGCAGGAGGCAAGTTTGAGGCCTTCTGGGGCTGCACAGCAAGTTCAGTGCTGGTGTGAGTTACACAGAGAGGCCCTGACACAAGCGCAACAATGCTGCAACCCAACTTGGACGCTGGGAACGTGTCAGGACGGGTATTTCACCAAAGAAGATCTGTGAGGAGCAGATAAGCTTGTGGGAAGCCACTCTGCACCCAAATATTTCCCCAGAAGGCAAAAGCATCTGCCTAGAACAAAGACCTGGACCAAAATGCTCATTGAGAGTTGGGGATATAGCTCAACACCTGCCTGGCAAGCGTGAGGTCATGAGTTTTATCCCTGGTCAAAAAAAAAAAAAAACTCACCAGAATTCTATTTGTAGTAGTCAAAACTTGGAAGCCCCAAGAGCTGGATGGGGGCGAGCAAAGCGTGCAGATGTATTGCGCACACACCTCAGTCCTCGGGAGGGTGCGGTCATCACGTAGTACAAACATGGATTCATGAAAGTGACAATTAAAAAAGCCTTGGAAACCACCCACAGGTTCATCAATTGACGAATAAACAAATCGTGACCCACTGAAATGAAGAATATTCTTCAGATGGATGAAGGTGAAAGGAATGGAGCATGGGTACACACAGCAACACGTGGGACTCATAAACTATTTAGACCATAAGAAGTCAGGTAAATCAACAATACCCACCACACAATCCCATGTCTACATACATGATTCTAGAACTAGAGGGCCCATTTAGAGCTGAAAAGGATGGGAAGAGGGTAGGAAAGGGGACCTTCAAAAGGAGCTGGGACAAATTTTGGGTGTGATGAGCATATTCATTGTCTTCATTGTGGTGATGGGCTTGTGGATATGTGAACTTGCCAACATTTATAAAAGTGTATATACTTTCAAAGGTTAGCTTATATCACCTAAACCCAAACTAAAGTGCTGTTTTAAAAAGAAAAAAGAGGGGCCAGCGAGATAGCTCAGCAGACTAAAGTACCTCCTTAGGCAAGCGTAGGCAAGCGCAGTGACTGCGGTCGGATCCCAGGTACCACATGCTACCCAGTCCAGCCCCCAGTGTGGGCTGAGCCAGCCACAGAGTCTAGGCCTAGTGGTGCATGCCTGTAATCTAGCACTTGGGAGGCCGAAAACAGGAGGATCACTATAAGTCCCATCTGTGCAGTGAGACCCTGCACTAAATACATAAAAGCAAAAATCAAAATAAAAACAAAGATAGGGCTGGGGATATAACTCAGTGGCATAGTGCCTGCCTGGCAGGTGCAAGGTCCTGAGTGTGATTCCCAGTCCCCACCCTCTAAAACAAAGTCAAGAAAACAAAAATAAAACTATAGAAGTTTATCATATTCCAGGTCTGGACACTAAAGTCCAAGGTGTCATGGCTTGGCTGCTCCTGAAACAGAGAGAGAATGGTTCCCAGGCTCTGTCCTCAGCTGGCTGACAGCCATCTTGCCCATGGCTTGGTTTGTCTTCCCCGCTGCACTGGTCTGTCTCTATAGCCAAAATTCCTCCTTGTTTTTTATGATGAAGAACATGTCTTTGCTTACAACTAAGCTGAAACTGAAAAAGCATCTAATCCCCCTTCTTTGCTTCATTGTTTGAGAGAAGGTCTCACTATGTAGCCCAGGTTGGCCTTGGACATTCGGTGAGCCTCCTGCATGCTGGGACTCCAGGAAGAGGTCACCATGCCCACCTTCTCTTCCAAAGTATTTTTGGCCACAACTGATGAGGAGACTGGAGTTGAGCAGGCTTGGTGGCCCTGGATAGTCAGCCCTTGAGCCCAGGCTGGTAGAGACAGACAAGAAGCAAAGAACACAGAGCTGGGAGTGGGCAGGAAGGAGTCAGGAAGGGGCAGCCCATCTGGGGACAGGGATATAGGGCCTCAGGATGGATGCCGAGCATGGGCTGGAGGGGGGCTGGGACCCCTGGAACTGCAGGATGCTCTAAGGAAGGTCGTGGTGATCTAGAGCCCCAAATAGCCTCCACCCTGCCACTCTCCCATGTCCTCCTCCCTTGCCCCATTCGGCCACCATCTCCTTTAGATTTTGGTTCACAAGTCACTTTCTCCAGGTCTCTCCTCCACCTGTCACCCTGGCATCACAAAGCAGAGACTGTGCCCACACTGATGGCCTAGAATGCACAGCCTCACCCAGGTGTGTGTTGAGTGACTGAGTGAGTGAGGGGACCTGCAGGGGGGCCTCTTGGAGCAGACAAGGAGGCTGATAGTGACCAAGGAATGGACTTTGTGGCTGGGCAGGCCAGGAACTGCAGGGAATGGGAGGGAAAGAGCTGCTGTCCCAGGGTCAGGGCCAGGGGCTCTCTGAGGGGACTTGTCATTGTCTAACAACAGCACAGACCTCGAACTTGTTCTGTGACAGATGCAAGGTCAGTTTGTCCCTGGATTACTTTGCCTCACTGTCACAACCACGCTGAGGTCCGTGAGATGGAAATCAGGCATGGCACTATAGGCACTCAGGAGGCTGAGGCAGAAGGACTGCAGCAAGTTCAAGGCCAGCCTTCAACACTGTGAGATCCTGTCTCAAAAAACCAAAAACAAAACATGGAGAAACAAAGCCAGCTGGACCCCTAGATAAGCAGCAGCAGGCACCTGAGCCCAACCTGCGGCAACGAGTGGGGGCAGGTGGGAGGGCAAGGTCAAGGGTGGCTGAGAGGGGCATCTGCACGTGAAACAAAGGACTCACTTCCCAGGACCCTGGCTATCTTGCTCCTCTCTCACTGAGGGCTGATCAGACCCTTGGTTACCTGTTCAGGTGGATACAGAGAGGGATTAAGGAAGACAAAGAGAAATTTGCAGGTGCAGAGGGACTGGGAGATCTGGCCCTCAGGTTGGGCAAAGACTAAGACCTCTGGGCTGGCCCTCACTTTTATTAGCCAGTGAGGAGTGCAGGGGGAGGGGAAGTGTCAGGAACAGTGAATGCAGCAAGAAGGAGGTAGCAGAATGAGGAGCAAGCTCAGCATCACGAAGGTTTAGCTCTGTGGCACAGAGCCTGCCTGGCAAGCATGAGATTCTGAGTTCGATTCCAGTACATAAAAATGAAAAAGAAACAAAGGTAAGACATTAAGCTCCTCCCTCACATCCAGAGAAGGTTATGACATTATGGGAAGTGTGCAGCCTTCCACAAAACCTCCCTATGCTCAAAGCAGGTAAACATCTGCCTCCTGACCACAGGACCTGCGGAGTGGCCCCCACCAATCTATTGCACACTCGGGTCCCCAGCTCCCCTCTCTTCCCATGAGCTGTGGGTATCCCCACCTGATGGTGCCCAAGCAGGATGGAGGGGAGAGTTGTCCCCAAAGGATTTGGTGGTGGCCTGACTTCAGGGCAACTTGCATGTGTAATGTGAGCCCAGTTGGGATTCACCTAGTGTACTACAGAGGGGACAACGGAAGGCGGGAAAGACTGAGCCGCCCTTGTCATTGCGCAGACGCATGCATGCTTTTTTTTTTTTGTACCAGTGATCAAACTCAGAGCCTTGCCTTGCCAGGCGGGCGCTTACGCCACTGAGCTATCTCCTCAGCCCTGATGAGTACCTTTTACAGGAGAGTGGAAACCGGGCTGGGGATGTAGCTCAGCAGCATAGTGTCAGCCTGGCAAGCACAAGGGCCTGAGTTTGATTCCTGGTACAAAAGAGTAAAAAACAAATTTAAAAAGGATGAAAAAGGATGTTTTGTCTTCCCAAACAGTCTGCCCAGGTTGCCGGGTCAAACCTGAGGGTGTCCCCAGCCTTCCTGGTGGGGCCCTTGCCCCAGGCCCATGCCTGAGGGAAGGACAGGCCAGCCAAGACAGGAAAAAGAAAGTGACAGCCTTCCCGGGCTCCACGCATGTCCTTCTGCTCTCCAGCTTTTGAGGGTAAATCCCCCTCCAGCTGCAGCATGAGGGGACAGCAGGGACAAGAGCCCACTTGTGTGGCACCAACTGCTCGACAGTATTCTGCTGATGGGTGGCAGTTTCTCCACTCTCCTGGATTTCCAAATGGGGAACTGAGACATAGAGACAAAAAGAAACCTGCCCCAGATCACACAGCCAAGTAGAAGGCACAGGTAGGGTACAAACCAGGCAGCCTGGCAGCAGAGTTTGGGATGCTGGCAGAAAGAGCACCCTAGGACAGGCAAGGAACCTCGAGTTGGAGTCCAAGCCCCATCCTTTACAGTCTATGCCCTTGGACAGAAGAGTCAGTTAATCCCTCTGTTTTGTTTTTTGACTTTTTTTTTTTTAAGACAGAGTCTTACAGTGTATTCCAGACTGGCCTCAAACTCGCAGTGAGTCTCCTGCCTCAGCCTCCTGAGTGCATAAATTACAATCGTTCCCCACCACACCAGGCTGGTGTCCCTGGTTTAGCTTTGAGTCCTGGGAACCCACACATTTCTTGGAGGCGTAGCTGGCTTGCGTCAGCCCTGGGTCACTTCTCTAAGTCCTTTCAAATTGGGAAATGCCCAAGAGGAACTGACAGGAAAATCACAGCACAGAAAGGTGCTGGCAGTGGCCCCTGCCTTGGGTCCCTAATTGCACTGTGGAAGTCCCTCGGGGCTGCCAGAGGGCTGGACAATTTCAATTCTGGCTTTTTGATTAGAAGGAAATAACTCTGGTTAATCTGCAGGTGCCTGGAAATGGCTCTAGCCCGGTGAGGTGCGTGACTAACTTACCTTCCTCTTTGGGACTGTCCCCACCCAACCTATGCAGTCCAGGTCTTGGTCCTCAAGCTTCTGTCTGAGCTCTGACAGCATTACCAGGCCCCATGGGGAGCAGCTTTCTGACTTGACCTCGTGTACCCCAGGATTCAGCAGCTCCCCTCCCCGGGAGCCCACTGCCATGGCTGCCCCGCATCAGGATGTTTAGCTGCCCAGCCAATGTCCCCTTGCTGGGTGTGGAGCCCACAGCTCCACAGCAACCCCTTTGTGTTCTCTTGTTTGTTGGGGGAAGGATCTTGCCATGTTGTTAAGTTGCCCAGTCTGAATTTGAACTTGGAATCCTCTTGTCTCAGCCACCCAGCCTGCTAGCATTACAGGCCTGTACCACTATGCCTGGTTTAGAGTTGAGTTTTTATGTTATCTTATTATTTTTTAATGTATTTTAGTACAGGGTCTATAGAGTCTCACTATGTAGATCGGACTCATAGTGATTCTCCTGCTTTTAGCCTTCCAAGAGCTAGGATTACAGGTGCGTCACCACGCCCAGCACAGCATGCCGGGATCAAACTCCAGCCTCTGCACTCTGCCTAAACAGGTGCTTTAGTCTGCTGAGCTATCTGGCTGGCCATAGATTTAATCTCAGAATGTAACCAGCCCCGACTAACATGGAAATAGCCTGCAGAGTGCATTGAATGCCAAGTTGCACAGTTAGAACAGGGACCTAGGCACCCCAGGAAATGTTCTGAGTAGGCAGAAGCACCCTCTTATGAATTCAATCAGCAAACACATCCACAGAGCCTTTTATGTTCCCTGTACTGGACCGAGGGCACCCTGGTCAGCATCAGGAGCTGGCAACACACTGCAAAGTTCACTGATTCCAGTCAGTATAAAATAAATAAATGGAAGAGGGGGCAGTACACAGAATTAGAGCAGTGAACTACATCTCCAGGCCTATCCTTCCTTCCTTCCCTCCCTCCCTCCCTCCTTCACTTCCTCCTTTTCTCCCTTCCTTCCTTCCTTCCTTCCTTCCTTCCTTCCTTCCTTCCTTCCTCCTTTCCTTTCTACCTTCCTTCCTTTTATCTATCTATCTGTCTATCTGTCTATCTATCTATCATCTATCTATCATATACCTTGGGATAAGGTCTCAATAAATTGCCTGGGCTGGACTTACTTGTGATCCTCCTGCCTCAGCCTCCTGAATAGCTGGAATGACAGGTGTGCACCACCCTTCCAGATGGTAACTGATTTCACCTCTGACTGTGTCCAAACCACTTGTATTAACTTCTCATCCACATAGGTTGCTTAGCCCAAGACAGTGTTAAGAGTCCCCCATGAAAGGCAGGACTGGCTGTCCCTTTGTGCAGCAGTTCCAGAAAGACTGGGCAGAGGTGACCTCTTAGGGTGGCTTCTAGAGCCCCGCTAATCAGGCTGTGGGGGATAGGCAGGGCAGGGGGAAGACCTAGGCACTGCCCCGCATGAAGGAAGGTGAGCAGGCTGATGGTGAGCCACCGCTGGCCTCCTGAGCAGCAAGTGCGTGAGCAGCAGTGATGGGGTGCTGTGGCAATGGGGGTTCAGCTCGGAGGGCAGCGGGAGGTGCCGTCAGGTGGCCGACAGGGTGAGGAACACCGGGGACAGCACTTTAGCAGCAGAGCATGGTCTCAGGCCTGGCTCTGCTCTGTGACCTAGGGCATGCCAACTCACCTTTCTGAATCTCAGAGGGGACACAAATGACCTCTTTGCTCTGCTGCCTCAAAGGAGACCAAGTGTGATGCTGGGACCCCTGAAAACTGCTGAACTGTGTGAAAGCATTTAAAACACTCTGAGGATAGAGGAATGGTGACTTCATTCATTCATTCATTCATTCATTCATTCATTCATTCATTCTGGGGTTTTTTGAGACTGCGTCTCACTACGTAGGCTAGACTGGTCCCAAACCCAAGAGCTTCCTACCTCAGCTTCCTGACTGCTGAGATGGGAGACATGCACTATCACCCCTGGCAGGAAGAGTGACTCTACACTAGGATGTCAGAGTCCTTAAATGCTTCTTGGAAACTATAGAAAAAAACAGAATTGGGGCCCGTGATGGCAATGACTGATCAGGGCTCAGTTGGCCCCCAGACCACCACACTGGGGTCAAATAGAACACACACTTCTCTTCCCATTCCTGCCCTGCCCTCCCAAAGCACCTGTCAAGGAGGAAGGACACAAGCAAATTTTCTCTGTTCCAGAAAGCAGAAGGTAGTTATCTAGCCTGGAAACTGCTCCTGGGATGATCAATAGAGCTGTTACTGAGTCTCGGGCCAAGACCTTGCCTGGTTTGATACCACCCACTTGGCTGGACCATCCCTGTCTCCACCCTGTCCTCCTGGGGCCCCAGGTCTGAGCGCATCCCACACTGTCACATCTGGGTTCCGCATGCTCTGTGGACTCAAAACAGCTCTGCTGCAAGCTGTGGAGACTCCTCGGTGTCCTCCCAGCCTGGTCCTCTAGTTTGCAGCTTTTGCTAAGTCATTTGGGCTCAGGAAGTAACTCCTTAAATCCAGAACCTTAACAGCAGAGGATGAGAAAAGTGCCCTTTGATGCCCAGTGAGTCTTCGGTGGGTCACTTGTGACAGCAATATAGTCCTCTGAGGTCATGAGCCACTGGAGCAGAGAGACATAGTTGTTTTAGAATATTTGGATGAAACTCTTTGCTTCCATAGATATATATTTTTTCCTAGACATCATGATGTAGCCAGGAAACGGGGAGAGGTAGGATGAAGGCCATGTCCACTCCTGGCTGCTCCCAGGGAGAAGTCACGGCTCAGGTGGCCAGATTCTCATGCCTGGCCAGGTGGGCATGATATGTAACACGTGAAGAAGACCCTGGAGTGCCCTCTTCAATAATGGGCTGCTCCAGACCGAGGGAGAGCTAGTGTTACCCTGTTTGAAGCCAGGTGTGATGACGCATGCCTGGAATCCCAGCACTCCAGCAGGCTGAGGCAAGAGGACAATCAAGAGTTTGAGGCCAGACTGGGCTACACAGTGAGTTCAAAGCCAGCCTGAACTACATAGCGAGACCCTGTCTCACAAAAAAAAAAAAAAAAAAAAAAAACCTCAGGGCTGGAGATAGAGCTCAGTGGCACGGTGCCTGCCAAGCATGGAGTTCTGAGTTCAATTACTGTGTATTAAAACACTAAACAAAAAACAAGCAAAAAAAAAAGCCCTGTTCATCACAAGAAGCAATTTAGTGTGAAAGGATAACTATCAGGATGCATCTGATGATTCTTTTATCCACTTACTAAATTCTGTTCAGCTGCAGATTATGAACATTTTAAAAAGTTTAAGTGATCCAGGGGGCAGAGCATTTGGGAAGGCATAATAAATTTTCATTTCAGGGAACTAACCTCATAGACATCCATATTCAGACCATGCTAACGCAGCCCTGGCAACATGGCTGAGCATAGAACCCAGGGACAGAATCCAGACCCAGCTTTCCCTGGGAAGAGGTGGAAGAGCCTGAGAGCCAAGGGCTGCTTCACCAGCCCTGCCCTTCCGACCACATTTCATCCTGCACAGTCTCCAGGCCCCACCAGTGAGACCTGCTAGGATGATTGACAGAGGAGCTGGCCTCTCTGCTGCCTGCCAAAGAATGTGTTTCGTGGCTTACTTCCTGGAAAGATCAAGTCGAACATGGCTTTCACACTGCAGGTTGCTCTGCTCATTCTCAGCCCTCCCTCACATGTGCTGCAGGGTGTGGGGTGACTTGCTTGCCTCTTACATCACTGACCACTGGGCCAGGGGCCAGGATTCCTCAGCGGCTTCTTTGTGAGTCTGAGCCAGGAGCAATCCTGTGCATTAGATCTGTGCTCTCCTCTCCAGCTTCCCCACTGCCTGATGACTGCGTGGTCCTGAGACTCAGCGCTAGAGAGCAGCTTTGAGAGCTACCACTGCGCGGCATGGGGATGGTGGATCTCAGCCCCCTGCCTGTGTTTCCCCTTCCCATCTGGTCCAGTTCAGTGTCCCCTCTCCAAGGACCCACCCTGCTTCCTGGCAGTCATGCATGGGCTCACTCTTCTCTTAACTCCTGCAAGCATCATGGGTATCTCTTCTGGGGCCCCTTCTTACATTCTTTTTTTCTTGTTTGCTTGAGACAGGGTCTAGTTATATAGTTCAGGCTGCACCTGAACTCACCATGTAGCTCAGGCTGGCTTCACACTAGAGGCGCTCCTCCTGCCTCCACCTCCTGACTACTGAGATTCCAAGTATGTGCTCACTTTTCATTCTGTTGCAGGGGTCGAGTCTTTCTCTACACATCGGCCTCTCCTGATGGGTTCTTAGTCCTTGGAAGGCCAGCACCCACTGTGGAATCCCAGTTTTATGTGTCCTAAATGTGCATCTCTAAGCACAGGACAATTGCTTCTCGGCCTTTCGGCTGAGATCCAGTGTCGTATCTAAGTGCAGGACATTGCCTTTTTTGTTTTTTTTAAAACTGTGAGATGGGAATTGCAATATGTCTATTTAAGGATTTGTGACAATATAGGGTATCAAGTCAATGACACATTGCCAGACACAAAAATGACATTCCAGGGCCAATGAGACAGCTTATCAGACTAAAAGTGCCTGCTTAGGCAAGTGCAGGGACCAGGGTTTGATCCCTGGCACCACATGCCACGTTGGTCCTGACCCCAGGCACACTAAGCCAGCCACTGAAACTGGGCATGGTGGCACATGCCTGCAATCCTGGCAAAAACAGGAGGATCACTATAAGTCTAAGCTGCATAGGGAGACCCCACACAAAATACATTTTTTTAAAAAAAAGACATTCCATAAATACACTAAGGGAGGGGCTGGGGAGATGGCTCAGTAGAACAAGCACTTGCCTGGCAAGCACAAGGGCCTGAGTTCAATCCCCAGTTCCACCAATAAATAAATAAATAAATAAATACACTAAGCGAATGGGTGGAGGATTGGGTGACTTGGCACTGTTTCCTCTGCCCTAGGTTTGGGACATCCCTGGGTGCTCAACACACAGGTGATACAGAGGTGACTGTGTCACCTCTGGGTGCCCAGCTCCAAGGGATCAGGCCTGAGGCTCACTTGCCATGGTCACCTTCTCTGAGCTGGAGTGGGAGCTGACAGGAGCTGTGATGGAGGAAGGGATGAAACAGTTAAGTGAGATTGTGTCTGGGCAGGTGTGTGAGGTTCTGGAACAAACAGGCTGGAAAGTCAGGCAATCTGGACCCCAAAGGGCCTTGGGTGGCACACGTTAAGGAATTGGGGTTTTTATCCACAGATGTTAGAAAGACATGGAAAAGGATTTTTTTTTTTTTAAAGGGAACCCTCTACTAAGTTTATATTTTTTCTTGCATGGGGTTTTGAGCCCAGGACCTTCCCACTGAGTTACATCTTATCTTTTTCTAATTTTTTTTTTAATTTTTCAGGCAGGATATTGCAAAGTCCCTAAGTTACTCAGGCTGGGCTAGAATCTACAATCTTCCTCCTCAGCCTTCCAGAGTGCTGGGATTCCAGGTGTGCACCACTGCACCCGGCATAGAGTTGCACATGTGGAGAATCACATTTGGAACAGCAACTCTGGCACCCACACAATGAGGCGGACTGAAGTGCTGTCTGTACTGGAGATGGGAGTAGGTTGTGAGGCCGTTTGCCACACAGGAATGAGGCCCAGCCTGATGTGGACTGAGGCAGGATGTGAAGGGGAGACGGTGATGTGGGTAATAAACAAAGGGAATCATTAAAGATGCAGGTACTTCTGGGATCTTGGGCTGAAGGAGGAAAAGGCTTCTGGGATGACGTCAAAGCTTTGGGCTGGGCAACTGCAGGAGAAGAAATGAGTAGTTCCTGGGGTGGGCAATCCATGTTCACTGGGGTCTCCATCAGGCAAAGCACACCTTCTTGTGCCTCTACTTAGCCTTGCTGAGCAAGGGGCTGTGGCCTCTTCTGCCTGTGGGCACCCTGGGGCTCAGGCCCTTGGCTGTAGCACTGCAACTTCCCTCTGGTCCCCAGCAGTGAGTACATTCCACAGGGAGTGCCCTTTGCTCCCAGGGCAGGCTGGACTGCCGTGCCACATCATGGGCAGGGCACAAAGTTGGCACTGGCCAGCTGGCACTCCTGCCAGCAATTGCTTGGTCATTGCTTGGCTGTGCTCCATGTCCAGTTAAGTCCTCAGATTGACCCAGTGTGCCCAACTGGCTGTTTCCACAGGGCTGGCAGAGTCAAGGACCTTCCTGCCACCTTCAGGATTCTGCCCAGGACAGCATTCAGGGCCAGCTGCTGGTGGGAACTGGGAGCCCTCAGATTTGAATAGAGCCAAGCAAGTTGCAGAGCTCTTTTCTTGGCATCTGTCAGTGAGCCTCACCAAAATGCAAGGTGGGGCTAGCCAGGGAGGTCAGTGCTGGCTGCAAACCAAAACTGGTGGCAGAGTCCAGGAGAGGAAGGACGGGGGCATGGGAGCCAGTGCAACCAGGGCACACCGTTTATAAAATATCAACAGGCAAAAGAAACTTTGGGGCGAAGTGCCTGGCCCTGCATCCAAAGGGGGTGCACTGCATTCAGGGCTCTGACGTGTGACCCCTGGCAGCCTGCACAGTTCACAGAAAGACCCTCCGTGGCACTGTGAGGGCTCTGGAGAGCAGCTCAGAAGCTCTGTACATGTGGCCATGCAGACACCAGGAATTCCATAGAGCTGAGAAAATGAGGTCGCTACAAAGCCATGATGTCTGTGACTAAGGACTCTTACTTCTGCTTTGAGGCAGGAAATATCCTCAGCCCAGTCTGGCAAGCCCACTCCTCCCTGGTGACAGCACTTTCAGAAGGAGTAGCAGACACTTTCAGATCCCTCGGGAACAGTTTTGCTCCTGAATCGTGAATCATCATTTTGGAACTAGTTGCCTGCCACTGGGAGGGCCTCGCTTGCCTATGAATTCACTTGCAGTAGGGCAGGAAAGCTGTGAGCTTTGGTCTTGAGCTTTTCCTCTGTTGTGCATGGCTGGCATTCAAAATGTCACCTAGAAGGCTCATAGTGTTGATGGCTCAGCTGCCAGTTGATGGACAATTGGAAAGTAACCGTAAGCTCTGACTTCCCTGGTGGAGTAACCCATGGAGGAGCACACAGGTCAAAGGGCATCTTATGAGATGGGGACTGACTACATGAAGCAGGTCCCTGGGGAAATGGGGTTGATGGTACTGTCTGCCCCCAGTCTTTTCCTTTTTGTTATTTTCCCTTCTCTCTGCTTCTAGGCTGTCGTGAGGTGAGCAGCCTTCCTTTGCCATACCCTTCCACCACGCTGTTGTGTCAGCACAGGCCCTAAGTAACCCTGCTGCCTACCCATGGACTGAATCTCTGAAACCATGGGTCAAAATAAATCTTCCTCCTTAGATTTGGTTTATGTTAGGTATTTTGTCACAAATACAAGAATGTGATGAACCCATCCTCAAAAATGCCATATAAAACTTCAAAGAATTGCTTTATCTAAAATTTCTTGCAATGCCATCGGAAATAGAGACTTCCCGGTCCCTTCTGGTAGGTTTTTGTTTGTTTGGTTTTTTTTGCAGTACCAGAGATCAAACTTGGGACCTTGTGCTTGCCAGGCAAGCACTCATGCTACTGAGCTATATCCCTGGCAACGTCCCTTCAAAGCAGATGGATTTTGTAAGCCTATCTTGGAATTGGAGTTTTAAAAGGATCTTTGGAAATCTTTGACTTGAAAAATAGCAATGCTTTGAGCCCAGGGTCACTGGAAGGGACATGGGCCCAGTCAGGGTCACTGCCACCGAAGTCCCAACAATAGGGAGGAGATGCTGGTCTAACGGTTATAGGAATCTGGGGGTGGAAGAGGCCAGTGTCGGGCATGAGGATAGGGAAGAAGGCTCCGGGGGAAAGAGGTTCCCAGAACAGGTTGAGGGATGAGGATTTTGCCAACCATCCACAGTTCTTCAGAGTTCTTTCTTTTTCTTTTTCTTCCTTCCTTCCTTCCTTCCTTCCTTCCTTCCTTCCTTCCTTCCTTCCTTCCTTCCTTTTTTAAATGCATTTGGTACAGGGTCTACAGGATCTCACTATGTAGATCAGACTTGTAGTGATTCTCCTGTTTTCAGGATTACAGGTGCATGGGATTACAGGTGCATGCCACCATGCCCAGTCCCATTCACCATCTCTACATGCCCCGGGGGCAGGACTGGCATGGCACACAGGAGATCAAACCCCAGCCACTGTCCTCTACCTAAGTAGGCATTTTAGTCTGCTGAGCTATCTGGCTGGCCCTTCTTTTTTTTTAAAAAAAAAAAATTATGTATGTATGTATGCATTTATTTATTTGGTACAGGGTCTTGCTACACAGCTCAGACTCACAGTGATCCTCTTGTCTCAGCCTCCCCAGCACTGGGATTACAACCATGTGCCACCACACTCAGTTTCGGTGGCTGGCTTGGCACAGGGCTGGCACAGCATGTGGTACTGGGGATTGAACACAGGTCCTTGCACTTGCCAGGCAGGTGCTTAGACTGCTGAGCTATCTCCCCAGCCTTCTTCAGAGTTCTTGAGAAGATAATCCCTGGATAAAAGAAGGGGGTGAGAGAAAAATATAGTGTCAGTTTTAATTTTTAAAAATTATTATGAAAAAAATGATTATGTACCGACATGTAGTGGCATATATGCATCTTTCTGCCACATCTGTAATCCCAGCACTTAGGAAGTAAGGCAGAAGGATTGCTGTAAGTCTGAGGCCAGCCTGGGCTACAAAGTAAGTTTAAGTCTAGCCTGAACTGCATAGCAAAACCCTATCTCAAAAAAGAGAACAAAAAATTATTACAGTAAAAGACACATTGCCATGAATCTCTCTTAAAATCTTCTGCTTCATGATGAATATATTTATCATCCTTGCCACTTCCTGCAGCAGCTCTGGAATCCTCTTTCTTGAGGGTCTTTGCCAGATATGGTCACCAATACATCGAGTACTGCTGCCTAGCACCACCCACAGAAAGGCAGGCTCACAAAAACATGACACTGTGTCCTTAGTCACTGGATCCAGCACCATGTGACTTCTGGCTCTTCCCCCAAATCAAAATGACCATGAAAGGCAAATGTTTTGAATCCATCAGGACATTGAGGCAGCCAGGAGAGCAGTTAAAAGACACTGAGGAAAGAGAACTCTACAGCCACTGTAGAAAGTGGCAAGGATGATGGGATGAGTGTGTTCAAAGCAAGCGGGAGGATTCTGAGGGTTATTCGTGACAACTCCTGTACAATACTTTTTAAAAATGTAAACACTCACCATATTTTTGCTAACAGTTTGCATGTCCTAAATAAAGCTGCTGTTGCTCAGATGAGCCATGGCACAGGACTCTTGGACAGGACTCATTTGGGACTGTGACAGCCTAAAATCTACCAGACAGCTTAGAGAGATGGGAGAAGATCTATTTAAGGGCAGGTTTAGGGGCCCATCTTAGACCATCAGGGCTGCAGATAGAGGCTGTGCAGTGCAGCACCAGCGTGTCCTTGGGTCACCCTGTGCCCTGCTCTGTGGCCTGACAGAGGCCTCTCTGATGGCCATTTGAGGTAGTAAGATTGAGCACATCAGCAGCCACAAATTTTATCCCATCCCAAGTCCTCAAGGCCACAGATCCTGGCTCACGGGACATCACCCATGAATAAGGGCTGAATATATTTGATGGATCCCTTGGTATCACTTGATTGGTTCCAGCTCCTGGCTTTCTAATGGAGGTGACTGATCAGACTCTGCAGTGAGACCTATGCCACGCAGACACTGCACCACTGAGCTAAATCCCTGGGGCCCAGGTTTGGATTTTTGAGACAGGGTCTCACTATGTAGTTCAGACTGGACTTGAACTTGTGGAGGAACCTCCTGCTTCAACCTCCTGAGTGCTGGGATTACAGGTGTGCACTGCCATATCCAGCATTCATATCTTCTTCTTCTTTTTTTTTTTTTTTTTGGTGGAGCCCTTGCACTTGCCAGGCAAGTGTTTATTCTACTGAGCTATCTCCCTGGCCCCATCATATCTTCTTTACAGAAACTCTTTGGATCAGTTGCACATTTCTGTAGTTTTTGTTTTTTTAATTATTATTATTATTTATTAATTTATTTATTTTGGCAGCACTGGGGATTGAACTCAGGCCCTTGCACTTGCCAGGGAAGTGCTTATTCCACTGAGCCATCTCCCCAGGCCCTGTTTTTTTAATTATTGAGTTGTAGGAATTCTTTATATATTCTAGATACAAGTCCCTTATCAGACAGCTCATTACAAACAGTATTTGATTACTGTGAGGCTTCAATTCACCAATTAAAAGAAACAGTCTAGCAGAGTGGATCACGAAACAAAAGCTAGGGGCTGGGGAAATAGCTCAGAGGTCTAAGTGCCTGCCTGGCAAGCTCAAGGACCTCCCGTTCAATCTGGTTCGATCCCCAGTACTGCATGCCATGCCAGCCCTGTGCCATTGTGGCCACTGAAAGCAGGCATGGTAGCACATGCCTATAATCCCAGAGCTGGGGAGGCTGAGATGGGAGGATCACTATGAGTCCAAGCTGTGTAGCGATTAGTACAAAATAAATAAATCTTTCTAAAAAAGAAAAAAAGCCAACAATATACTGTATACAAGAAACACATTGAACTCAAAAGGAAATCTGTAAGCTGAAAGTCAAAGGATGAAGAAATTTTAAATGTCAGGCAAACCATGGTAGCCCTCTGCCTTGTAAGAAAAACACAAGGAGCTCAGGAGGGGAGCACAACATGTCCCCATTCACATCTTCAGGATCAGCTCACACCACCTCCCCCTTGTCGCACTGCTCCTGCTCATGTCTGCTGGGCTGCTGCCCCAGGACCTTTGCACTTGCTGCCCCTTGGAAGCCCCCTTCCTCCGAGTTTGCTCTGCTGCTCCTCTTCATTCCAGACTCACCTCAAACGTTGCCTCCTCCAAGAGCACTTCCTGATTGCACTCTATAATGCAGCTGTTCCCCATTTCACCCACATACTCTATGTCACCCTATTTGGTGTCTTTCAATAGGACTTACCTGAAGTCATTATATTTTTGTGTGTATTACTATATATGTTCCTCTGCTAGAATCTAAGTTTTATTATACCCACGACCTCTGGCTTATTCACCAGCACATCTTAGTTTTGGGAACAGTGCTTGGACTATATAGTAAGTGCTTCATGGTATAATAAGGTAGCAACTAGACAGACTATTTCATAGCAGAGAACTTCAAAAAGGAAAGGAACCTTCAGAAATCTTAGGATCAAGAAGAACCTCAACCTTTGGAGTCTGATTGCATCCCAATATTTTCCATGCTAGGTAGTCAAAGAGTGAGAAGTCTTTTCTTGTGGTCTTTCCACATGGTCTCTCTATATTAGAAAATGCTTCTCAATGTTAAAGGGCCATCAGGTACCCCAGGGATCTTGTTAAGTCTTATCCAGACCCAACTGTAGGATAAGGGCTAGAGAGAGGGTCTGCATTTGTACCGCTTTCAGGTGCTGCTGCCATCTGGGAACTATTCTTTAACTAGCAAGGGTTAAGGGGCAGGAGCTCTTTTGTGTATATGTGGCAGTGTCATATTGCTACCAGGCTGCAAGCGACACCACAAGAAAGTGCTTAAATCCCTCTGCACTGATCTTTCCCCACATACTTGAGCAGCCAGTGGAAAATCCATCATGTGAAAAAGCCCACTGGGATAGCACATCAACCAAGGCCTTTCTTCCTATTGCATCCATGTCTTCTCTCACTTTCTATGCTAAAAGATAAGCACCTCCATGCAGTCCAATTCTGCTAACATTTATGCAGCACCCACTGTGTGCTTGCCCTATTGTTCAGCTACAGGTACAAAGGCAAATGAAACGTCTGCACTTTTCCCAGGAGCATGATCTGCAGCTGGGCATGATACAAGGGAACACAAGTTCTAGTCTGGACCTCATGTGAACATTTCTAATGCACACATCAGGGGGCTTTGGACAAAGTGGGGCAAGTGATTTCCCAAGTGAAGTTAAGACTTGTTAGGGGCCAGGGAGATGGCTCAATAGAATAAACACTTCCCTGGCAAGTGCAAGGGCTTGAGTTCAATCCCCAGTTCTACAAAAAAAAAAAAAAAAAAAAAAAAAAAAAAAGATGGACTTGTTCAATGAAATAAATGTTGCAAAAGCAAAAAAACAATGACCTCATGGGACAATGAGAATGGCCAGGGAGGCAGGCAGGAACAGACATGTGTCCCAGGGCCCTAAGCACTGGGGACTGGTACTGTGTTCCACATCCTCACCAAAGTCCTCCAAGATGCAACCAAAGCTCCTTGGAACCAGAAGAGGGACAGCTTATTTTGCCTCAGGGTTACTGAAAGATGAAAATGTCTTCAACCTTGGGTTAAGACTTACAATTGGTCTTGAAAGACACTCGGAAGTTTCCAAGTGAAGAGGAAGAGCGTCTCCAGGAGAGGACGTGAGCACCTCTCGAGGTGTTCGTGACTGCTAGGAGCTGCCTTGGGGGCAGTGTGTGGCCCTTTCTAAGCCCACATAGGACTACACATATTTTAGCATGTGGGCCACTGTGTGTCTATCACAACCTCTCAGCTCTGCTAACAGGGATGACAGGTAAGTGGAGGTAGGGTGAGGCTACATGCCAGGGAAACCCGATCTCCTGCATGCCTTAGTGCCCGAGTTTTCACATGTCACAAAATCTGCTGCTGCTGAGTTTTTCCAGTCAGCAGGAAAGATCCAACTCATCTTAGTTCAGGGCACTAGAAAGACAGTCTGCGTTTACTCCTGGGTCAGAGCATATTTGGGGGGAGGGTGACAGACCGGAAGCTGGGGAAGAGGCCAACAGACTAACCAAGGAGGTGAAACTTTATCTGATGGCCAATAGGAAACCACAGGACACTCTTTAGCCCTAAAATAATTCAGAAGAGAGAGGGGTACTTCCGGCCCATCTAAGGGGTGGGCCCTCAAAACCTCAAAATGGATCTACACAGGGGGGTGTGGTGGCTGACTCAGGAAAGTAATTTACTGCAAGCACTGTTTAAAAGACTTAGTGAGCCCATTTATATAAAAGGTGCTAATTAATTTTTTTCTGCTTTTTCATTAAAACAGCCCCCACCTACTGCTGGCACTTGTTTGTGTTATTCCAAGTACTTAAAAATAACAAACGGCATTTTCTTAATTACTCCAAGGCAAATAATATTTATTAACACAAGTCGCCTTGGCTCAGACAATCCAGTTTATCAAGGTTTTACGCTATATGTGTTTGTTTCTTCAAGCATGACTCAGAGTTGGAAAGTCCAAAGCTGTCCTCTGGGCAGGGAAGATGCAATTATACTCGACAGTGCACTGGTGTTAGGGTTTAGATAACAAGTGGGCCTCAAAACTCTCATCTTGTCAGAGTGGGACTTTAGGAAGGTGATTGGATCAGAGGGACACACACCTCCTCATGGATTTACCCGCTGATAAATTCATAACTCAATGCACTGTTAGGAGGCAGAGCCTGGTTGGAAGGGGTTACCAGGGTGTGACCTAGGCTGGTTTATCTCTTTTCCCAGCTCCTCCCTTCACTCTCTCTGCTTCCTGGTCACCATGCTGGGTACAGTTTTGCTTGGCCCAGACTCTAGAACCATGCTGTTTCTGCACTGGAGCCAGCTGCCCATGGACTAAAACTTGTGAAGATGTCAGCCAAAATAAACCTTTCCTCCTCTAAGTCATGGGTGTCGCACATTGTGTCCCAGTAAGGAAAAAGGGACTAGGATAGCTGGTAAATATTTAACAACCTGCTGTGTGAAGAAAAATTGAGCCTTACATAAATACGTTTTAATTTATATTGATTTTAAGGATGTAATTTATAAATAATCACAAGTAACACACTATACTTTATTGTAAATTCTATAGAGCTAATTGATTTGTACAGAACGGTTGCATTGATTTTTGCCCATTGCTTGTATTCACTGCCAACCTGAGTCTGCAGTTTAGTCATGGTTTGACAAAGTAAGAAAATGTATAGATGTTTATGACCCAACTCAGCAAAGAAGTTGCTCTTGTCACTAATAAATGGGTGTAGCAAGAACCAAATGCTGGCTGACACTTGTTTACATTAATGAGTGAGATGAAGTGGGACAGCAAACATGTGTTGTGACTTCACTCATCTGCCAACACATAGAGTCTCTGCCATATCACAGAATAGTTGGCAAATATGGGAAGAATAGTCCCTCAAACTTTTCATGACTCGCGTTATAATGGCTGTTGGCATGACCCATATTTCATCACAATCCGCATTATTAATTAACCCTTTCTCTGTCATTTACTTTATTCAACTGGACATCTACAAAGCAATAGATCAAGGCATGATCAGTAGCATTTATTAATTGTCTGGAGTGAATGCTCCTACTGTGGATAATCTAAGGGTGCCAGAATATGGGATGGCAAAGAGATATGTGAAGAACACCATCCTATGGTATTTCTGCTTAGCAGATGCAGAACTAATCTGCAACATTCTTGAAAATGTGACAGCTGGCTCTAGAGCCAGTAGGACTGATTATACCTCATTATCTAGAATTGCTCCTTGTACTTCATTTCTGAGGGTGGAAAAACTTCGTTAAAACAAAAGCAAACAGCCCTCAAGTGCCTTTCCATAAAGTTAATATGAATAAATCTGCTTGTCATCTATTTTCAAAAATTAGTTCTCGATGTCACCTAGAACACACCCATTCTCAAATATCTAGGACTGGTCACTGGACTTTTCGTAGTAATATGGTGCCGCTGCTATTTGCCCTGTGTGTCCAAACTAACATAAAATGTGTTAAGTTTCTATCTAGATGTTCCCCGAAAGCTTCCTGCACTCATAGGTGGAGCAGGGTGACTGGATCATGGTGGTGTGATACACTAGATCACTCCATTGACAAGCTTACAGCTTAACGTGGCACTGGGAGGTGGAGCCTGGTGGAGGGTGGTCCTGGGGGTGTGGTGTGGAAGGGTTCCTCGCCCTCCCTGCTCCTGCCTTCTCTCTGCTTCCTGTGCCCCATGCTCTGAGCAGCTTGCCTCCACCAGGCCCCTGTACCACGCTGTTCCTTTTTTTTTTTTAATCTGGTACAGGGTCTCACTACGCAGCTCAGACTTATAATGATCCCCCTGTTTTCAGCCTCCCAGTGCTGGGATTAAAGGTGTCTGCCACCATTCAGGTCTCAGTGCCCAGTTCAGTGTGCCTGAGGTGACATGTAGTGCTAGGGATCAAACCCTATCCCTGTGCTTGCCTAAGAAGGCACTTAGGCTTAGCCCACTGAGCTATCTCACTGGCCCTTTTTTGGAGCCTGCTGAACTTGCACTGAAACAGGAGCCAAAATAAACCTCCCCTCCCTTTAAGTTTATGGTCTAACCATAGGGAAGTAGCTAAGACAACATGGATAAGGGAGCCAAGCACACACCTGTAATTCCAACACCCTGGGATGCTGAGGTAGGGTTGCATATTCCAGCCCAGACCTGGGCAATTTAGCAAGTTAGTGAGAAACTGTATCAAAATGAAAAATTAAACAAAAGGCTGAGGATGCAGCTCAGGCCCTAGGTTCAATCACTAACACTTGAATAAAAAAGAAGTACCAAAGAGAAATTCATGGATAATGGGATCATGAAAGCAGAAGAGAGATCAGACTTAGAAAAGAGCGTAGGACTTTAAGCTCCCCCTTGTTTAGCAAGTGAGTGAAATCCAGGGAGGTGATTTACTTATCACAGATAAGCAAAGGTGACAGCAAAATCTAAGCTTTTTTAGGGTCCCTTCCACAACACTGTTTACTTTGGAAGAGAGCAAGAAACTTCTGACTGTGTCCACAGCATGACTACGGGGTTTTTCACATTGTTTCTGTTTTATTATACTCTTTGCCACAGTTCCTTCAAGGTACAGATATTTCTATTCCAAGAATAAGCAACTGGGAGTAAGAGAACTGGACAAGTCTTGTGGTAAGCCAGCCAACTTGAGCAAATTTCAGAGTTAAGATATTTTACACTTTGACCTGAGGGTAAAACAAACAAACAAACAAACAAACAAACAAACTCAGGTTTGCCTGAGCCTTTGGAGGTACAAAATGCCTTTGAAAATGGATTATTTGCCTATCTGTTAGCTGCTGAAATTTTGTCATTCCTCCCCCCATCAGCTTTCTTTGCTGTGACATAATACCCGAGGTGAGTCAACTTGCAGGAGGAAAGGTTTATTCCAGCTCAGGATATTAGAGGTTCAGTCTATGATCTCTTTGCTCTCTTGCTTTTTGGTATGTGTTGAGAGGCCACAAGAGGAAGGGGCTGGGATTCTCATAAACTCTTCAAGGGCATGACCTCCATAACATATTCCCCCCATCTGGGCCTTGCCTCCTGAAGTTTTACAACCTCTGACCCTAAAACAGGGAACTTTATAAACAAAAGATTACAAAGCCCTTGCTGCTTTGTGGAGCAACCCTTCAACACACTAGCCTTTAAAAGATATTTAAAGGGCCAGCCAAATAGCTCAGCGGATTAAAGCACTTGCAAGGAGGTGCAGGGGCCAGAGGTTCAATCCCTGGGCCTGCTGTGCTGGCCCTGCCCCCGGGCATGCTGAGACAGCGATTGAGACTGGGCGGGGTGGCGCATGCCTGTAATCCCAGCACTTGGGAGGCTGTAAACAGGTGGATCACTACAAGTCTGAACTAGTAGTGAGACCCTGAACACCCTGTAGACCCTTCCCTAAAATACAAATAAATAAATAAATAAATAAATGATATTTAAGGTCCAAACCCTAATATGCTCGCTCTCTCTGCTCTGGTTTGATGTGATCTGTCTCTAGTTGCTCATGCCCTTAGTGTGTCAGTCCTTAGTGTGGCAGTGGTGCTTCTAGGTGGTGGGCTGTAGAGAGAAGTGGTTTGCTCATCAGAGACTTTGTCTTAAAAGGGATCAAAATAGTTTCTTTGAGATATCTATTAGATTTTGACTGTGAGTTGTTATAAAAGAGGAAACTAGACCTCTGAGTCCTGCGTGGCTTCCTGTCTCACAGAGACCAGTCTCACAGATGATCCCATCATGTTGGCATCCCCTGGGAGGCCTTTATTGGAGGCCAAATCGATGGGGCTGCTTGATCTTGGCCCTGCATCCCCCAAACTGTGGGCTTCATAATCTTTTGCTTAAAAGTTCCCAGCTTTAGGTGTTTTGTGATAGCAGCAGAAATGGACTAATACATTTTTCTCTTTTTGAAATATTACAGGACTGTAGTGTCTTATTTAAACTCATAGGCCAGACAGGTGTGGATTAAAAAAATTCTCAGATTTTAGAAAGATAACAGTACATATTTTGAATCACCCGTGGTAGAGTTTGGGGTAATACTCCATAATCATCACATTTATAATCACATCCACATTTTGCATCAAAATATATTCAAATGAGCTTCATGTAAGCTCATTTCAGGTCACTTTATGACAAATTATTTTTAAAATTAGATTTTAGCTTTTAGATTTAATAATTCTGAATAAAGGATACAGGTGTCTGGTAGGTAGTTCCGTCAGCATCCTCTTGACCCAGGAGAAAAGTGTGTGTATAATGTTTTCTTGGTCCATGTTCGATTTTAACTTTTTTATTTGTTGGAAGTAACTCATATTAACTTCAGAGAGGCATCTACTATACTTTCCCCTGTCTTTAGTTCTCAGTGCAAGTCAGATTTCTAAGCAATGATGGAGGAGCTGTCTGCTTTTGTGTCTCACCAATCTCACATTCCCATGCACACTCCAAATGGACTTAGTGATGGCGCTTATGCCACTGAACTACATCCCTGGTCCCTTTTTCTATCTACTTGTGCAACATAAAACATCTTCGTAACTTAATTTTTTAAGGCTATTAAAGATTATTTTTCTCTTCTTTATTTTTAAGCCAGGTCTCACCGTGTAGTTTAGGACAGCCTTGAACTTTCAGGGATCCTCCTGAGTGCTGTGTCTACACGTATGAGCCACCATGCTGGCCCCACAGCTATTAAAGTGTTTCTCTCTCTCTCTCTCTCTCTCTCTCTCTCTCTCTCTCTCTCTCTCTGTTCTTTTGAGGTAGGGTTTCACTGTACAGTTCCAACTGGCCTTAAACTCACTGTGTAGTCCAGGTTGGCCTCAAATTCCCAGTGATCCTCCTGTCTTAGCCTCCTGAGTGCTGTGATGACAGGTGTGTACCACTACAGCAGCCCTAAAGCTAATGAAGTTGTTGTTGTTGTTCTTCTTCAATGTATTTGGTACAGGGTCTCACTACACAGCTCAGACTCATAGCAATCCTCCTGTTTTCAGCCTTCCCAGTGCTAGGATTACAGGTGTATGCCACTACAGCAGGACTCAGTCACAGGTTCAGCGCGCCCCTGGGTGGGATTGGCGCAGCACGCAGGACAGGGGATTGAACCCTGGTCCCTGTGCTTGCCAAAGCAAGTGCTTAGTCTGCTGATCTATCTCGCTGGCTCTAGTAAAGTTCTTATATCGGAAAAATTATATTAAACTACTAGAAACAAGAACAAAGAAATAGAGAACACCAATGTTAACTTTGTCCTTATACAAATCTTGATTAGGCTGGTGAATGCTGGACTTGATGCCAAGAAAAACATGACTTTCTCTTAAATCCCTCAAAGCATCATAGAGACCAGCCCTCCAAAATTCAAGACTGGAAGAGTTAGCCATGATGTCCTCCAACCTGAAAGAGTAATAAAAAGATTGTAGTTGGAAAAGTAGGTAGGAGAGAACAGAAACTATCTTGTGTAGGAGAGGATGTGCTAAGATGAATAATACACACTGGTCTTGAATTGTAGAAAGCTGTAAATAGAGGAACCTGCCATAGATACTAAAAGGGTGAAAAAAATACAAGAAAGATGGAGACAAGCACAGTTTTTAGATTGAAATCCTTGGCTTAATGCAGTGATCAAAGCTACTCAGTAGTACAGCTATTTGTGAAAGTTAAATTTCACATGTAGTGCTACTAAAATACCAAAAGCCATACATAATGTCTGACCCAAGATGCCACCTCATGTAGAAAATTCCTACATGGGAGTGTAAGAGAGGCTGTTTGACTCGTCCACTGTCCTTCTTGCAGTCCAGAGGCCGCTCTGTCTGTGCAACAAGCTCTTAGCGTCTCTCCCACTTCCTCCTCCTCAGAGGCACCAAAGGTTTTTGTAAAGTTTCTCTTGCTTTTCTTGCTGGTAGCCACAGAACCCATGCCATGTGCCTGGTGTGAAGGGATCGGGTATGATTTCATCTGATGGCTGCCTTGGGAATTCCTGGGTATTTCTCATAGCTATGAGAATTTCCCTAAGAGCTGTAAATGAGAATCAGTATGAAGCCAGGCTTCCTTGGATCAGCGCTGCCTAAGGTTGTCCCAGGTGTTACTGCCTCTGCTGTGCAATCAGGAGCAGCAGCTCCTCTTCTTCCTCAGACGCAGCCCTTCCTAAGGTCCCCTGGGTGCCAGCATGTCCCTGAGGAACCCATTTCCCCTTGTCTGTGTCTAGTGACCTCTGAGGGTGTGGCCTGGCCTAGGACCCTAAAACTATTTACAACTAGTTGGAAATGCCTGTAATTGCATGAGTTTAGCTAAGAAACAGAACTGGGGCATTGGAGGGGGGCTGGGGGTAGTCTTGAGTCCAAGGACATGGGTGTCAATCACCATTTGGCCTTTTACCTAGCACTGTTGAGCCAACTATCATCTACTCCCACACCCCCAATTCTGTGATACTAGGGATTGAACCCAGGGCCTCTGCACTGCACTTCATCCTAGCCCTTTTTACTTTTTTTTCAGGCAGGGTCTTGCTACTAGGCTGGAGCTCAAATTTGTGATACTCAAGGGCGTGCCACCCCGCCCAACTTGAAGGTGAGGGTAAAGAGACTGTATTAGCAGAGACACACTATCATGGTCACTACTTGTCATTGTGACCCATTCTAAACTGTCCCCTGGCCAGGCAGGGGCAGAAAGGGCTTGTCACAGAGCGAAGCGCATCCTCCTGTAGGGGGCGAGCTCCGCGCACTATCTTCTCGCTAGACCGGACCTTTCCTGCGGTTTGGGTTGGGATTCAAGGGATAGAGGGACCTCGCCGAGGGTAGGATAGGCAAGCAGTGGGGTGGCTCCGCCCCGCCCAGGAAAGAGAGAATATACCATGCACCCTGCACGGGCCCTGGCTGACCGAGGCGGGCGCCAGGGCTTGTACCTGCCGGGAGGGGCCCGTTTCATCCGCGGCAGGCCAGCAGCAGAGTGGGGGGCGCACCGGAACCCCGGAGAAGGCCGAGACAATGCAGCGCGGCAGCCAGGGGTGGCTGGAGGGCTGGGCCCGCGCCTCCCTTCCTGCGGGCTTTGCTTCCAGGAGGCGAAGCGGCGAGCGCGCCAATTGGCCGCCGGACAGCCGCGTGGCCCCGCCCCACACGGCCCCGCCCCCTACCGGCCCCGCCCCTCTCTGCGGGAGGCGCTGGGGCGCGCGGCTGGGTGCCGGGCAGTTCCCGCCGGCTGTGCGCGCCCGCCCGTCTCGGTGCTCGCACGGACTAGACTCGCCCGGGGAAGACTCGGCTACCCTAGGCGCCCACGCGCGCGGGCGGACGGCGGCCGAAGTGCGGCCGCGCCGGCCCTGCGCCCCTGGCGGCTCCCTCGCCGCGCTTGCCTTTGTCCGCCGTCCGGAGCGCGCGGCGTCGCAGACTGAGGCGGCGGCCGTCCCTTGGCCTCGCGCGCCGCGGCGATGCCGGACCAGATCTCCGTGTCGGAATTCGTGGCCGAGACCCTCGAGGACTACAAGGCGCCCACGGCCTCCAGCTTCACCACGCGCACGGCCCAGTGCCGCAACACGGTGGCGGCCATCGAGGAGGTCAGTGAGGACTGCGAGCCCCGGCACCCCGCGTGCCCGCCCCCGAGGCCCGGGAAAAGTTTCTCGGCCCAGAGCCGCCGAGTCCGCCGCCCTGCCCGAGACAGAAGCCCTTTGTTCCCGCAGAGGTGGCTTGGGCATAGGCCGGGTGGCCACCTCGGGCCTCTTGGAGACCCTGCCCCCTCCCCGCCCTCGTTTCCCGCAGCCGCGCCCCCATTTCATTTCCCCCAGCACTGCTGGCTGAGGCTGGGGCGTCGGGGTCCGCGGGAGGCGGGGGACTCCTGCATCAGCCCCGCCCCGGGTTATGGTCTCCCGCGCGTCCTCAATAACTTGTTCCCGAAGTGGCGCAGCAGGGGCAGGGCGGACCCCGAGTTCTCGCTGCAGCTTCCCCAAGCCCCGCAGCGGCCCACTCGTGTGCAGGTCCAGGGGATCCCCTCTGAAAGAGAGGGTGCCCATCCTGGCTAGGGAGGCTTGGCTCCTTCAAGTGTGGGAGAGGAGAGGAAGGCGGGTGCCTTGTGGGGAGAGCAGGCAAGGTGGGAGGTTCCCAAGGCCGTCGGTGGCCACTTCCTGAGTACCTGTGTCTTAGCTGCGGGAGCTCCTTTCCCTCTCAACCTGGGGAAGGCCTCGGTTTAGTAAAGTGCTTTCAAGGTGCAAAGTCATCTGACCCAATTGCTAGCCAGGGAGCTCTCCAGGGCTCCGGGAGAGGAAACGCTTTGGAGAGGAGCGGCCCAGGTTAAGAGTCAAAGCGTCTAGCAGAGTGGGAAGAGGCAGCTCAAGAGCCCGGGGGCCTTGGGCACCGGTGCTTGGCGATACAGATTGACCCCAGTCTTCCTTCTGCCTGCCAGACGGGATTGGTAAGGCATCCTTTCCGCGACGGGGGCATTATGTGTAAAGCGTTCAGCTCTCCGTCTATTCATAATAGGTACCTGGCTTACAAACCTCACCTGTGGCAGCAGTGAATGGATGGTTCCATTTCTCTTGGCCAGGACATTAAACTGTAGTTTTGAAATTGGATATTGTGTGTATTTTGGAAGAAAATACCCCGGTTGGAGTGAACGGGTGGGAGGTGAGGTCACCCAGAAAGCTTTTATTTTTTTTTTAAGCCATCGTGTTAAAATTCTCCCTACACTTGGACAAAGCGTCTGCTTTTAGGAATTGCTTGGGAGAAAGTCTAGAATGTTTTTCCTCAGGGAAATTTTTTTCTTTGTAGACATAAACAGTCAATACTAGGCTGAGTGAAAAATACCAGATTCAGCATTCTGAATGTTGAAAGTATGGCTAAGACATCCACCCTCCCTACTTTTGTTTAGCTTTTTTTGTTTGTTTGTTGGTACTCAGGATTGAACTCAGGACCTTGCACTTACCAGGCAGATGCTTATACCACTGAGCTATTCCCCCTACTTTTGACCTAAGACTCCTGCATATAAACATTAGGAGTTCAGTGATCCTTGCAACACTTCATTTTGCTGTTATCGTAAGGCATAATATATACACTCTTAGATGAGATGGGGGGGTATGGTATCCCTTTTTTTCACAAGTAACAGTTGAAAAGCAATAAGCAAATACTTACAATGTTTTGAAAATAATAATGCTGTGGTAATGATTGCAACCAGAAAGGTAGTCCACTAGTTGTTAAAGGAAGGAAGCTTTGTATGTGATGTCTTTAAAAAAACAAAACTTGTGTTTAAAAGTTCTTTTTCCAAATGTAGTTTGTCAGTTCAGTTCAATATTATTAATATAGAAAAACCAGACAAACAGGAATAGCTATTAAAATTGGCACAGGCTTTCCCTGATTAATTTTAGCTTACGGTAGATGAATCTAAAGCTCTTTTCGTATGCTGGGCAGAAGATTACCCCAGAGCTCAGTTACTGAGCAGATTAAAGAGAGACTGGATTTGGTCATTTTGTTAAATTTGCAAGTGTGCTTCATCTTGCCATCCTAGCAGGAAAGTGGATTCAAGTCTTAAAAATGGAAAAAAGTCAAGATGATTGCAGGCTTATCTCACTTTAATAAATCCATTGTGCATATCATGAGGGTGGCAGGTGTGAGCTTGGGTTTATAACCAGAATTGAAACTTGTTTACTTTCTGAGAGGAATTAGCATGGATTGCTTTAAATAGTGCCTTTTTCCTCCAGAGAATAATGTATAGTACTATTATAAAAATTTGTTCTGTGTGTGGTTTAATAACTGATAATGGCCACAGCTTTTTGGTTTAAAGCAAACATCTATTTTAATTTTTTTAAATTTTATTTGTACATGTTTGCAGTCATGCAGTGTATATTCATCTTGGGGAGTGGTTGTATGTGCATATCACAGCTTCTTTTTTAAATCCCCTTACCTTCCCTCTTTCTCCAATTCTCCTATCCCGTTTCTCATTCTTGATCTTATTAATCATAGCTCATGGTGTGACATATGATGTTTACCTTAATTGAGGTTATTAGGTTCCTATACATGGCACATCTTTATACTACTTATTTCCTTTTCCCCCTCCTCACCCGTTACTCTCATCCTCTTCTCTTGGTCCCCTTGGCTGTTGCAAGAGATTCATCTCTTGCCCTGTCCGTCCATCCTTACTAATCTCTTTGTATTTTGCCTTACTCAAATGAGAAGTGCTTCGGGGCATTTAAGCTTGAGTGTCTGGTTTATTTCACTCAACATATTTTCCAGGTGCTTTCATTTTCTTACAAATGTCTCAAATTTGTCCTTGATAGCCGAGTAGTATTCCATTACACAGTCATCTGTTGATGGGTATCCAGGCTGTTTCCAGGACATAGCTGTTATGAGTTGTGCTGCTCTCAACATTGGTATGCCTGTATCCTGTAGTGTGATGACTTAAGCTCTTTGAGAAAGATACCTGGCAAGGAAATTACTAGTCATATGGAATTTTTTTTTTTTTAATTTTATTTATTTATTT
>NW_004524727.1:642874-648404 GCF_000260255.1 Octodon degus
GAAAAAAATTAAATTAAATTAAAAATAAATAAATAAATTCCATAGAAACTTTTTCAACAGTACTTTACAAAAATAGGTATCATTTTCCATAACAGCCATTAATATTCTTGCCATTTTTGATCAATGCATTTTACCTGGCTATATAATGTGTGTTATAATCTAATTGCTGTTTAGAGTATGTCAGATGCACTGTATTTGCTAAGGAATTTGCTATAAAATAAGGAATTTGCAATAAAATTAAATAAAAAAGCCATGTGTAATACTATAACCATATTTGAAATACCTATCATTTTGGTCTTCTAAATGTGTACTGCTTTTAATGTCATAGCAATTATTGCTATACTCTCTTTAAAGTAAATGTTTGTTAAAAAATGAGATAATAAAAAAAACAAGAGAGAAAAGAAATTTTTGACTTCCACAGTGAACATGCATATGTTGTTGTCCTCAACCTTTTTCATGGCTGACTCTGTGGTCAGGGCGAACTTGATGATGGCATAGTGGTCAAGTTTGTTTCTCCTCGGGATGCTCTTCTGAGTGTATTTGGCCTGCCTCTGGAGCCGCAGTGTCTTGGGATTGTAGAAGGAGGGTGGCGTTCATGTCTTCTTCTTTTTTATGGCTGTGGACACCTTTCAGCATGGGCTTCTTGCCTTCAAAGCTCTTGCTTTGGCTTCCACTTTGGGAGGGGCAGAGACTTCCTTCTTTGCCTTTGGTGCCATCTTGGTAAAAAGGCCCTTTTCTTTTCCTGAAGCATTTCATCTTCATTTCAAATTTTTTGAAAAAATCATTCAACTTTATTCATAAAAATCATTTCACTCCATATATGTCTTGAGTACTTAGTAACAGGCTGTTTGGCACAGCTTGTGGGGGGCAGAATTCTGAGCTCTTCCTCCAGAATCCCCACTTCTGAATGTTTATATCTGCAACCTTCCCTCTGGAGGGCCTGGATTAGTTACTGGCAGTTTCTGTCCATATTCATCTGGGTCCAATGCAGAGCAGCACATAGCAGAAAGCAACCTTTCATGGTGGCAGCAAAGAGCAAGAGCCTTCCAGTAGGTTTAATGGCAAACATCTATTTATGCTGAGATGAGATAGGAGAATGAATATTGTGTTGTTAAAGTTATTCATTTAGCAGAAATAAAGTAAATTTTAAGTTTGCATGCCCTAATCCTATGTTGAAATGAGTTATGCGATTAGTAAACTAATTGTAAACTGGTTAACCTTTGTGAATATATTTATTTCTAATAAAAGTCAAAAAACAATTTTCCAATTGAAATACACTTTTAAAATTTACACGTCTGTAGCTGGAATATTAGTACTACCTGGCTGCTGCTCTCTACTACTGCAGACCTTGTCTCTGTTGTCTTTAGTCCTCATCCTTGATTTAGAGATGAGGAGATTGAGGCCAGGTGAGGTTAACTAGTTTGTTCAATGTTGTAGAGCTAGTAGGTGAAATTGAACTTGGTTCCTTGCTGTTTTCAGAAACTGTGCTACTTCCTGATTTAATAGTGCTGCATTCTCTAAATAACTCTCAGATCAGTCTGGGTTCAAGTTCAAAATCCACTACTTACTTGCCAGTCATGTGAACTTGGATGAAATACTTCCTGTGTTATTTTCCAGACTTCTGAAAGTCTGGGTAGCAATCCCCGTCTTCCTGAAGATTTTGATGAGAATTCACAGTATCCAGCAGATGAGTGGTTTAATAAATGCTGACTGCTTACTAAATCAGGGAATAAACTCCATACTCAGACTGCGGAGTGATAGATTTACATTGTGGAGAAGACTAGGAAAACTGGAGAAGTAGAAGGAGAGCATAAATGAAAACCACCACAGTCCCTTACCTCATGCATGCCTCTTAACCAGTTTACTGTCTCGGCAACAGGTGAGACCATAGCTCATTTATAACTGTGTTTTAAAATTTCCACTTGGTGATCACTTTCTCTGGATGAAGTAATTATTTTGCCCAGTTTAGCTAACTTAGCAGAGTCTGATGCTGCCATTGTAGTCTGCCCCAAGCCTTTGGAAAGAATGGAGAAAATAAGTAGTTGTGGCATAAATTTGTAAAGTGAGCTGCTATTTTTCTTTTGTTTTGTTTCTATCTTAGTCTCTTTAAGTCTCTAGGCACTTGGAAATATTCTCAAAATAAGGAAAAATTGTATACGCACTTGAAATGTCCATGCATTTTTAGTCAGGCCCTCCTTTATAACACCATCCAAGTTGCCTTGTTTATTTGGTACTGATGTAGTTTTAAAAATAAATTTGATGTTAACTCCTAAGTATTAAAATTTAATCTATTTCCTTCCGGGGCCATAATTCTCTACTGTGTTGTCCTTGGTTACCTTGGAAATCGTGTTGCTGTTGTAAGCACTGGGTTCTGACTTCAGGGGAAAAGGAACATCTGGGCCAATCGGACTCCCAAGAGCCCTGCTGTCCATGGGTTCAGAGTCCTCCCAGCAGGGGCAGTGGGAATCAGACTGTGTGCTTTTGGGGCGAGGCTGTGGTTCCAGTCTTAGCTCTTGGTGACTGCTTTGCAAAACAGCTCCTTTAAATCCTAGATTAATGAGTTTGGATCTGTGGTCAGAGGATAGCCCCTTCTTGTCCAGGACATTCCTGTTCTTAGAAGGTAACCTTTGTGGTTCAAACAGGGCCACCTTTTAACACTGTTCTGGAATCTGAATTTATGTATTTCAATCCTTCTGAATGTTAGTGAGGCACTGATCTTTTTGTTGTTGTTGTTGTGTGATTTTTCTCCCGTGCTGAATTCAATTTTCTTCATCTTTTGGTTTATTTTTTGAGACAGGGTTTAATGTAGTTTAGGCTGGCAATAAAAAGTGTGTAGCTCAGGCTGATGTCATGGCAATCTTTCTGCCTCAGCCTCCCTAGTGCTGGAATGACAAGCACATGCCATCATGTCTGGTTGAATTGAAGTTCTTTTGGTGAACAGTAAAAGTACTAGTACTGCTGCTCATGGGTTCCGGCCCTGTTGTCTGTGAGGTGTAGAGATTAGATTACCAGGAGAACTGCGTTTGTTCTCTCCTTCAAAGAATATATGCCTCAGGGGCAAAGGGTGTGGTCTGTGGGTGTGTCTCTAAGAATGCTTGGACTGGGTGGCCTAGAGTGCCCAGGGCTGTGGCTGGAAAAGTGCCTTGTGTGGTGTTGAGATTGAGTCTCAAGACCGAGGCAGTCTTCTGTGAGTTGCCACGTGGTTTAGGCTGGGGTTCTGCCTTCCTGCCTTAGGTAAATATTGATTCACTCCTGAGCAGTGTAACTCCTGGACCTCCATGGTGAGTTTTTCTGTAGAGGGCCAGGCTGTGTGGGCCTAGACTGGGGAGTGATTCACAATTCCCACATTCCATGTCACAGAGCTTGTTCTAGACTGGCACTGCCCAGAATGAGACGAGGATCACCTCTGCTCAACCACTGGCCTTATCTCTGGTGCACTGGTATCTGGCTAGTGGTAACTGTAGAGGACCATGCAGCTGGGGACTCCCGCAGCTCCAAGGTGGGCTCCCGAACAGCAGTATTGGCATCTGGCAGCCTGTGAGATCTAGTTCTGGTTTGGCAGGGTCTGAAGCTACATTGTAATGCCTGGGGGCACCACATGCATAAGAGGGTTTGAGAAGCGCTGCTCTAGACCTGAAGCTGAAGCCTGGGCTAAAAAGCTCCTTCCAAAGAGGGCTGATAATCACTGATTACTTAATGTCAGATAGTTCAAAGGTATGGATAGCATGGGAATAGAAAGTGATGGAGGTCAAGGAACTGAAATCAAGAGCAGGGTGGGTATAAGTCTGTAATCACAGCACTGGGAAGACTGATGCCGTTTCAGGCCAACCCTGAGCCACATAGTGAGTTCAGGACCATTGTGACCTGCATTGTGAGACCTTATCCCAAAGCAACCCTAAAGAAGGAAGCGCAAATCAAAAGGTGACATTTGAGCAGCTTGGGATGCAGATGATGCAGCCACAGAAGGTCTAGAATAGAGGAGTATGGGAGAAGGCCTAAGACCGGAGCAGGCTCGTAGCCAGAAGGACAGAAAGACTTCTGTCCAGGAGAGGTGTGAGAGCTGGAGGGAATTTGGGTTTTGCTATAGCAGAATGAGAAGTTGTTGGAGGGTGTTGAGCAGGGAATAACGTGGTCTGAATTAAATTTTAAATGATTTTTCTAGGGGAAAGAGCCCTGGCTGGGCATGAGAGAAAACAGGAAGACCAGCGAGGGACCGGGAGCTGTTGGCATCCCCTGGGCAGGGGGACTTGGCAAAGGTGGCTGTGGCACAGGTGGGAGGAGTCTGTGTACCAGGAGAGACAGAGAAGCTGCCAGCCAAGCATTCATTGTGTGTGCCAGGCTGTGCGGTGGACAACAGAGTCCCTGTCCCAAGGGTGGCCACTGCCTCAGCCCAGCTGGGCATCTGGAGAAGGGGCCTCACAGTGGCCCCGTGGTGACATGGCTCAGTCCCATGCTGCTGTGTCAGCATGCTTCTTAGGACTGGTTGGGGCCAGTGCCAGAGAGTATTGAGCAGGGGTGCTCAGATCAGGCCAGGGTGCTTTGCTGCTGCCTGCAATTTCTAGCGAGGACAGCAGGTGATTCTTTCCAGCTGTGTGTGGCACACCGTTCTGTCAGCTTCCAGACACTCCTCTCAAGAAAGTCTTTGCCTGAATAGCATTCTGCGGTGACCCTGTGGGCGTGGTTTGGCTGCAGGGCTCTGCTCCTGTGCCTGTTTTACCTGTGAGCCACACTGAGGACCGTGGAGCTGTCAGGTGGGACTGGAATGTTTGGGCTGTATTTTTATGACTATAGTTCTGACTTTGTGAACTGGTTGAGTTTATTCATTCATAAATGTCTTTGGGGTGGCTACCATTAAGTGGTCACTACCTACTGCCAGGGATGTAAAAGAGGTCAGGGCAGCTGCTTGCCTGTAAGGATTTAATTGTAGGTCTTGTGTGTAGTCGTACCTTATCCTTTTACCTTTTTTGTGCCATGAGTCCCTCTAACACTCATGAAAGTGGTGTACCTCTTTATGGAAAGAAGAACAAAGTACTTCAGATCTAAAAGGAAACCAATTATAATTCTGTCTGCAAAATATCTTAAACATTTGTGCCTTACTAGTACATGCTTCTTGATTAATCATTGAGTTTTAGTAGTGAGTCTAATAAAGACTTTAATTTTGAAGTACCATGAACATAAACAGTGTGGTAAAGACATTTCTTCTTTTATTGGAGTCACAGGTACTGTAACACTACATGGGGTGTTGCCTTCATTCTTAATTGAAGAAAGTGCTAAATTTTAGAAAGATGCTAATAAAGCACAGATGTATTTTTTTTTTCCAATCTGAGTTGATGGACCCCCAAATTAAGAATAAGAATTCCAGGCTTATCTAGGCGTGGTGGCTCACGCCTCTAATCCCAGCACTTGGGAGGCTCAGGCAGGTGGATTGTAGTGAATTCCGTATCATCCTGGGCTACAAAGTGAGCTCAAGGCCAGCCAGAGCTGCATTGCTAGACCCTGTCTCAAAAAGGCAAAAAAAAAAAAAAAAAAA
>NW_004524727.1:654892-662306 GCF_000260255.1 Octodon degus
CATTTCCAATCTGAGGTCTTCTATATCTTTCTGCAGCTGTTTTATTTCAGAAGCTGTTGATTCATTGTTTTCAGCTGTGTGATTTCCAATTTGTTCTGTGCTAGTGTTCTCTGCACTTGTTAGGGGTGGGCTTGGGTTCTGAGGTTGCATTTTGTTCTTTCTCGTCATTTTGTGTAGCACTGTCTTCTGCCCTTTGTTGTAGATCTTTGCTGTAGTTATAACCTTCACATGTACTGAAGTTCAGGTGGAGCTATACAGAGTGTGGACTTATCCAGCTGTGTCTGGCTCAGGTCTGGCTGCTGTGCTCAGCTCCTTCCCACTGCGGACTTGGGCTAGGACTGGGTCTGGGGGTTCCTGGAAGTCGGCAGAAATTTCTACTGGGCGGGAGGGGTTGGGGATGTACGGCGGAGTGATGGGGGGCGGCCCAAGGGGGTGGGAGAGGGTCCGGCCCACGCTGCGCCTAGGCTGGGACTGGTCTCGCTGGCGCAGGGTAGCAGGAAGCTCTCCACACACTCACCAGACCTGGGCTAGGACTGGGTGTGCGCCATTGCTTTTTTGAGGAGTGGAGGATACAACAAGGTCTCACTATGCATTCCAGGCTGGCCTTGAACTCATGATCTTCCTGCCTCAGTCTTCCCAGTATGAGGATCATAGTCATGTGCCATGATGCCTGGCTGGAGTTATTGATTCTTAAATAATTTTATAAAACAGGCTCGATAACTAGCATACTATCACTGTTACCATGAGTTAGGTTTTTTTTTTGGGTGGGTGTTGGTTTTGAGACAGGGCCTTGCTATGTGGTTCAGGCTGACCTTCAGTTTAACCATGTAGCCCAGGCTGGCCTCACACTTGAGGTGATCCTCCTGCTTCAACCTCCAAAGTACTAGGATTATGAGTTGGTCCTAGGAAGGCTGTCTGGGTTTACTGTTGGTGGGGCACCCTACATGCTTTAGGCTCGGGCCTTGGCAGCTTCCCCAGAGCCGGGGTCAGTTCAGGCCCCTCAGTTCAGTAGTCCTGTGAGTCAAATTTCCTGAGTCCTATGATTAGGACCTGGAGCTGGATAAACAGGCTGGCTGTATTTGTCCCCTTAGGGGCTCTGCTGCATTGGTGTTGTAGGACAAGCTCCTGTGGGAAGAAGTGTACTTGCAGGAAGCTTCCATAGTGTGGTGGGGTGTGGGGGGGCTGAGTTCAGCATTGTCTTGGGTATTTCCGGGTATTTTTGGTGAGGTTATGTACAAGATCTCGGGTTTGAGATGCAGCTCCTGCTGTGTTGAGTGTTTGGGAATATCCACAGCTTGGTTGGAGTCTGTGTCGTTTGAATCCTCCCCCCCCCCCCCCCCCCGCAGCCTGCCATCATTTCTTTCTAATTCAACATTATTATGTGCTACATATGCTTTAATACATTGGTTAGAACTCATGTATGTATTATAAAAATTCTATCATGGCCTACAGAAACTGGGCCCCTTTTACCACGTGCTGGGAGCTGGGAGGGCCTGGAACCAGGGTAGACCCAGCATTTTGTCTTCACAGTTTGCTGTTTCTCACAGCCGCCACTTGCTTGGGAGGTCCTGGTGTTGCTGCTTCTAGGGCTCCTACCTGTTCCTGCTTCCTGGGCGGGGCTTCTAATGAGTCCCCTGCTTGTGTTTCTTCCATCCCAGTGATCAGAGCTTGCCTGGCCACAGAGCCAGTGGCCAGCATTGCTCCCACCCTGCTAATGGTGTTATTAATGATGCCATCCTTCACACGGTATGGAGATGGCCTCAGGGTTGTGGTAGCTTTTCTGTAGATTTTGGGGTAGCCATTTGTTTTGTCTTTGGGAGATGTGTTCTTGTGAAACAGCAATATTTACTTTCCCATCTGGATTTGGTTGTATTTGTGAAGACATTTCCCTCACATGATGGATCTCCTTGTCTTTTAGGATGCTAGTCAGCCAGTCAGGGCCTCACTTTCCCTAGCTTCTGAGAACAAATCACATTAGTAGAGTTTGAAAATATGTCAATAGTAGCTGACATTTTGGGGGGCTTTAGTCATGGGTTAAGGGATGTGGTGTGTGTAAGATTATTTGATCTTCCAATCCACTGAGACAGGTTCTCTTTATGCTTAGAGAACCTGAAGCTCAGATGGGTTCCCCGCAGGCCACACAGTCAGCAGGTGCCAGAATGGGAATTGTAGTCATGAGGGTTTAGCACTGCTGTATGGGTGGGTCCATTCTTGCCTGCCCTTCAGTGCCCCACCAGGCTCTTGCTAGGGTCTCTGTTGTCTGTGAAGCTGTCACTGAGGATGTCTCTGTGGGATTTGTGTCCTCCATATTAGCCCAGCCATGCTGGCGAGGGGTCAATCATGGATGTGTATGTCCAGGCAGACTCTAGTGGAGAGAAATCAGTACCTCCGCTATTGGACCAATCAGGGAACTTTGGTGAGATTTGGAAAGTAGGGACAAATGGAAGTCCTTGTTCTGTGCTCCCCAGGCCCAGTACTGCCAGTGTCATTCATGATGTGCAGGGGTGGATGAGAAGTCTAGCTCTTCTAGCTCTGCTCCCGTCTGTGCCACAGTCCTCTGTCTCTGCCACGTTACCTTTTCTGACTGTCTTCTTTCTCTATGTTTCTCTTCTCAGTTATCCCTTGAACTGGGGTGCCAGTTGTGCTGCTGGTTTGAGTTGGTTGTTTTCGGTGGACTTTGCTGCATTCCTTGTTCTCTAGACTCTGTCTATTTCTTATGAAGGATAGGTTGTGTTACTGAGCACATCGTGGGGCCATTGTAGATAGCTGAGCTTAAGGAAAAACTGATTGACTTTTCCTTCCTTTCCCTTTCTCTTTTCTTTTCTTTTCTTTCTGGTACCAAGACTTGAACTTAAGACCTTGTGCTTGCCAGGTGGGTGCTGTACTGCTGACCTATATCCCTGAGCCTCAGGGTTGTGGTAGCTTTTCTGTAGATTTTGGGGTAGCCATTTGTTTTGTCTTTGGGAGATGTGTTCTTGTGAAACAACAATATTTACTTTCCCATCTGGATTTGGTTGTATTTGTGTAGTGGCATTGGTTTCCAGTAGTCAGAGAGTTAAGAGAGCTGAGTTCCAGTTCTACCTTGGCCTCTACCATACTGTGTGACTTTGAGCCAGTCACCGGGTATCTCGTCTCTGGAACATAATTTTCCTACCCAGCAATGAGGAAGGGTTCTGACTTTTCCACATTTCTTATCAACGCTTGTTGTCTGCCTTTTTGGTCCCTTCCATTCTCACAGATGGGAAGTGGCATCTCATCCTATCTTGTTGTTTGCACTGATGTACCTATGACTGTTGACTTCAGAGGAATACTTTGAATCTTTTGCCTTTTTTTCTATATTGGATCACCTTTCTTTTTATTGTTGAGTTGCAAGTGTATTTCTGAAGACTAGACTCTAATCAAATATATAATTTGCAGATATTTTCCCCATTTTTGTAGATTATCTTTTCACTTACTTGGCAATGTTTATGGAAATGAAAGTTTTAAATTGTGGTGAAGTCTAGGATGGACATTTTTTTTCCTGATTGTTTGTGTTTTTGGTGTAATCTAAGAAATTATTGCATAACTTAAGGTCACAAAGATTTACACCAATATTTTCTTCTATTTTATGGTGTTAACTCTTACATTTGATCTTTTTGAGTTTTTGTAAATGATATCAGGTGGGGTCTGATTTCATCCTTTTGCGTATGGATTATCCCAGTTGTCCCAGCACCAGTTGTTAAAATACTGTTGTATACACATATGCGCGCGCGCGCGCGCGCGCGCACACACACACACACACACACACACACACACACACAGAATTTTCCAAAATCAGCTCTATAGGTTTGTTTTTGGACTCAATTCTCTTCTCTTCTGTTCTCTTCTGTTCTGTTCTGTTCTGTTCTGTTCTGTTCTGTTCTGTTCTCTCCTCTATTCTATTCTATTCTATTCTCCCTCTCTCTCTCTCTCTCTCTTCTCTCTCTCTCTCTTTTCTTTTCTTTCTTTTGGTCTTTCTTTTGGTCTTTCCTAGGCCAGTACCACAGACTCCATTGCTAATAGGTTTAGGGTTCAGTTTTTTTTTAATTTGAGGCAAGGTCTCACTTTGTAGTTCAGGATGGCCTTGAACTTGATTTGTAGCTCAGGTTGGCCATGAACTTGCAGTGATCCTCTTGCCTCAGCCTTCCAAGTGCTGAAATTATAGGCATGTGCCACCACGCCTGGCTTAGGTTGTTTTGCAGTGAGAAAGCCTGAATCTTTAACTTTGTTCTTTTCCAGGATTGTTGTGGCTCTTCTAGGTCCTAGACATTTCCATAGGAATTTTAAGATCAACCTCAATTTCTTTTTTTTTTTTTTTTTCGGAACCAGGGATTGAACTCAGGCCCTTGGCTTGCCAGGGAAGCGCTTATTCCACTAAGCCATCTCCCCAGCCCCCCCCCCCCCAGCAAGGATTTTTGTGGCAGTTGTGTGGAACCCGTTACTCAATTTGAGGAACACTGATAACCTTAATAAACCATTTTAGCATCTTCCAATCTACTTGGGATGTTTTCCATTTGTATGTCTTTCAAAAGTGTTTTATAGTTTTCAATGTATAGGTTTTGAACTACTTTTGTAAATTTATTCTTACATATTTTATTTTTGATGTTATGAATGAAATTGTTCATTTCATTTCTGATTGTTCATTATAGTATATAGAAGTACAATCAAATTTCGCACATTGACATTATGTAAAGTAGCTCAGGCTGGTCTTGAACTCACAACAGCTCTCTTGCCTCAGCCTCCCCAGTTCTGGGATTATAGGTTTGTACCACCATACCTGCCTTGTATATTGAAATGATATCCTGCAGTTTGCTGAATGTATTTGTTGGTGCTTACAGTTTTGTATTAGGATTTGCTGGAAAGAAATATCATTTGCATATAGAGATAGTGTTAAATCTGAACAAGCTGCCATAGTCTTTCTCTGCCTAATTATTGGATGCCTTTTTTTTTGATACCTTCTTAATAATCTTTAAATGCTCAATGGTTTGTGCAGAATAATAATCCAAGAATTTTACTGACTGATTTTGGTATTAAAACTACTATTTTTGGGGACAGGGAGATGGCTCAGTAGAATAAGCACTCGCTTGGCAAGCACAGGGTCTGAGTTCAATCCCTGTTTCTGCAAAAAAAAAAAAACCCAAAAACAAAAAACCAACAATTTTCATGTGTAGCTGCAATTGTTTATGTTTAGTTTGATTTGCTTTATTCCCCCTCATTTGGGTTCTGTGTATACTGAGAAGGGGGCAGGCCCTGTGTGTATCTGTGAGGTCCTATAGGAAGTTAGTGGAAAGTCTCTCACCTTTCAGGTATTGTCTCCTGGGCCTGGTATCTATCTGGTTAGAGGAGCCAGCAAGTCTGTCCCTGGGAGCCACCTGAGTTTTGATGGATTCTTTTCGAAAGCGTCAGCTTGATTTGCTGCTCCTTTATTTACCTCTTGGTTTACTTCTTGACAAAAGGCAATTGTTGAACTCTGGGTTTTCTTCTCACTTTGTAAAGCCTGGTTTTACTTTTCCCTTTTGGAAGGGAATGGGATGTGTGTATTGGGGAGCAGCCAGGCTCTCAGGACCTGTACCTGTGCGTTCTGGGTTGAAGCCTGCCAAGTGGAGCTCTGGCTCAGGAAGAGACCTTGTGGGGTGTACTTTCCAGCAGGGAGAGGGAGACCCCTCTGTGACTGCTCAGAGGCAGATGACCCTCTGCCTTCTCTAGCACCTTGCTCTCTTGTCCTTCACATGCCTGGTTCCACTTTTTTCCTTAGGGATCACGTTGCTTAGGCAGCAGTCCAAGTCGTGTCCAGATTTCTCCTGTCCTCTACCCTCCCTCCTGTGGAGCATTTCAAGACCCTGTGGCCTTCTCTAGCTCCCAGATCACACCCAGAGCTGCCATTTGGGGGCCGATGTTGAGCTTTGGCCTCCTTTCCCATCACCCTGCCTCTTGGTTTTCCAGAACCAGGCTTATTGTCGTGTCTCTTTAAATGATTTATTGTCTTCTATAGCAGTGTGGGAAGGAGCTTAAATTCTGAAGTGCACAGTGTGCTTCTTTATGGTCAAGGCAAAGCAGAGGTTTGATTGATCTTATGACAAAATGGCTTTAGTCATCATTAATATGAACTCTCTTAAGAGATCCTATTTTATTTGTTCTTTTAATTTATGAATTTCCTTCAGGTGCCTGGACGTAGAGCCAGACAGGCCTGGCCTATCACACTCAAAGCTTTATTTCTTTCCCTAATACATTGTGAACTGCTGTGATTCGCTAGATTTAGGGAGTAGCTATATCCAAAAGCAAATATGTCTTTTGGAAATCTGTTACTGGTTCTCCAAAGGAAAATATACTGTTAGCTCCAGTAAACATCCAACTGCAGGGTATAGAAGAGCTAGAAGTCAACACCACAGATGCCCAGTGCACAAGAAGGCAGCGGCGCCAGATCTCATTATGCTGCACTGCAGGTCAGAGGCAGTCATGATCAGGCTCCCAGCAAAAAGGAGCTGCAGAGACACAGGCAGGTGACAGGGAGAAAAAAAGGAAAAGGAGATTGTCTCAGGGGGTGTGTCACTCTCTGCTGCGGGAGTCCAGAGGATCACAGGGAAATCAGGGCCAGGAATGTTGCTCAGGCGTTGAACACTTGGCTAGCACATGCGAGGCCCTGGCTTTGAATCCCCAGCACTACACAAAAACAAACCAAAACAGAGAAAACAATAAAAAGCTTTGAGTCAGAATCAGCATCCTCTGTTCTGGGGGCTAGGAAGTAGGCACTCAAGAACGTTTCCCTGAAGATAATTTTTGAATTTACCAAGTTAATTTTGAGGAGCTGGAATTTGCTGAGAAAATGTGTTGTAGCATTAACTCTGAGGGTGGAGTTTGGGCTGTGGCAGAATAACAGACTGATCCTGTGTTTCTGAGACACAGAAGCTCATGGTAGGATGAGCCTTGCTTGGCTCATGGTGTCTGCTTAGACTGCATGGAGAGGGCCATGGCCCATGTGTGGCCACACCAGTGTGTACTTTCTTGGTTGGTTTTGCAATGTTGTAGCTCTTCCAGATCTGCAGTGCCCTGTTTGGAGTTGTAGTTTTGACACCAGACTGTGTGTACCAGGATAAGGTTCAAGTCATATTCTTCTTCGAATCTCCACAACCTAATGTGATACTTAATATAGCATACTCCTCAGAGACTGTTTGTTGAGTGTCCAGGGCCAGGTAGCCCTGCTTTGTGATTGCTTCCCTTTCCTTTTTTTATAACACAGGGTCTTGATATAGTTCAGACTGGCCTTGAATTCACTCGGTAGCCCAGGTTAGCCTCAAACTCATGGTGATCCTCCTGCTTCAGCCTCCTGAGTGCTGGGATTACAGCACCATGCCCAGTACAGTTTAGTTTCTTTCTTCTTCTTCCTTCTTCCTTCTTC
>NW_004524727.1:662411-676754 GCF_000260255.1 Octodon degus
TTTTTTTAGTAGCTGGAATCAAACTCAGGACTTTGTGTTTTCCAGGCAGGCACTATGCTGCTGAGCTATATCACTGGCCCATGACTTTCATTTAAAAGGCTTGCTGGGCTAGGGAAAGAGCTCAGTAGAATGAGTGCCTGCTTGGCAAGCGCAGGATCCTGGGTTCAATCCCCGGTACTGCAAGAAAGAAAGAAAAAAAAAAAAAAAAGAAGGCTTGCTTTCTAAACACATGCTGTGTGTTTAGAAATGAACTCATGTTGGTTGGCAGAATCGAGGTTGTCATGTCATCCTTTGAAACAATTAGAGAAAGAAGAAAATCTTTAAAAAACTTATTGAAGTCTCTGCTCCATAAAGCATTCCAGTTAATACTTAATTTCATCATAAAAGTTATATTGATGATATGTTTTCTCCAGTGAACCTTCCCTAACATTCCCCATCTATCAGAACCATTTTCTTGGGCCTGGGGAGATAGCTCAGTAGAATAAGCACTTGCCTGGCAAGTGCAGAGTCCTGCGTTCAATCCCCGGTATCTAAAAAAATAAAACAAAAAAAAATTTTTTTTTTCCTTCTCTGTATTATACATGTGGTTTTTTGAGATTACTGTGCTGATGTAGTTCACACTTGCCTTGAACTCATGACAGTCCTCCTGCCTCACGCCAATACCAGCTTCTTTGAATTCTTTCAGTGGCTTCTCTTCGCCTCACTTTGTGTGGCTTTCTTGTCCGTCCACCTGTCTGTCTATCCTCTATCTACCCACAGATCACCCCTGGGACAAACTTGGTGTCCCTGCTATGACACATAAAGTGTTCCACAGTTACGGAGCATGATGGTGTCCACACAGCCCTTCTGTGCTGGGGTGTGGTCTGACTTCCCTCTGTGGGAACTTCATCTGAGTAGTACATGGAGGGGCTAGTTTGAGTTGAAGTTTATGTTTTAGAATGTGAAAAATGTAAGCTGAAAATGCTGTTTATGATTTTTAAGGGTTGTGGGATAAAACAAAAGCAAAAGCTTGAGAATTCTGCAGCAGAGATAGGTTTGCATGGCCTACAAAGCATTTACCAACTGGCCCTTTATGGAAAACTTTTGTCTCACTTTCGGGTTAGTGCACTGGGTCCAAGACAATGCAGAACCTATGTCAGGCTGGGACAGAATATTTAGATTGTAAGGGGTCTTAAAGTCAGTTGTCTGTTGGTCCGTGTCTCACACAGCCATGTGCAGATATCTGCCTGCTGTAGTGACCGTGCATTTGCTACCCATGGGAACAGCCTTTTCTTCTTTGGGATTTATATGACATGGAACCAGGTGTCTTTACCTTTGCTTCCAGTCCATGCTGGTTTTAATGTTGAAGTCACACATGAGTTCAGGGGACACATGTATTGTTAGAGTTGGATTACAGAGGACTAAGATGGTCTACTGGGGAATGGCCCTGGGGGCTGCAGGGAGCTCTCCCAGGCTTCTTGGTAGGTGGAGGGCTTGTGGGAGCTCATTCTGGCCTCTCTCCCTGGGTGTTGATCAGGGCCAGTCTGCTATGGAGCAGCAGCTTTGCCATTCTCTCAGTGGGCCTGCTTCCTGTGTTTGTGTTCTTATTTCCTGAAAGCGGCTGCAAACTCCTGAGAGCAAGAGCTCATTTTTTTTTCTTTCTCTTTTTAAGATAAGCTCTTATTTTTATTTACACTCTACTATTTTCAAAACACCAAGACAGCCACCTCCCAGAGGCTTAATGGCTTCATAAAGTAAGATATTGAGTTGTGGTAGCCCTGAGACTTGAGTCACAGTCTTAAGACTCTTGCAGAGTGAATGCTGTTTCTGTTTCTCAGAACCAGGTAGATGCTGTGTAATCATTTTTATCACATCTAAACACTGTGTGGGCTTGGGATTTGTCAGTGTGTGTCTGTGCCTTCATTGTCTGAGCTTACACGCTGAATGTCACTATTTGGAAAGGGAGAGCATGTGTTATGTGTGCATTGCTTGTTTCATGTTACAGTCTTTGGAAAACACTGTAGAGGACAGATAACAGAAATATTCACACATTATGTCAGAAGAAAGCTAGTAGTACTGGTTACTATTAATACTAGTGGTATTAGCTGTTCTGAAAAGAGATGCTGCCTATTCATACTTAGCAGGTAAATAGCAAGGTTGGAGAATATGGTCCAGATAACTTGATCTGTGCAGCAGGAATTATTTAAAAGCAACAGGGTGAATCTTTTAATGACAAGTTTTAGGAATTCCTGAATGTTCCCAGAAGGCACTAATTAGTAGCATGTGTTTGATAAAGAAGTATTCTTTAGCTATGTAGCCCTTGAATTATTTATCTTGGGGATAAAACATCTTTTTGAGTGACTCCTATCTTCCTTCCATATTAAAAATATATTCATGTCATCTGTTACAGTGAGTATTCTGATCTCTGTGAGATTTCTGTTTCTCCTTCCTGCCCACGCATTTGGTGTTATCCTTGAGAAGAGAAGGGGATTTTGGATGACAGCTCAGTAACACTCAGTCATTGCAGTCCCCATTTCCCTGCTCCTTTGCATCCTGTGTTGTGGGAGCTGGTCCTGGTCTCTACCTTTGGGGGAAGGGTAATTGGGGTGGCTGCAGTGGGAATGACCCCATTTAAGGCGGATAGACAATGTGCTTTGTGTTGTGCTTGATAGGCGTTTGTCTGTAATGTATAAATGTGAGAAATGATGGTGGTGCCATTGAAACATGGGTTTTCTCAGACTCTTGGGGATGACAGGATGTTTGTGACCTGGCACACTTAACCACTAGTCATTTCCATTGATAACTAATATGTACATTTATACTGTTTAGTTGACTGAAATTAGGAGCCATACTATTCTTAAGTAGTGCATTACAACTGAGATTTAGCTTTATCATCACAGTGCTGATGTATACTGGGAGTCCTGTTTCCTGCTGCATTTCTGTGACATTGCCAGACCTCTGAAAGCCCCCTCTTGGCTGTAGCACCAGAGGGGACGTTTCAGCATCTTCTGTAGCTGGGGCTGGGCAGTCTCTGTGGAAGGATGAGTGGCCTGTGCAGACCCTGAGAATCTATGTGGGGAGAGTGACATAGAGTACCTTTTAGGAGGGGCATGAGCCCTGGAGGTCCTTTTCCCCATGCTCCCCTTTAAGTTAGGCCTGGGAACCATGACCAAATGCTGTATCTCTAATGGTTGTCAGTGTGGCTGGGATAGAATGAGTGTGGGATAGGAACAAGGGGTTCTGGTGGAGGCTGGGCAGAGTTACAGGTTTTCTGCAAGAAGCAATGATTGTGTTGTTTGCCCTCTATTGAAGGTCCCTCTTCAGCATGGGGCATTTACTAATGTGAGTATAGCCCTGGATTCCTGGGAGTTCGCAGTATCAGCATAAACAGATACATAAAGGAACAATTCCAGCTACAGTTGCTATGACAACAAGAATTCAGCCCTAACCTGCAGGAGCAAATAGGGTTCCTTTGCTGTGTGTCTGGCAGGGACTCAGATGACTCAAAGTGGGGTTGTGGCTGGAGAACCAGGCAGGCGAGTTTATTCTGCCAGGAGCCACAGGCTGGGCCCCAGTTCTGGGGATGGGTATCGTGTCATTTGCACAAAAAGCCCTTGCTGTGATTGATCCACAGAGGTGGACATTGCATCTCAGGCAGCTTTACCAGGAGGCTCAGCCTCCTGAGGGAGGGGTGGCTGGCTGGAGCGGGAGCAGCTCCAGCACGTGGCTTGGCTCTGCTGCTGAGAACTGAGATGCTAAATATAGTTCCCACAGCTCCTGTGCTACCTGCAGAGGGAGGGAAGGCAAGGAAATCTACTGCGCTCTGGAGGAGGTAGTTAGGAACTGCCTGCACATCTGACCGCAAGAACTGTCTGAACCGAGCTAGTTCATGTGCACTCCAGCCAGGGTGCTGGGGTGGGTGGTGTCACCTGGCACTGTGGTGTACGAGGAGGCCCTGCTAGCTCCTGATGGGGCCTCCAGGCTGCACAAGTCCTGTCCCTTCTGGCGGGGATGGTGGCTGGTGGTTTGTGGTTCTGGGTTGGTCACTTTCCCTCAGTTGCTTCCTTCCTTTTTCTTCTTGTGCCAGTGGCGTTTCCTCCTCCAGGCAGTGGGATGGCAGGGAGGGAAAAGCAGTGGTTGGGCGCTTCTGTCTGCTGGAGGGGGTTGCAGGGCACTGCAGTCCTCAGTCTGTAGGAGAGTCAGTACCTCCAGGGCTCAGGTGACGGTTTCCTCCTCCCTGGGATTTTGGACTCTGTTTTGAGTTCAGTCAAGAGGGATCGACTCTAGCACTGATAGGTCACGTCTGACTTTGTCGTGGTGACAGCTTAGACTTTGAGCAAGCTTGAGTTTGTGTTGTGACGTAGTCCCTGCCACCAGCTCAGTAAAATGGCAGGGTATGTTGTGTAAAATAGTTGGCATCTTTTACACATGGGCTCTGCTCAGCCCCTGCTCAGATGCCCAGACACCTGCCCTCTGTACACACACCATGAGGGTACTCTGTTCTTTATTCCCCTTTCCTGGGCTTCAGGTGTCTCGCTCGGCTGCTGGAACCTCCAAGCCTTCTTTCTTCTCAGACTTTCCTGACTTTAGCCTCGGAGATGTTATAGTCGTGTCCAAGCTGATCCCCAACACTTTCCTACCCAGGACACTTTGGAAAGTCGCATGTGTAATCACATAGCTTGCCTCCTGTCTCTTCTCCTGTAGGTTATTACCTCCTTTTTTTTCTTCTCTTCCTCCTTTCTTTCCTCCCTCCCTTTGCTACTGGGGCAACAGATACAGGGTCTTGCCAGGATTTCCATCACTCAGCTACATTCCCATCCCTTTTTTTATTTTGAGAGCTGGTCTCTCTAAATCACCTAGGCTAGCCTCAAAATTGTGATCCTCCTGCCTTGACCTTGGGATTAGATAGGATTATAGTCCTGTGGTACCACACCCGGTCCTGCTACTTTAGTCTGTGGACCTGTTCCCTTCATTTGAACAACTTACCCCTTAGCATTTATCAACTGAATTACTTACCATAGACAAAGATTTGACCCTATATGTTGATTTTAAGATGCCTTAATGGCCTTTCTGACCTGAATAGTGAGCAGACTGACTAATAGCCCTGTATAATCTGGCTTTCACCTCCCTGAGCCCCAGCAGCCAGAACCATCTTCTTACCCTGGTCACCTTCCTGACTCTCCCCCTTCCCTGCTCAGACCTGCCCTTCCTCCAGGTCAGTGAGGCTTCCTCTTGCCAGTTCCTGCCTGGGCTTCCCCATAGCCCACATGATACATCTTTTGTCTCGCCTTCACCCGTCAAGACCATAGCTTTGCAGGAACATAGGCTTAGATCATGTTTAGTCAAGTACCTTCAGCACATTGCTTTGAGGGTTTGTCAGGTATGTAGTAGTGCTCTGTAGAAACAGCTGTGGTTGCGGGAGGGAAACATTACATGGCTGCAGCTGTGGCTCCCTAGGTTCTTTAAAAGCTTGTTTTCTGCCCATGAGGTCTTGATTCTTAGAGGGTTGTAGTTTGAAAGTTGAATTAGGAAGTGTAGATTCTTCAGAAAGTATGACTATTGGAATGACTGATTCTCACCTTGTGCAGAAAGGATAGAGAATGGAATTCCAGGTGGATGTGTCTCCGCTGCAGCTTTGTTTCCTGTGGCTCACTGTCGCCAACAAGGCTGCATGCAGTCTCCACATCTCCAGAGTGCTGCCAGCAAGGAAGGCGGAGTGCTGCCTGTCTCCACTCTTTGTTCCTTTTGCTCAGTCAGGGCCAGGCAGTGGCTCATTAGAGAGATTCGGAGATAGTGCTTTAAATGGTCTGACTCATCCGGCCATTGTCCAGGAGGGTGGGGAGGCTCACCCTGGCGGTAGCTTTGGTGATAGCTATCGACATCCTGTGACAGTTACAATGGAGGCTGGCATTATGCTGGGGTGCTGAAGAGTCCATCAGAGAGTGAGGAGCTGAGAAGCTGTCGCTGCCACCTGCTGTCACCCTGTTCTGTAGATGGTCTTGTGGAAACGTGTTTTTGTCAGTGTGAAGGACTGTAAGTCCAGACCCCAGGATTACTGTGAGGAGAGTCTTCGGTGCTCTTTGTGGCCTGTTTCTTTGTAGGCCCCAGCAGCTCTTTAGTGTCTGTAATGCCTTTCCAGAAATAACTTTTTATAAATTCTTCAGATTGCACTCTTAAGTAATACTCATGTATGGTAGCTTGGGACCAGCATGCTGGGTGGCAAATGCAGGGATGGGTCAAGACGGCCTGTTTCCTGTGGCACTTGTATTCTACCTTAGCCATGCAGTGGTTTGAACATCTGTCTGCCCAAAGCCAGCTGGACTGAGCTCAAATGCTGGCTTTACCGAAGTGGCTCTGGGCAAATAGGCTTGTCGATTTGCTTTTATTTAATAAATGCTTATGTTGCACTTACTCTGTGCCAGGCATTAAGTGCTCAACAAATGTTAAGTGCATTTAATGCATTAAGCAGCACTGTGGGTCACTGCACTCTCTGCACCTGTGTTTGGAGAGGAGGGAGTGATTGGATCACTGGACACAGGCTGCCAAGCCAGAATCCACCCCCAGCCAGTCCCAGTTCACAATTCCTCCCGACATGGAGCTGCCTCTTTGCTTCCTTGTGTGGGGAATGAGAGATAGCAATAGTAACCAGGCTGCCAACCAACAAGACTGGTGGAGACCCTGTTTCAAAGTAAGAAGTAAGGGCCAGCAAGATAGCTCCGTGGTCTAAAGTGCCTGCTTAGGCAAGCATGCAGGGACCTTGGTTCAATTCCTGGCATCTCATGCTGCACCAGCCCTGCCCCCAGGGTGAGCTGAGTGAGACATACACACACACACACACACACACACACACACACACACACACACACACACAAATAAAGATAAAAGAAGCTGGGGATGTAGCTCTGTCCCCTGGTACCACCAGCATCAAACAAACAAAAACCCAGCAGTAAGAAAGGCTGGGTGGGAGCTGGTCTGTATCTGTCATGTGGGGAGGGTGCCTCTTAGCTGTCACTGCTGCTGTTGGGGAAGGGCAGTGCGAGGGAATGGTGTTAATGGTCTCCCAGGGGCACTGGTGACTGTGAGGAGGAGTCAGAAGTAGGGAGTTCTGTTGCAGAGCCCGCTGGGGGAGGTGTGGAGTAGACATTGGTGACCAGAGGTCTGAGTGTGAGGGCTGTGAGGCTGCTGCTCTCTGCCACAGCTACATCTATCTCTGGGCTATGCAGGGTTTGCCTGCCTGGGTTGGGGAGCAGAGGCGCAGGAGGATGGGTCTGTGCAGCTGGTTGTTGGGCCTGTAGAGTTCGATGGGTGGAAGTCTAGCATCTGGGCAGCTGGCTGCTGTGAGGCCATTCACAGAGGCCCCGTTCAGCAGCCTACTTCCAGCCCTGCAAGTTTGTAATTAGCTTTCCATCTTGTCTTTGTGTACTCTCTTTAGAAATTCTCTCCCACACCTTCCTTTCTCACTGGATTTCTAGAAATACCCTGTTTTTCATGACTCACTGATTGAACACATCCTGTTTGGGGAAGTGTGGAGAGGAATTTCAGAGCAGCCCCTAGTGTACTGGGCGGGATAAGCAGGCTACTCTCCCTCTGTCTCGCCTGCTCCTGCTCCTGAGCATCAGCAAGCTGGGTGCCTGCCTTTGCAGCCTCATGGCAATGACCTGACCTGTTCCCACTGGAATTTCCCTGTTGGGCAGCAGGCAGGATGCTCTGTGTGACTAGTGTGAGTGATGATTGAGAGAATCAACTTACAAATGGGGTCTGGAGTTGAGCTTGCTGAGACGACCTTCCATATCACGCAGATGGCCTGACCTTGGTGGACCAGGCTAGCATTGGTGGCCCCCCGGGCCTGGTGCTCCTGGGCAGAGTTGCTTTCTGAGCCTTCCCTGGGCAAAGCAGCCAGGGCAACTTTGCCTCTGAAACAGAGTGGGAATAGTGGAAAGCCAGTCTTGTCTTTCCTCTGGCTTTGATTTAGCCCACAGCTCACTGTTATTTCTCTCTTCCCCAGTCAATGTGTTGCTCATACTGGCAAAGGCACTGGGCAGGCTTAGTGGAAGCACTGAATGTTACGATGTGGGGGGAGCAATGCAGTCACAGAAGAAGAGGAAGATAGGAGGACCTGAGGGCTGGAGTCGTGGTGAGCACTGGCAGGAGAGGCAGTGCTGTGTTGTTGGCACTAGGGAGGAGCTGGTGGCCAGCCATTCTGGTTTGGGCTCATTTGGGTGGCAGAATGGGCAGCATGGCCCAACAGGGACACTGAGGAAATAGGCAGTTTTGTTAGCTTCTCTGAGTCCAAGGGTGCCCTAGCACTGGGACCTGGAGAACCGCCTTGGGATGATGCTGGTGGTGGCTTCCCATGGTTGGCGAGGGCAGTGGAATGGGCAGGAGCAGCGCAGTCAGCTGGGTAGGGTGTTTAACCAGGACTTCTGGCATGCTTTACAGATGTGTGCCTGGGCTGCCACAGAACATCCCCAGTGACCCAGGAGCATGTCTGCCACTGCGTGTGTCATTTGTCCTTTCATTGGAAGGCACCGGGTGGGAGAGTGGCTGGAGTACTAGAGGTATTTGTGCACCTTAACTGCTCCTGGTCCAGGTCCCTGGGCAAAAGAGTAGTCTTAGGGGCCTGGGTTTCTTTTCATTTTATAATTATTTTTTTGGTACCGGGAGTTGAACTTGGGACCTTGAGCTTGTTACGCAGGCACTGTGCCACTGAGCTATATCCCTGGGTTTCTTTTTAAGTTGGGTAGGGTGAAGATGATTTGGAAATTTTCATAAGGTAAAGCTTGTAGAAGATCAATTGCCAGGAAGTAGAAGTTAGGATTTCAGGCCATTGGAATGGCTTAAGTCCCTGGACGTCTTCAAAGAGTTTCATTCAGGTGCTGACCTCCTTAACCAGCTTCCCAAGCGCTCTTACCTGCCTGTGTTCGTTTCTGCCTTTTAACCTGTGTGGTAGCAAAGCTAAATGTACTTTTTTTGGGGAGTGAGTTTTGGGATCTTTCTTTAGTGTTAAAACTGCCTTACTGTTGATATAAAAAGCTGGATTTAACTTACTTTTATAACATTTGTATAAAATTACTCAGTGTTCATTAAAAGGACTTTACTGGAGAACTAAAGATTGATAGAATTTTAAAAGTTGAAGAGTGACTCTTAACTCCATTATTGTGTGTGTATATGTGTACAGAGGTGTGTGTGTGTGTGTGTGTGTGTGTGTGTGTGTAGGAGATACAATACATTTTACTTTTTAGCCTCTAAGATTTGGAGCTACAATTAATTTCCATCACACCTAAAGTCCCATCCCTGCTTGTTTTTCTTCTCCTTTTCCTGTGCCAGGGGAGAGATTTATTTTCTTCTGAGAGTATGCTGACCACTGGTTTATTTCTTGATAAATGTTCTGCCCTGAGCTTATGAGCTGCAGCTTTATTTGCTTGAGGGTGGCAGACAGGTGGGCCCTGGAGGTGGGCAGCTGACTGGGCCGTAGCTTGGGGTTGGAGGCAGGAGGCAGATGTGATAGAGAAACAGGAGGGAGGGACATATTGGACCACTTTTGGCAGTGGGGGCAGAGGAAGAGTTGGGAATCCAGGAAAATTCTGTTTCTGACCCGAGTGGGTAAAAGCTTTAAAATAGAGGAAGAAAATCTTCATTTTATGAATACTTCAATGGTAATGTTGCTTTTGAACTTTTGCTTTTCAAAAGTAAGTGAAAATGGAGAAGTCTGAGTAGGGCCACAACTCTTGGAGCCTAGAGTAGAACGTTTCTCCTTTGTACTATGAGTTTTAGATAAAAATACACTTGGTGCTTCGGCAGAGGTTTAGATGATTCTGTAAGTGAGGCATCACTTGGTTTCTCAGCATTGCAGTTGGAAGGCAAGGCTGTGAGCCACCAGCAGAGCAAGAGTGAGCCAGTGATAGAGAGACTGGGCTTTCTGTCTGGTGTATGGTATGGGGCTTTGCTGACAGTCAGGTCTCCACTTTCTTCCTTTGATGGGCACCATGGCTGTCTTGAGAAAGACAGTGAGATGCTCCAGGCTCCTCTCATACAGATGGATCTGCAGATGGGACGTTGCACCTGTTTGGGGTAGAAGTGGGAGCCTACGTAGTACTGGTGTCATAGGCGAGGTGTATGGTCTGTGGGCAGGGCATCTCAACATGCACTGTGGTTTCCCGTCCACAGTGGGAGCAACTCAATGTAGGAAGAGCCACAGTTCTGGGGTTCAGATCCAATCTGCAGTATTTTCTAGGACAGTTCCTGACCAGATGCTTCATGAGTTTCCATGTCGATCTGCTTATTATTGATGTTGTGAGTCACATATTCAGTTATATACTGCTTCTTGGTATTTATCCCATTTTGAAAAACTCATCACTCTGATCCTTGGTAGAAATTTTAAGTTAGCTTGGACAAGCCACTTCCTCTCTGGGAGGCCTCAGTTTCCTCCTCTGTAATACCAGAGGGCATTTTCATATTTGGCAGCTTCAGTTCTAACATTATTGTAGATTCTAAACGTATGTCCTTTGCCCCTCCACAGTCTGTACACAGTTTACTGTGGAGTCCTGGTCATGGTCTCTCACCTCCTGTGGATACTGTTTCCTTCCTTGTGCTACTGAAACATCATTCCTGAAGACCATTTTGGCTTTCCAGCTCTCCCCTAAGGAGGGGGCACCCCAGCTCCTGATGTATAGCAAGCACGAATTCAGCGCTAGCCAGGTGCCGTCTGCTGGTGTGTGAGTGCTAGGGCACTTCTTGCCTTACTTGGTCAGCTTTATGATGGTACAGTTCACAGTCAGATTCTCTGGTTTTTGGAGTCTCCTTTGATGAACTCTGATCAGCACATGATTGTGGTATACGGTAGATGCTTCCATCTCCCCAGGATGCCCCTTTTCTGGTCTGACTCATTGGAGGATTTTGCAGTTTTTTGTAGATTGCTTAGCACTTTCCACATAGATGATCACATCCTCTCCAGGCACCAAGTTTAACTCTTTCTCTCCCAGTCAGTTTGTGTTTTTGTCTGTTGCTGGTTTTGTCCATGAGAGGATCCTGGGGCAGTGTGGGTAGGGAGCGACCTGCCTTGCTCCCCACTAGTCTTCATGGCTTACTGTGCCAGCCACCCAGCTTTGGGGTACCTTGTGGAAGGTCCCCTCCTATTGTTACTTTGCTGTGTTTTGTCGTGAATGGGTGTTTGATTTCCTTAGCTGCTTTTTCTGCACCAACTGAGATGACCATATGGCTTTCCCTTTTTAGCTTGTTAGTATGGTGAATTACATTGCATTTTGAAGGCCACAGCTCTTCTTGGCTGTGGAGGCCCTATGTGTCGGGTAAGCGCAGATTTTTGTGTCATGCTAGGATATAGAGATTAGCTGTTCTGCCCCGCAGGTATATTGTACATTTAGAATTTCCGACAACAGCTACTGCATACAAGTACTCACTTGTGGGTCTGATCTGTTTAACTGTCAACATTTTACTTTCATTACAGTCGTTGAATTCTGGGTAAAGTGAAATTGTGTGGTGGTAGGGAGGGAGAATAGCATTGAACCCATCTGTAACCTGCATTCATGTTAGATGTCTGACTTGACTAATTTCCAACGAAATCAAAGGTGTAGAGCACTGTTCCTCAATTTCACAAATGAGGAAGTTATGGTCCTGCATCTTAGGAGGTAAGTAAAGAGAAGCAGATTCCATTTCCTTTAACATTAACTGAGCAACATTTGTGTACCAGCTATTTTGCCTCATAGTGAAATGGTAAGCAGAAACACTGAAATGACACCTAGGATTTGAGGCATAGTTTTTTACATTGTCAGGCCCTGATCTCTGGTGGTCTAGGGCTTATATGAGATAAGCAGGCAGGAAGTACAGAGGCAGAATGGCTTGTCAATTAGGGATTAGTTTATACAGTGAGCCTCGTAGTGATCAGCCATGCATGACAGTGACCAGCTTGCTTGCTTGCTTGCTTGTTTGCTTGCTTGCTTGCTTGCTTTCTTTCTTTCTTTTTTTTTTTTTTCGGAACAGGGGATTGAACTCAGGCCCTTGCACTTGCCTGGCAAATGCTTATTCTACTGAGCCAGCTCCCTGGCCCCAGCCAGCCCTTTCTAAGAGACAGGAGTAACTAGAACTGGAACAGGAACTATTACCTGGGCAACTAAGAAGCTGAAGTGTACTGGCTGGGGTGAAGGTGGGCATTTTCTGTTACAATAGGAGTGGCACCCAGTTTTTTCAGGAGTGGCATCCTTGTTTTTATAGATTTTGATAGAAGTTAGATAAATTTCCCAAGGCTCCAGAGCTTGTGAAAACCAGCTCTGCTTATCGACAGTTTATGGAAAGAAATTGAGTCAGAATAGGAAAAGCAGACAATTTCTTAGGACAACATAGATAAACTTTTACAGAAATATCTTAATATAAGGCAAAGGATTCCAAAGTGAAATATTCTGAGCTTTTGTGTATATCCTTTGGGATACCAATCCTCTTTCTTTTTTTCTTTCTTTTTTTGGTATTTTAGGGAAGGGTCTACAGGTTGTTCAGGATCTCACTGTTAGATCCTACTCGTAGTGATCCACCTGTTTACAGCCTCCCAAGAGCTGGGATTACAGACGCGTGCGTCCACACTCAGTCTCAATCACCTCACCGTCTCAGTGCACCCCAGGGGCAGGGCTGGCACAGCAGGCCCGGGGATTGAACCCCTGGCCCCTACACCTGCTTTAATCTGCTGAGCTATTTGGCTGGCCCCCAATCTTCTTTCTTTTTTTTTTTTAAATCATTGTCTCCACAGGTACTGGAGACAATACCTACTTTTATTTAGGTTATTAAACAAGATTTTTCTCCCCATAATTTTATTGAGAAACAAATAGCAATGAGACAGTTTCAAACCAAATTGGTAGGACAGTTTCAATAATTAACACACTGCATGCATTCTTCCTAGTGGTTAATTGCTGTACAAGATGCGGACATGATATCCTATTTACAAACACTATTAGAACAAATCCCTCTATTCATTAAGAGAATGTAACTATATATCTACCCTAACCATTTTGAATACACAAATACAAGATGGACATTCATCTGTATCCCCTTTTTTTTGTTAAGTTCCATTATTTGAATATTATAGGTGTGTAACTCAGCAAAATATTCTAAAAGAGTCCAGTAATCCATAATAGTATTGGGTCTCCTGCTTCACTGGCAGTGTCAGAAATTGTTGACCTGAGTCCAATCTTCTTTCTTAATTCAGCTATCTTCCCATTCAGGGAGATATTTTGAGGATGTTAAATAGGGATGTTATAGAAATTTGGTTGAATTGTGATGCATGTGAAACATTCATTCTCTGTGATTGTTCTTTGGTGATTATCCGCCTGTGACTCCATGTGGTGAGTGATGATGGTGTTATACGTAGTTGGAGTCCAGTATGCATACATCTGTACATGTAAGTTAGAGCTCATGCCAACAAAAAAAAAAATGCACTGTAGTTTTCCCATTGCAGAGCTGTGTATTTTCTTTCTTTCTTTCTTTCTTTCTTTCTTTCTTTCTTTCTTTCTTTCAGAACTGGGGATTGAACTCAGAGCCTTGCGCTTGCCAGGGAAAAGCACTTATTCTACTGAGCCATCTCTCCGGCCCCAGAGCTGTGTATTTTCAATTCAGCCAGCACATTCTAAGTAATCCCTGTGTGCCAGGCATGTACTAAATCTAGGGAAGGAAGCAGAGGGGAGGGAAAGACTTTCTGATCCAACAGGCAGAAAGAGGGCTGAAGCCTTGGTAGGTAGAAGGGTTCCTGGCCACATGTGTTAGGGTGCATGTAGTTTGTTTAGGGGAGCATATTAGCAACTGATAGACACTTGGGAACTTCAAATTTGATTGTACTGTTTGGTGGCTTGGTCCTGGGCAAAAGTGCTTAGCTATTTTTAGCTTTATCTAGCTTCCTTATGTGAACAGAGAAGGTGAAACTCTAATAGGTGCTTCACAAAAATCGTTTGTGTGGAGTGAGACGACTTGGGACTGCGGGATCCTGAACAGACCCAGAGCGCAGGCCCGGCGAGTGAGTGAGATGACCTGGGACCACCGGATCCTGAACAGACCCAGAGCGCAGGCCTGGAGAGTGAGTGAGACGACCGAGGGCCACGGGATCCTTAATAGACCCAGAGCGCAGGCCCGGAGAGTGAGTGAGACCACCCCGGCCCCGCGGATCTTCATTCAACCCAGAGTGCAGGCCCAGTGAGGAACCCTTCAGCAGAACTCCCTGCAAAGAGGATAGAGGCAAGACCCACCCAGCTGATTCAGGAGTAAAACATCTTGCCAGAGTGACACAAAGGGTTCAACTCTAACGGCTGCAGCAGAAAGAAGTGGAGCACAGCAGCCAGATCCAAACAACACCCTCCTGGAGGAATCCGG
>NW_004524727.1:681935-696344 GCF_000260255.1 Octodon degus
AAAAAGGCGTAAGTGTCCTTGCACTTTCTTTAGTTGGGGCTTACCCTGAGTGATAGCATTAAGCCTTATTGCAAGAAGGCACATGCATTCACAAAGGTTTGTACTTCGGTTTCCAAGAATAGGAAAGGTTTGCCCTTGTGAATTTCATATATTGTACTTTTTTTTTTTTTTTCCCCAGAACTAGGGATTGAACTCAGGCCCTTACACTTACCAGGCAAGAGCTTATTCTACTGAGCTATCTCCCTGACCCCATGTATTGTACATTTTTATACACAGATCTAATCACTGCTGGTTTAGGGACTCACATGAAAAGTGTGATTAAATCACATGAATAACTGGAAAATACTACTTTGCTTAAAACCATCTGCTCTTGTGTCTGTCATGCAGATGAATTTAATTAAAATACTTCCCAGATCTAGGTTGATGGAAGATCAAAAGCATAACTGTTTTACAGGTAGGTGTGGGCTACAGAATGAGATAGCATGTCCTCTTGGAAGCTGAAGATTGTTTTGTTTCTACTTGAATTAAGCTGAGGCAGAACCAGCATATCTGGTCACTCTGGTATGCACTCATTCCTTCACTCATTCCTTTGTTTATTCATCAGGCAATTTGATTGCTTTATTATGCCATCTGTGCCTTTCAAGGCTCACAGTGAGTTGTGAGGGACAGATCCATGCAGTTAGGAAGTCAGGTAGGTGGTCAGAGGTTTTTGACCTTCCCCAATAGGAGAAGTAGGGGGTGCGTGTGTGTTAGCATTTATGAAGTAGGTATGCATGGCCAGATAGGTAGGTAGGTAGGTAGATAGATAGATAGATTGATCTATGGGATGTTGTTTTCTTTGGTAGTGTAAAAGTTACTTTAAAATAAGTCCTTTATTACAAGAATTAAGATTTATTCAAATCTTAAAGAGCCACTAAGATTAGGGTTAAAGTGATATGCTTGCCTTTGGGAAAGCAAGTAGATTATTCTGCACAGGCAAAGTGAGGCCTACAGAATCTCGGAACTAGATTTTACACTGTGAGAACCCAGGAGAACACACAGTTCCCTTGTTGAGTGTGCCACACAGCCAGCGCTCACTTGAGAGACCTGGCTGATTTGAGGAGCACTCAAAGGAAGCTTCTAGAAGTCACTGATGAGGGCTGGTTGGCTCTTTGACACTGGCCTGAGTACTATGCCATGTGACCCACAGGAGCTGGCAGTGGATTCCTTGTGCCCACATATGCACAAACATGTATATGTGTGCAGCACAATACAGAGATGTGCTATACAGGAAAGTCAAACATTTTCACTAGATCCTTTCTGGAACCTCATGAGACAATGACCTAATCTTGGGCACTTACCCTTTCTCTGGAGAAAAATGGCTTTACAGGGTGACCTGGTAGCACCCTTAGTTAGCATTAATTGAATTCCCCCATCTCACGATATGAAAGGTAGTCAGACAGGCCTGTGTGTGGTGTGGCTGGGGGCAAGTTGGGCTGTGAGCCACTCAGTAGGGTTGCGTGGCGTGGTGTGGGGAGGCACTGGGTTCAGTGATGCGAGCCTGGTTCATGGCCGGTGCTCATACACGGCAGTCATTCTAACAGTGTGGTCCAGTGTTGTCCACAGAGATGTCAGGGGCTGGGCTTGACTGGATACAAGGAGCAGCTCTCCCATGCCAGACCTGGTCCAGGTGCTGTTGAAGGGGAGTGTTATTTATTTATTTATTTATTTTTATTTTTTTACCTTTTTAAGACAGAGTTTCACTATGCAAGGCCAGACAGCGTTAGCCTTGAACTCACTTTTTAGCCCAGGTGGACCTCAAATTCAGTGATTTTCTTGCCTCAGCCTCCTGAGTGCTGGGATTAGAGGCATGTGCCACTATGCTCTACCCAGTGTTAGGTATTTTTTTTTTTTTTTTTTTACATTTCAATTTTTTTTTTCTTCAAAAGGAGTGAGTTGTGTACAGGGGGGTTAAATGCTTTATAGACAAGAAAAAAAAACTGCGCTAGAACCAACTTATTCATCATCATCCTCTTCTTCATCCTCCTCATCCTCTTCTTCATCTTCTTCTTCCTCTTCATCCTCATCTTCCTCATCCTCCTCCTCTTCCTTCTTTTTCTTGCTTTTTTCAGCCTTCACGACTCCCTTTTTTGCTGCATCAGGTTTTCCTTTAGCCCGGTAGGCAGCGATGTCCTTTTCATACTTCTCCTTCAGCTTAGCAGCCTTCTTCTCATATGGCTGCTTGTCATCTGCTGCAGTATTATTCCACATTTCTCCAAGTTTCTTTGCAACATCACCAATGGAGAGGCCAGGATGTTCTCCTTTGATTTTTGGGTGATACTCAGAACAGAACAAGAAGAAAGCCGAAGGAGGCCTCTTGGGCGCATTGGGATCCTTGAACTTCTTTTTTGTTTCTCCTTTAGGAGGAATATAAGTTTTCATTTCTCTTTCATAACGAGCCTTGTCCGCCTTTGCCATATCTTCAAATTTTCCTTTTTCTTTAGCAGACATGGTCTTCCACCTCTCTGAGCACTTCTTAGAAAACTCTGAGAAGTTAACGGAAGCATCTGGGTGCTTCTTCTTGTGCTCCTCTCGGCAAGTTTGCACAAAGAATGCATATGATGACATCTTGCCTCTCGGCTTCTTAGGATCTCCTTTGCCCATGTTTACTTGTTTTCCTCAGCGAGGTACAGAGTCGCCCAGTGCCCGTCCGGCTCTCACTTGCCCCGGCCCAGTGTTAGGTATTTTATTTTAATTTTACTTATTTAATTTTTGAAACTGGGTCTCACCATGTATCCAGGCTGATTTTGAGCTTAACTATGTATCCCAGGCTGGCTTCAGACTTTCAGTGAACTACTTGCCTCAGCCTTCTGAGCACTGGGATGGCAGCCAGATGAGGAGGGTGTTTCTTTTTTCTCCCCTCCCCTCCCCTCCCCTCCCCTCCCCTCTCCTCTCCTCTTTTTTCTGAACTGTTGCTGCTGATTTTGGACCCCAGAGTGGGCTGGGGGCTGGGCTAGTAGCGAGCACAGCCTGTTGATTTGTCTGTGCTTCTTGGGGACCATTCACTGTGCTGGGCATGGAGCATTTGCAAAAACAAACCCTGAAAGATTAGTCATACATTTATTTTTGGTCATTTCTCCAAGTGTTGACAGCTCCCTCTAACACTAAGTTTCCAAGTCTCCTGTGCATGTGTGTGTGGCTCAGGCGCTGCCCATCTTCCTGACTCCCCTGACCACATGCACCACTGTACAGTCAGCAAGAACCTGTCTGCTGCAGGTCCCACTGGGCCTCATGGAAGGCGGTGTCCTGCTCCTTTTTTCCCCATGGTGTCCTTTCTGTCTGTGTTACATGCCATGCGCTCACCACCACTGCAACACTGGCCGATGCTCCCAAAGACTCCCTGTCATTCCCCTGCAGATCTCCAGTGCCAGGCATGGATAAGGCCTGCGACGCAGTGAATGTTTGGTTGTGGTGGTAGTTGGGGCCCAGATGCGCTACTTTCTTATGGAGCATCATACTGGGGAGAACACCCAGGTTTGTGTATGGAGCTATATCCTGGCTCTTCCCCCTATTTTAAAACTTTTTTTTAAAATTTTATTTGAGGCAAAGTCTTGCAGAATCACTTAGCCTAGGCTGGGACTTGTGATCCTTCTGTCCCAGAATGCAGAGATTACAGGCATGTGCCACCATGTCTGATCAAGTTCCACATTTAATTATGCAATAAAACCTTAAAAAACAGCATCCAGAGGGTATGGTTATTTAAATTTAAAGGAACAGGCACATGGTGCCTTGCCTGGGGAAGCAGTGCTAAGTTGGGTGGCAGAAATTCTCCCCTAGGGACAGGTGATACAGCTCAGCAGTGCAGCACCTACCTGCCAAGTGCAAAGGCCTGAGTTCAATACCCGATACCAAAAAAAGACTTGGCTTGGTGCTTTTCTCTCCTCATATGCTTAGTTTGGGGGCAACTCTGTATTTGTTTTTCAATTTTTGAGGCAGATTCTCACTATATAGTCCAGGCTGACTTTGAACTCCTAGCAATCCTCTTGTTTCAGCCTCCCTAGGCGCTGGGATTATAGGTATGTGCCACCATGTTCAGTGCAATGCTGTGTTTATAAATTTTTTAAGAAGGACATTTAGAATAGGAGAGCTTGGGCTGGGGAGGTAGCTCGGTGGTCTAAGTGCCTGCCTATAAAGTGCTGAGGACCCAGATTTGGTCCCCAGTACCACCTCCTGTGCCAGCCCTGGAACCCTGGGTGTGGTGGCACATGCCTGTAATCCCAGGACTGAGAAGGCTGAGACAGGGGAAAGAGAAAGAAAGAAAGAAAGAAAGAAAGAAAGAAAGAAAGAAAGAAAGAAAGAAAGAAAAATTTTTAAATAGGAGAGCTTGTGACTTGATGTAACTTTTTAATTTCATCCACTACATTAAGCAAGTAAACTATTGAGACTTTAAAAAATTGTTTTTAGTTTTTAATTTTGAAGCAGGATGTTAAGTTATTTAGTTGCTCAGGCTTGACTTGTAGGCATGGGCTACTATGCCTGGCTCTGTGAGATTTTAATCACTCAGGTTTATGTAAGATTTCATCCTGTGTCTGGAGTCTGGAGTCCCCCATTAAATGTCTTCAGTCCAGTTTCATTTACTGTGCCTTGCTTTTCTTCTCTTTGTTGCCCTGATTCTTACCCACATCCAGACCAGTCAGCCCAGCCCAGCTTTTCTGCTCACAGAATCCCAGGAAGTGATGTTTATGTCTTGCACACCTTGGGAGATAATCTTAGAAAATTGTCCAGAAATATTCTTAATTGAGAAGATGTGTCCATTGGCTGACAGCAGTGTGTCTGCTCACAAGTTCTGAGGCACTAGCTGCACAGAGCAGGTACTGGGGTGGCAGCAGCTGCAGCCTGATGAGGATGAGCTCTCTGCCTCTCAATTAAGGAGGCCACTGTGCCCTTCACCAGAGAGCCACCATCTTGGATCAGGTCCCGTGCACAGATGCCTGGGGAGTCTCAGACAGTCTGCTGTCCTCATTTGCAAGAGGCAAATCAGTTTAGCAATTTGCCTGCTAATAGGATATTGGCCTCAGGACCTTACTGCCTCATGTGCTGCTTGTCTGTAGCTTAGCATTTTGATTTGAGTGCTTCACTGGATTTGCTGGCAGCATCTGTTAGAAAATGCACTATAATTTAGTGGAAGAAGCATGGATGGGCCCTGGAGTTCATGTGCCAGGGTTCAGATCCCATCTTGACTACTCACTGGCTCATGTGTCCTCTGATTCTCAGATTCCTCAGTCTGAGATTTGGGGATGGTACCAAGTCTTGAATGAAATGAAACAGCATATGGAAGTATGTATGCCATTTCTGGGTGTGGCTAACACTAGCCCTCAGTAGGGTATTTATTCTGGATTCCATGTCTCTTAGGTTTAAAATCTGATGCTAAACTTGGTGAGTCCAGAAAACAGTCATTTACTGGCCCTGTTCCCCACATCTGTCTGTAACACACTCTGATAACCTCTTTAGCATTTGTCCTCCCAGCTCTTAGGTTTTATTATGTTCCACTTATCCAGAGGTCAGCCTCTTAGCAGCCTCAGCCATCTGGAACAAACCCAGGACCTGGAAGTCATAGGACAGGCCTCCAAGCTCAGCTTCCCTAGACTCTCAGCCAGATGAGAGGTGAATTTGCAGCCAATAGGAGGAGGCTCTGTTGATGGCAGTGAGAGATTGCAGGTGGCACAGCGGGCAAGCACCACAGAGCTAGCAGTTCTGTACCCTAACATCAAGACCAAGCCAACAAGCTTTCTTTTTACTTTTTTTTTTGCAGAACCGGGGATTGATGGGGCTGGTGAGATGGCTCCGTGGTCTAAAGCACCTACTTAGAACAAGCTTAGCAAAGCACAGGGACCGCGGTTCAATCCCCCAGCACCACATGCCAGCCAGCCCCGCCCCCTGGTGGGCTGAGCTGGCCACACACACACACACATAAATAAATAAAAAAAAAAAAAGAAGTTTAAAAAAAAAAAAGAACCGGGGATTGAACTCAGGCCCTCGCACTTGCCAGGGAAGCACTTATTCCACTGAGCCATCTCCCTGGCCCCAAAGGATCTTTTTATTTTTATTTTTTATTATTTGGTGGAACCAGGGATTGAACTCAGGTCCTTGCACTTGCCAGGAAAGCGCTTAACTCCAGTGAGCCGTTTTCCCGGCCCCAAAGGATCTTTTTATTTTTATTTTTTGGTGGAACCAGGGATTAAACTCAGGTCCTTGCTCTTGCCGGGGAAGCGCTTATTCTACTGAGCCATCTCCCCAGCCAGCGAGCTTTCTGCAGGAGAATCCTCAATGTGTCTGTCGATCCTGAGTGTTGTGGCAGAATAAAATCAGCATTCTCTTTTTAGTAAGGCAAGAAAATGTAAACTTGCTTTCTCTGGGATTCCTAACCAAAGTGGTTTTTTTAAAGAACCCTTACCTATTTTGATGTCATTTCTCCTGAATAATTCGTACATGTGTAGCTTTTCCTTTTTCAGGTATGGAAGGAAATACTGCATATGGAGGAACTGAGTCCAGGGTGTGAATCTTGGTTATTCCTGCCATCTACTTGTTGGGTGGCCCGTTGGAAGTTGGTTTTTTTGCATCTCAGACCCTTCTTCTGTATATGTAGGGGTGGCCAGTGGGCCTTCCAGGACTCTCGGGTTACTACTTAGAGAAGACTAGAGTCAGCAGTTGTAGGTCTCGCTGGGATGGCTATCTGTCCATTTTATGTTATTTTATTTTTTGTCTTTTTTTAGACAGGATTTCACTGTGTAATTTAGGCTGGCCTTGAACTCACTTTATAGCCCAGGCTGGCTTTACACTCAGTGATCCTCCTGCCTCAGTCTCCTGAGTGCTGGGATGACAGGTATTCACTACCACGCCTGGCATCAGTTCTCTTTCTTGCTCTTTATTCTGCACTAGTTTCACTCATATCTGCCTGTCAGCTGCTTGATAAATTTTCTTAGCTGCTGGACAAGTAGGTTGTGTATTCAGTTAGGTGAGTATATTCTTCCAAGCTGGGGACCCTGGTCTTTTACCCATGTCTAGGCCTCGTGTGACAGCTTCAAATCCAGAGACGCTCTTCGGGTTAAATAATCCGTTCTTGTGTCTTTGGGAATGCCACCTTCTCTTACCATTTCAGACTCCTAGAATTTAGGTGTAGAGAAGGTCTAGTTTTAGCACCTGCTGGACAGATTGCATGTTTGGTAGACAGGCCTGTGCAGGTGCCATGAAGTTGTTCGTTGGTCAAGGCCCTGTGCCAGTTAGTGCTGAGCCAGGATGGCCCTTGGCCTCCTCAGTTCCTGCTTAATTCAGGTGGCTTTCTTTGCTCTGCACCAGTGACCTGATGCTTTGCTCTTTACCCTGTGAGGCTTCTACCTCAGGACTACTTGGTAAGGACATTAGGTGTGCAAGGGATTCAGAGTGACTTGGCTTGTGTACTGAGGTGTGTGGCTCAGCTCTGCCCTTATCTCTTCCCACCAGTCCCATTCTGCCCTCCTGTCTCCAAGAGTACAGCTTTCCCTGTGCAGCAGCCTTCGTTTCTGGGAGGGCTATGGTGTCTAGTGCTTGCACATTTATGCCCTCAAATGGAATTTGGGCTTGTCTTGTGCTCAGATGGAATAATTTGAGGGGATTCAAAGGCTGATTCTGTCACAAGCACTCTGGGAGCTTGCCAAGATTGTCCTGGAGGAAGGAGCTTGCTGGGGTCACAGGAACAGTTCTTGCAAAGGAAGTAACAGGCTGACTCACTTGGTGGACTTTGTGTCAGTGATTTAGCAGGATGGGGCAGAGGATGGGAAGGCCATAGCAGCTGCCAGCACCTAAGGGAGGCATGCGTGCTCCTGTGTGGGCAGGCATTTCTAGGCAACCAAGTGGCACTGGATGTACTCTCACTTCTGGAAAGAGGGGCTCTTTGGAGTTTGCTGCAAGGGTCCCTGTAAGCTCAGTGAGAGAGGGGTTGCCCTACACTCTGCAAAGCTTGCAGAGTTTTGTTTTAGTCTGGTGCTGCAGTGCACCTGTAAGAAGGGTATAGGGACATGGTGCCCTCTTTGAGTCATGAGAAAGTCACACACTGGGATGCACAGAGGGTGGGATTTGGGTCCATTCTAGGTTTACATCAGGACCCCTCTGTACCATACTGCTATTTGGAAAGTTAGCTTACTCCCTTGAGCCTCACTTTCACCCTTTAAAAAGTGGGGAAAATGACCACCATGGCTCTGTGTAGGTTTGTCTTAAAGCTAAATTTATATGCATGATCTTCTTGGGGGCAGCAACTCTCCTCATTTTTAGCTTCAAAGTGGGCATTTAATGTTTTTAAAATAAGATTCTGTCAACAGTAGGTGTGTGTGACAATAATCACATGTGGTAATTTTGCTAGTGCAGGGAGTGGCCTTTGGCCACAGACTTTATTCCAGGCATGGGAAGAACACTATATGTAAGTCAGGATAATTGTGTTGTCATTTCTGGAACTCTCAGGGCTCATCTGGCACTGTGCCATGTGTGACATGGAGATGAAGTGGATGCCAGGCCTGGACCCATGGGCATGCCTGAGCCCTTGGACTTGTGCTGAAGGAACTTTGAAGGCATAAAGTGTTTTCTCAGAGAAGGTGAGGGTGCATCATATGGCCTGCACAGTCAGACATGGGGGAGAGCAGAGAGTGCCCAGAGGGGCAAGTGCTGGCTGAAGGCTTAGGGACCAGGTTATCCAGCATAGTGCGTTGCAGTCTTTCTTTTCACCCTCCAGACTCATGGGATGGATACTTAACCTGCTTAAAGAGAAAAGGCCATGGGGCTGGAATACAGTGTGGCCCCCATGGGTCAGCAGAAGCGATGCAGATTTAAACAGACACAGGGCAGGGGGAGCTCATGGGGTACAGAGAAGAAGGTTTGGGGGTTCTCAAAGGATGAAGTGGCGGTTGTATTGAAGATAGGGGTGAGAGTCAAGAAAAACACTGCATATGAAGACCCATGGGTTTTCAGGAATGAGCTAGTAGGAACAGTGTGGAAGGTGGAGAAAGTTTGTGATGAATGGGAAAGAAAGACCAGCCCAAAGACCATGTCATTGCAGGAATTTCTACCATGAGCTAAGGTGGCCTGTGGCTACCCTGCTGCTCATTTTATAGAGAAGTGGGCTGAGGTGCTGGGATGACGCAGTGCTGAGCCCTGGAACCCCTGCTGTCCCTTGCTCTACATGTACCTGCCCTCACTGCCCTCAGTGGTGTTCAAACCTTGGGAATTGGGCTGCTTGCTACACAGGTCTGGGCCCCTGCTCAGGCAATGCACACCGAGCAGATTTTGTATGTTTCATGAGCACAGAATAATGTGTGTTTTATGTTAGGGGTGGTGGCACACACCTGTAATCTCAGCACCCTGGGAAACTGAAAGAAGAATTGCTTGAGCAGTAGTGGGCTGGGATTCAGTGACCCTATAAAAGGGACAGTGGTAGAATCAGCCTCATTGAATTCTTAGGGACCTGGGGGCCTGTCGTGGAGTAAGTGTTTGAGATGAGGTGCGGCCAGTGGAGCCAGTGGGAGACTTAGCATCTGCCTGTTGTGGAAGGAGCTAGATAGATTGCTGTGGGGTTTGTTGGCAGTGTGGGCAGGACCAGGGACAATCCTGAGGTGAACTGAAATGAGCTTCAGAACAGGAAGTATGCCAGACTGCTCAGTTTTTTCTTTTCTTAAAGGAAAAACGGATTATCCTAAAATCATCATCTGTAAATCATTGACTTTCTGTCATCAGTTTTTGATAATAAATCACATGTGCTTAAGATGTACTGACTAGACAAGTTAAGAGTATTAAAGAGTATTTGCTGTGTGAAACACTTTCCCTGTGGGAATCTCTGAAGCAGGGTCCCCTCCATGCCAAGAAATCCCTTAATGAGCTGGTGTAAGTGGGTCAAGTGTGTCGTGGTGGGAAGGGTCAGTGGGGCCAGACAGGGCCAGCGGGTGGCTGAGGCTTCACTGTTGGAACCGTGCTGGAGCTTAAGTAACCAAGCAGACAAGACAACACTCAGAAGTAATTGGCAAGTGCCTGAAATGTAGGAAGAGTAGCTTAAAGGCTGTTGGGAGACTGTAAAGAGTTAGGATCCCTGATGATAGTGCGCAGGTCCAGTAGCTAGTCCTGTGCAAGTGCCTTGACTTTTGTAGCTCACTTCGGCTCACTCCAGCCCTCAGAAGGCTCCTCTGCTGCCCTTGGCCCCCTTGTTCTGAGGTTCCAGAGAAGCAAAAGGCATGGTTTTAAAACTTTAAAATCAGCTTTATTGGGGTGTGCTCTACATGCAGTAAAGTTCACTGGTTTTAAATGTGTACTTAGTGAGTTTCGTCATGGGTATCATTGTATGCACCCTTGGGTCATCAGAATATAGTAGGGACCATCTCAGAAGTGCCCTCTGCCCCTCTGCAGCTGGTCCTTCTTCCTGCCCTGATAGTCACTAATCTGCTATCATTATAGGTTTGTTCACCTGCTTTAGAATTTCAAGTGAGTGGAATTCAACAGCATATAACCTTTTTGTAGCATCACTTATCTGTTTGTGTTCTTAGACACTCATTATTTTCTGAGTGCTCTTTCAATATGGATAAACAAACGTAATTATTTGTTACTAGTTCAAGTGATGAGCATCTGGGTTCTTTTGCATTGCTGGCATCATGAGTAGAGCTGCTGTGAATATTCGAGTCCAGAGCTTTGTGTAGACAGATGTTTCAGTTTCTGACTTGGGTACCTGGGAATGGGCTTGCTGGAATTGTGTGCTAAGAGTATGTCACTTTGTAAGGGACCACCACACTGTCCTCTGGAGCGGCTATAGATTTTTACTTACACTGACAAACAGTGTATGGATTGTGGTCCCTTTATATCCTCGTAACCGTTGGTATTATCAGCCCCCTTTGCCACTGTAGTGGATGTGTGATTGAATCTGATTGCAGTTTAATTCGTATTTCCTGGGAACTAGTAGTGCTCAGCGTGTTTCCGTGGGCCTTTATATATCTTCTTTGATCCACATACCTAGACTTCCATCAGGTAAGTTGCTTTTTAGGTTGTGAAATGTTTATAGGAAGCATAATACCCTAATGTATTGGCTGCGTTTTACCGGAAGGGGCCTTTGAGAGAAATTGAACATTTAAGGAACAATAATCTGAAAGGAGGTTCCAGAATCTACGTTTAGGTGTTCCTGGGAGCTGAGATGAATCATTCTTACTCGAGAAATTTAAAGGACCATAACCTACAGTTTACTTAAAAGAGAAGGCATCATGTCTTGTGGGATGATTGATCTGATGTAAGTAGACCCTGCAGAGGGCAGATGAGGTAGCTCAGGTGACTAAAGCACCACATGCTGCACCTACCCCACCCCCAGGTGTGCTGAGCCAGCCACTGAGACCAGATGGGCATGGTGGCGCATGCCTGTAATGCCTGTAATCTCAGTGCTGGGGAGGCTGAAAATAGGAAGATTGCTGAGTCCGAGCTGTATAGTGAGAGCCTGTACCAAATACATTAATAAATAAATAAAATAAATAAATAAATAAAATAAGTAGACCCTGCAGCTTAAAGAAGCAAGCTCTAGTCATGTGTGTTACGGTCAAGGATTTGATGTGATGCTTTGGAGTCTGATTTCCTTCCAGTTTTACAGTCCCTTCTATAAGGGACTTGCCTGAGATTGTGAAGGCAATTTTGGGTAGAATTAGTGTGGGCCCCCAAAGTTCCCAAGAGGTTCTTGAGGGTTTTTACATCATTTTCACAGTTTTAAAAAATAATATTTTCAACAGTTAGGTTTCCTCCCCAAATCTGCACTGTACTGCACACTACCTATAGCTATGTTGTATTTTCCCCATGCATGTGGAATTCAAGCATGCCATGGGGTGCCAGCCTTCAGGTTTACAACACACCTGTTGGCAGCGCACTGGGCATTATTTCGTGAGAAGTTTATAGATTGTAGTTGCTCGTCATGCAGATCTGAAGTCAGGTTGTGTTCTTTTTTTGTGCCAATTATTATTTTTTTATTACTTTTATTGAGAAACAAATAGCAGTGAAATAGTTTCAAAACAGATTAGTAGGACAGTTACAATAATTAATACATTGCATATTGTTGTCTTCATAGTAGTTATTCATAGTACAAGATGCAGACAAGATATCTGGTCCAAATACTATTAGTACAAATCTTTCTTTTCATTGAATTAAGAGAAAGTAGCTGTATATCTATCCTATTTTGTATATACAGCTACAGGTTATGTTCTTATGAAGGCACGTGTGTGTGTGTGTGTGTGTGTGTGTGTGTGTAGACCTGAATTCCTAGATGGCCGTTGCAGTATTCCTGCTCTATGCACATCAAGGTTCTGAATATATATGGAGATACAGGAGAAAAGCTGCTTAGGATCTCCTGCTGGAGCAAGTTACCCTGATGACCTGAGGAATTCATTGTTTATAGAGGGCCAACTATGTCCCAGGTATGGCTGTGGAACAATGAGGAAAAAAATGAGTGCATTGGTGGGTGCCAGGATATTAACTGTTGTTGTGTAGCGTGTGTATACATGCATGTGTATGCGTTTACATGAATTGCTGACTTCAGTTTGTGGTTGGGTGAGGGAGAGCCAGCTGTACACAGAGATTCAATTGTTTCACAGACACATCCACCATGGTCCTGTGGCCTGGTCACTGTTTCAGGGTCTTCTTATGGAGCACATTTAAAATTAGGGCTGCAAGGGCATATTATGTGGTATTAGTGGTAGACAGTCAAGGCTGATTTCCTACTATGTCAGAGCTTTTCAGCTTTGTTTCTAAAGACTGCCCTTGGCCATCTGCTTCTGTTTATTTGTACAAACCAGCATCTCCTCTGTCTCATACAAATGGGAGTCTCTTACCATGAATGTATGGGCCTTAGGCCTCTGGCATCCATGCACTCACCCCAGAGGAACAGGAGCAGCCTCCATGTGCCCATTGCCTCACTAGAGGAAGTGGTCATACCCATTGGGACAGTCTGTATTCAAGTGAGAGACATTTTTCATCCATTTCACATAGAGGAATTGGGTTTGGAAAATGCTGGGCCAAGAAGCGAGGCACACTGGGACCAGCAATCCTGTTCATTCTCAGACCTTGCTCCCTTCCACCTTGGGTGTGAACTGCAGCCAGCGCCATGTGGGGGAGGCTGGTGTGGAGACAGCGTGGAAGAGGTGGGTTTGTGTTCTGAGGGAGCTTGTACTCTACTCTTCTAGGGCCTCAACTGCCCCTGGGAATTCTGGGACCCCTACCCTTGAACTCGAGGCCTTTGTACTAGATCTACATCCTAGCCCTTGTTTGAGAAAGGGTTTTGCTAAGTCACTAAATTTCCCAGGCTGAGCCCAAATTTGTCATCCCCCTGCCTCAGCTTTCCATTGTGGAGGGATTACAGGTGTGTACCACTGTGCCTGGAGCTTGTGGAAGTTTTAAGTCTTTGAAAGTAGCATATATGTATATCTGTGAAAGTAGAGACTGTTTGACAGTGGTTACTGCCTAATTCAGATGATGGAGTGACTGCATATTTTTAAAACTACTCCCCAGGGGCCGGGGAGATGGCTCAGTAGAATAAGTGGTTCCCTGGCAAGCGCAAGGGTCTGAGTTCAAGCCCCGGTTCCGCAAAAAAAAAAAAAAAAAAAAAGTTTGAAGTATGTTTGGGCTGGTGAGATGGCTCAGTGGTCTAAAGCACCTACTTAGAACAGGCTTGGCGGAGCACGGGGACTGCAGTTCAATCCCCCAGCACCACATGACAGCCAGCCCCACCCCCTGGTGGGCTGAGCTGGCCACGCGCACGCACACACACACACACACACATAAATAAATAAATGAATAAAATTTAAAAAATAAATAAAACTACTCCCCGAAGGTAGAAATAGCTCTATGTTTTTTTTTTTTTTTAGCTCTATGTATTTTCTTGGTTTGTTGTTTCTCAACTTTTTAATAATAGTCACCTTAAACAGATTAAGGAAATGGCATCTGGTGTCAGAAAGAGCACTGAGCCAGGAAGATATGAAAGGAGAACCCAGGAGTGGCAACTGGCCTACCTGTATGTCTGTGGCCTTGGGAAAAGAACTCGATCTCAGTCCTGCCTCGGACCCTCTCCTTGAGCCATGTTGTGTGCCAGAGCCCTGAGTGCTTCCAGCACTGAGCCACACCGGGGGGGGGGGGGGGGGCTTGTGACTGCCACTCCCCTTCTGCTGGGTGACCTTGCCATGCCCCGACTTTGGGGGTATGTCACTGTGCTCAACACACTTCATTTCTTTCAAGGTATTTCTAGAAATCCAAGAAAGGGGAATGCAGCAGAATTGTTAATTAAAAATTACTGGTCTGGTCAATTGTGTGGGTTTGTACCTAACATTAGCAAACTTCAAAAAGTTGTTCTAGGGCAGGGGCCAGCAAGATAGCTCAATGGTCTAAAGTGCCTGCTTA
>NW_004524727.1:696855-727439 GCF_000260255.1 Octodon degus
TTATTTATTTATTTATTTATGTATTTATTTATTTATTTGGTGGGACTGGGGATTGAACTCAGGCTCAGGCCCTTGCACTTGCTAGGGAAGTGCTTATTCCACTAAGCCATCTCCCTGGCCCCAGGCAGAAATTTTAGATTCTCCAGGAAAAACAATCTGCTGTATCACATACATTGAAATGTATTATTTCTTCCTTGGAAAGATAACTATGCAAACTCTTGTGAAGCTACCATTGTCATGGAATTTTGCATCCAGAGCCTTAGAGCAGTGAATTATCGAAGGTCACAGTGTGCTAGGTGAGAGCCCAGATGGTCCCCAAGGATCCTGGCCCTGGCCCCCACCTTCTTGCCACTGTGGCTGGGTCAGGTGGAAAAACCCATGCCCTGGGTCTGCGAATGGGGAGGAATGGGTTTCCACACTTCTTTTGGGGATCCCTCTTAGAGATCAGACCCCAAGCAGACTTCCCTTTGTTCTGGGTGGGTCTCTGTGCTCTTGTCTGGTGTGTCCTTGCCTTTCTTTGGCCTTACTGTCTGGCTCTCCTTGCACCCTGCCTTTCTTTCCACCATAGGGAAATGAGCCAGATTCTTTTGGATGAGAAGCAGGAATTTGGGAGTGGAAGATGTAAATGGCAGGACCAAAGATAGCAGTGATTTAATCTTTCCCTTACAACACCCAGGGGTGGAAGTGTGTCTTGGACACAGCAAATCCTGATGCTGTCCCAGACCCTGTCCAGTCCTCTGACCCTTGGAAAGAGTCTGAGACACAAATGGTTACCCAAGGTAGGCTGGAGGTGTGCCAGGCTCCTGGGGGCATAGGCTAGTGAGCCAGGGACCCAGTGAGGGACAGTTTGTCTGCTGTGTGGTGGCAGGCGCTCACATGGCCACAGGCTGGGCACTGCCCCAAGGGAGTGGAGAGAGCAGCACTCTCAGAGTGGGAGCAACAGCTGTATTGGCTGTAGTGCTGGCAAGGTGGGGTGAGTGAGAAAGAGTTTAAAGGAAGTGTGGGAGGAAGGAGGAGATTGATTCTCCAGAGAACTAGCAAAGCAGATGTCAGACAGGTTCCACCTACAACTCCAGCAGGGCGGGGAGCACACTTCTGGAAGCTGCGCTTTGCTCTCCCTGAATCTTTGGGCTCTCTGAGTTTTTCATGAGCTCATAGCCAAATGAATAACCTTGGGGAAGTCCCTTAACTTCTTTGAGCCAGTGTCTTCTATTTTAAATTGAGGAGATGGTGGTGATTTCACAAGCTGTGTTAAGTATTGCCTAAGATGTGCTTGGAGTATCACTGTTGATATGGGCCCCTGAGCTATCTTTTTAGACCATACGCCTGCTGCTGCTATGGTGACCTCAGGTGGTTCTCCTAGGTGCTGACAGTGCACTTGAGTGGCACTCTTGGGGTGTCCTTCCCAAGGAGCATTGGGAAGCTTGCGGGGAGGGCCATGACTGCTACCCCTGACTTTAACACTGTGGCTGTTTATTGGGGGACAGTGGACAGAGCTTAGATCTGGTTGGACCCCAGCTGCAGAGGAGACACCCTAGTGGCTGGAGGGAACAACTTTGCCTGCAGCCTTGTTGCTGATTCCCTGCTGTGGAGTCTCTAAGATAGAGAGGAGGGATCTGAATGTCTGAAGCCATACCCTGCCACCTTGCACTTGAGATCAGGTTCTACTCCTTGGACCCCAGTGTTAAAACTGAGAGGACATGGGACTTAAGCTCCTGCAGGCTAGCCCTAGAGTCTTGCTGTGTCACAGCCTGTTACCCTTGTGGGATAGTTGGAGAGAAACATCAGGAAATGCTTGACAAATGGTGGGAAAAGCTTACTAGTGGAATGAAAGACTGGCATGAGCTACAAAGGTTTTTTTTTGTTGTTGTTTTTTTTTTTTTTACCAGGAATTAAACTCAGGCCCTTGAGCTTGCCACACAGACACTGTGCCACTGAGCTATCTACCTGGTCCAGGTATTTTGTTCTGGAAAGGCTTTTTTCATTGTCATAGCTATTGTCAGTCTGAAAAGTATTTATCTAGCACCAAGGAAGACCTGAGAGTGATGTGTTTCTAGCAGACACTTCCTTTGGCATGGTGTGTACCTGCCCTTATGAAATCAGAGGACACTAACTCTTGCTGTCAGCCACTGAGTGCCCGCTGTAGGCTGGACACGGTGTATACACTGGTGATGTTACCCAACGAGGCAGGTATCGTTATTCCCAACTGATGATGCAGAAGTAAGTCGGTGAGGAGAACTCACCTGCCAAGGTCCTAAAACCAGGCTGTCTGGTTCTAAAACCAGTGACAGAAATTTGACCCTTATTCTGTTCTCTGAAGGTATTCAGCACTGCCTCCCACCCCCTCTTGTGAAACAGGGTCTCAGTATGTAGCCCAGCTGGTCTTGAACTCCCAGAGATCCTTCCGTCTCTTCCTCTTGAGTGTTGGTGGCATGCACCACCATACCTATTTTTAATGCATTGTTGCTTGTGCCTTATGTGGTCATAGTAACAAGATGTGCTTTCTGAAAGAACACATAAAACATAAATATGACAGCCTGTGGACAGCAGGAAGGCATTGTGGAGGACTGGCCTACTGGGAGTGGTGAGCCCAGCGTGCTGAATGGGATTAGAGGTAGGGGACAGAAGCTATAGGGTACATTGCATGTGACAGTGTCTCCAGGCAAATACTCATTGCTTCAGGAAGCCAAGTTCTCCTTTGTTCTTTTCATCTTGGTCTGGGGCTCAGAAGGAACACTCAGCGATCTCTGTCTCCTCTGCCCTGTTTATGTTACAGAAGTGAATTCATGTGGATTGAGCCTTGTTTCCTGGGGAAATCAGCCCGGCCTAGGATCCCATTGTCTTCTGGCACCGAGAAGAAGGGAAGGCTGACCTTTTCCCAGCTGAAGGTCACCTTCTCAGCCTCTGGGCTCTGTTCACTGCTACAGCAGGATCCAGGGCCTGGCCCAACGTGGTAGCCGTGCTCCCAGCTGCCTGGACTGTCTGTGTCCACGGTCTGTGTTCCATGGCCAGGCGGGAGATGTCTCGGTACACATTCTTCCCTTCTCCACTTCCCTGGGTTCCTGGATACTCTTCTTCTGCCCAACACACAACAGGATGGGAAGTGTTGACAGAACTGGAGTTCACTGTCATCTTTTTCTCTTTCTCTGAAACAGTGACCTGCAAAGCCTGAGTTAGTGGCTGGATGTTCAGGCTAGGCCTGTAAGGGAGGGCTTGGGGAGTGTGTGTGGGCACTGGGTCATTTGAACTTGAGCGCAAAGACACTCCTTGTTGATCTGGCATCTCTGCCTGGGACAGGTGGTGTGTTCAAGAGCTATGTGTGTTATTGCACACCTGGGGCACCAACCCCTGTAGTCAAAGCGCACAGCTGTCTAGCAGCATATTGCATGGAGGCACACAGTCCTAGTGCAGGCATTTGGGGTTCTTTCCCGTTTCTTACTTTAGAACTATCCCTGAGAACATCTTTGCAGGACCAGCCTATGAGAAAGGCAAGTGGGTGTTTTGTCACCCCCAGAATCAGAGAACTTATTGAGATGTCACTTCCCTCTCCAGTGTGTCCCCATGCCCAGAGCTGTGCCATGTCCGTGTCTCACAATGAAGCTGCTGGAGCTGGGCTTTCCACCATAGCCTTCTTTTTTCAATGAGTGTTTGTTGTGCCTAGGACCTCCTGTGGCTTTGCACTTCATGGGCCCTCGTGGTCATCATGGCCAGAGTTGGGGAGCTACAGGGCCCACACCCCACCCTGAAGTTTGGGTCAGCATGGCCTGCTTTTCATTCCACTCTAATCATTCCCTTCTCTTTAAGTAGACAGTTCATGAGTTTTCCCTGGGGTAGATATTTTGGCCAGTCCCTGGCACTGAGCCTGTTGTCACCATCTTCTTGGCTGTCCCCAGAAGCCTGTGAGATGGCTTCCTATGGCGCCTTTCAGGGGGTTTTCTGTATATGTTTCCATGTGTAGAAATGTAAAGTATAAATCTTCCTATTTTATTGTTTAATGTGTTTGACACTTTTTGATGCTCAATCCTTTGGTGGAGGGACAATAGAAAATGGAAGTAAAATGTAAGATATTGAGGATTTTTTTGTCTGAAGTTGTAAAAATTTCAAGAATAGTATACTTAGGTTCATGATGATCTAGAGGGAAAAAAAATACTTCAACTTTCTCCAAGCAAGCAGTGATTTTCTTTTCTTTTCTCATCTTTCCTTTTTTAAATCATTTATTTATTTATTATTTGGTACAAGGCCTCACAATGCAGCTTGGATTTGTAGTGATCCTTCTGTCTCAGCCTCCCCAATGCGGGATTACAGGAATGTGCTACCACACCTGGTTTTGGTGGCTGGCACAGTGCACCCAGGGTTCCAGGTCTGGCATGGCATGTGGTACTGGGGATCGAAGCCAGGTCCTTGCACTTGTCAGGCAGGTATTTAGGCCCCTGAGCTATCTTCCCAGCCCCTTTTTTTTGTCTTTCTGAGACATGGTATCACTATGCAGTTCAGGCTGCCAAGTAGGAACAGAATTTAAGAAATGGAAACCACACAAGGGACAAAGGTGACAGATGTGTTTCTTGTTTAACCTCCTGCCCTTGGAGTTACCCTTTAAGATTAGATGAAGAACTTGTGCAAAAGTGCCCAGACTACTGGGCAGGCTGCTGGGAGCCTGCTGGCAGTAAGCAAATCCCAGAGCAGAGTAGGCCAGCCTTGGCTGCAGTTCTGCCTGTCCTCAGCATCTCCCTGATGGTGTAGCAGTTACATATTGTCCCAAAGCTAGGCTAATAACTTAGCCCCTACTTCCATTTTGGCAGCATTTTCTGGCTCTTCCTCCAAACTCTTATCTAGTTGGTTAATCCCTTTTCCTATTAAAAAGTGCTTTAAATTTATTTTCATTTTGTTTGCATAATTCATCAGATAAACATATGTGTGTAATTTATTTATTTTATTTTTGGTGTGAGGGATTGAACCCATGGCCTGGTGTGTGCTAAGCTCTGCCACTGAGCTGTGTGCTAGATGCACAGGTAATTTGCAGTGAGTCTGCTGCCTCGGTCCACTGGTGTCCTGGTCATGATCAGCACCCAGCAGTGTAGTGGGGCCCCTCTTCACCATCATAGCTGTTAGTCACTGCTTTCTAACCAGTACATCACCCTCTTCTCGCTCTGATTTATACTTTTGCCTGCAGTCATTCCCATACATCAGCGTCCTGGTCTAGGTTTGTCTGTGTTCTGAGGGAGGCTTTGTGGTCTAATATTGCAGTATCCTTCTGCTTCTGCTGTTTTTGCCAAATTCATTCGTGTTCATTTCGGTTTCTTTCCATGGTTCAGTAACTTAGTAGTATGAACACACAACAGTTTACCCATTTTACCATTAACAGACATTTGGGTCTGTCTAATTTGTGGCTGTTTGGAAGAGTGTTTTAAACGTCCTTGTGCTTAACTTCTGTTTTATTAGATAATGACTAAAGGTACCCTTCTGGTCGGTCCTTAGGCACACACACTGTGATTTAGTTCCGATGTTTATTTGATCTTAATTCTTAATGACACCTGCTCCCCTCCAGGCCTTGCACTAGCCCCAGAAGGAGATGTGTCCATCATTGCTCTGCTGTACACTGAGCCTGCAGCCTGCAGTGCAGTTCTGTGCTTCCTCAAAGGCTGAAGGAAGTATTTGGCACTTTCATTAATGCTCCATGGTTTTTGCAAAGTCAAATGTGTGATGAGACACAGCTGCCATCTAAATGTTTATGCAACTCTTTTGAGTCTGGCAGAGCTGCCCTGGGGGCACAGATCTGGGCAAGTGTGGTTTTGTTTTGTCTACTGCCTTTCACAACTGTCATTTCCACTCAGGTTGGCCCTTTGTGAATCAGAGGAGATGCCCGGGGGAAGAAGGTTGAAGCTGGGTCTGCAGGCCCCCCAGGACAGCCTTTGGATTCTGGAGAGGAAGTGGCTCCTTCCTGCCTGTGCGAACTGGCTGTTTCCAATTCTCTGGAATAGGGCTGGCTAATGCTGTGGACACACATTTTATTTGGCTTCTCTGTGCCCATGTTGGACAAAGCTTTGTGGACCTAGAAGGAAAATATGAGAGGGAAAAGAGCTGGGTATGGTGATGAAACCTCTGATCCAATGTTTGGGAGTCTGAGGCAGGGGGATAGTTAGGCATTCAAAACCCCCTGGGCTGCATAGTGATTCCAAGGCCAGCCTGAACTGTACAGTGAGACCCTGGCTCAAAAAAACAAAACAACAAAAAAGACCCAAAGAGAAGATAAATTTCTGCAGTTTTATTAATGATACCAGAGCATAGTAATAACCATAGGGCAGCTACTAATGAGAAGAGTAGGGCTACTGTTTCTCTGCACTGGGGTTCCAAGTAAGTCCTTCCCAGAGTTTCATCCAATAACTGTCCACCTGTATAAACCCTTAGGCTGTGACCTCAGATAGGCTGTGGCCAGATTTGGCTGGAGACTGCCACGCTGTCCAGTCTACCATTGAGATGTGAGGACACTTGTGGGGATTTGTGGGGCCCAGAGGAGGCCCCTGAGCTGCATTCTCAGGGATGGGAGTATGTCACAGGGTGAGCTCCATGCTGTAGTGACTGGAAAAGAGCCTGAGCCGGTGCCAGCAGCTGGAGCCCTTGAGACATCCTATATGGCTGGAGCTACCCAGCAAAGTAGCAGCGTGCAAGGAGCTGAATTTGTGTGCTGCTTATTTTTGTTTTTTGTCTTTTTCAGACAGTGTCTGGCTATGCAGCTCAGGCTGGCCTTGAGCTCACTTTGTAGTGCATACTGGTCTCAAACTCACAACAATCCTCCCTACAAAACAAAACAAAACAATCCTCCTGCCTCAGCCTCCTGAACTGTGGGATCACAGGCAAGTGCCACCATGCCCAGCTTCATTATGGTCTTGATTGCAGCATCATCTCTCTGACCTGTGGCTGCCATACTGGACAGCACAAGTGTGACAGTGAGGATGGAACAAGGATGTGGCTCACCTTTATTTGTGCCATTCAGTCCCTACATGATGGCCCAATACTTATTTATTTTCCTTGGAAATATTTGACTATAGTCTTCTTTTGTTTCATTTATGAGACAGTCTTGTATATAGTTCAGGCTGTCCTCAAACTTGCAGGGAATCCTTCTGCCTCAGTCACCATTACTCTCAGCTTCCTTGGAAATATTTGCAACATGTCACTATAGTCTTGCTTATGCAGTACATTTATTCTGAAAAACTTGTTTTATCAGTCTAAGTTGGCCTTCAGAGTTAATGAGGTTTGGCTGGACTTAGCTTTATTTAGATGTTTATTGTCTGTTACATTTTTGTGTTTGTAGTTTTTACACACAAATTCTGGAGAAAGATACAATGTTTTTCCTTCTGAGTTTAGGTAGATTTGGGGAAGAGTAGTGAGTGCTGAGTTGGGTTGCAAATCAGCCAGCTAAGCAGACAGCTTTGCTTTCTTGAGACTTTAAAGTTTTGTTATTTTTGTTGCTTTATTCCAGGGCTGTTTTTGTTTTTAATTACTGGACATGGGCTTTTCCTGTTCCTCAGATTTAATCATTCTCAGTGGGTCTGACCAAGTTTGATCATCTGAATATGCACCCTAATGAAGGCATGTCTTTGAGTAGGGAGGGACTTGCTGTCCCTCCAATAGTTTTAATTAAAATCACCTTTGCCACCCAGCACTGTCATGTCAGCCTGTCTTTGACACCTGAGGAAAGCAGCAGTGCTTTCCTGCTGCCTCACTCAGGGAACCCTGCCTCTCTTCTGTAGTAGGGCAGAGATGCCCCACCCCTTTCCCCACCCCCACCCCCACCCCCACAGTGGCGTTTCCCAAGTCTTCTGCAAGTTGCACTGAAGAAGACACCTGTCCCACACTGACCTGTCCCACAATGATGGAGACCCCTGCCTTCAAGGTGGTGCCTATGGGGGCAACCTCTGTTATGTGTGGGTAGAGAGCAGGGGCTGGATGGGCAGGGGTTTGAAGTCCTAGGCTAATTCCCAAGAGTATACCCAGCAGGCTTCTGAATTGTGGTTCCACCCACTTCCTGCCTCTTTGGATAACTTTTCCCTGAATCCACTTCCTGATACCCTGAGCAGTTATACTGAGCAACCTCTCAGCAGCCCATCTGCAGCCCCCTCTGCCTTGGTAACACTGTTTACTGGTGCAGTGCCCTGCTCTCTGCTAGGCACTGGGATGTGCCTGTGAAAGAAACATCTGCTCTTTGCCAGGTGCATATCTGTAATCCCAGCACTCAGGTTGAGGCACTAGGGTCGACGACAGTTTGGGCCTCAGCTGGGCTACATCGTGAGTTCAAGGCCAGCCTGAACTACATAGTGAGATCCTGTCTCAACAACAAAAAATTAACTACCGTGAGTCTGTTCTTAACCAACTTCTTTCTACAACATGGCAGAAAATAATGCTTTTTTCCTCAAACAGACATTTGGGATCATAGCAACGTTAAACAGAAAAGCTGGGCATGGTGACACATGTTTGTTGTCCCCGCACTCTGGAAGGCTGAGACAGGAGGATCACAAGTTCAATCTCAGTTTGGGCAATTTAGCAAAACCTTGCCTCAAAATAAAAAGGCTGGAGATGGAGCCCAGTGTAAAGGCCCTGAGTTCTGTCTGCAGTACTGCAGCACACACACAGGAAGTAATGTTCTCATGTGCCCTACATGTGCACACCCTCCCCACTGTGGTGGTACCCACAGAGGGACATTTGTTACCATGGATGAGCCTACAGCTGCAGGCAATTATGGTTCTGCAGGTTTGGACACAAATACAACACCTTTTTATATCATAACTACACTGAAAAGCCTGGTGGTCAACTTCCTGTTTAAAATTGCCTGCACTGACCATACATTCCAGTAAAACCACTGTTGTTGCATTAGAAATAGGCCTGAGGGTGCTGCACTGGGGGCTAGATGTAGAGGCGATCCCAGAAGACGGGAGCTGTATTGCTCTCAGCTTGCATGCTTAGCCATTGAGTGCTTTCTTTGTGTTAGGATCCCAGCAGCAGCACTGTTACCAGGCTCCTTGATGCCAGGAAGCAGGTTGGGTGCCTCTCTGTCATTCCTAATGTGGTCGGCATGGTAGCCCCATGATTGGCATCACTTTGCCAGTTTACAGATGCTCAACTAAGAGGTGACGCCCTTAATTGTCATGCTTCTCCATAGGTTGTATGGTTGCAAGGATGTCTTAGTCTGTGTCTTTTTTTTTTTTTTTTTTGCGGTACTGGGGATTGAACTCAGGACCTTGCCCTTGCCAGGCAGGTGCTTATTCTACAGAGCAATCTCTCTGGGCCCAGTCTGTGTCTTTTGTGTAAATAACTCTCCAGGTTTCATGAGTCCTTGAACAGATACATTTGAGTACTTGCTGTTTGCATTGTAAGTGCTGTGTACTGCTCCTGTGTGACAGTTGGTCTATCACTCTTTGCTTTACTAAATATTCATGAGTCTGTTGCAAAGCTAGGTATTAGTCTGCCAGTTTCTGGACAAGGGTTAGGACCATGCCTTCTCCCTCAGCTGACAGATTCATGTCTAGCTCTTTCCAAAAATCAAGAGTGGTTTGCCTTTCCCTGGACCACCTGTGTCTGTGACATGACACCCCTCGTCCACCTTACCTTTCTTTCCCTCTGGGGGATGGGGCACAGACACGGGCAGCCACATGCTGGCTAGAGTCTTGCTGCATGAAGGGGAATGAGTCATGGTGGAACTGTGTGTCAAGGTTCCCGTTCCTTGTTGTGGAGGGCCGTGGCTGGCTAATCTGTGACCAGGGCCACCTGCTTCAGGTAGGTGAGATAGGAGCAAAGCTGAGTTTTTTTGTGGTTTTCTTTTCTTTTTTTTGTATCTCTAAGAAAACTGCTACTCTTTGTCATTTGAAAGCAAGTGCTGTATGCCCAGCCCAGGATTTGTGTCCCAGCATAACCTGGGATCTGCAGGGCTCACATATCGCACTCCGGTGTATTATCTAAGCACAGACATGTTTTAATTGGCAAATTCTCTGTGTTTTAGGCTTTGGACGTGGACCGGATGGTTCTTTACAAAATGAAGAAATCAGTGAAAGCAATAAACATCTCTGGGCTGGGTGAGTACTGTTCCTATCTTGGAATTTCTGTTAACATCTTGATGCCATGACTGTGGTCACCACTAGCCAGTTAGCAAAACTGAATGGCAGAGGGTAGCTACAGTGTGCTCACTCCAGAAGTGGGTGTTGTTTACCTGCTGTCTCACTCAGGGATGTCCTCTATCTGTCTTCCTGTATGAACTGCCTTGTCATACTGGCTGCTGAGGATGCCACACTGCTCCTGTCTCTGTGATTTGGACAGTGTTGAGAATCATGCCAGAGTTCCCTTTCCATTTCTATTTTCTCCAGGTTTTTTGGTTTGTTTGTTTGTTTGTTTGTTGTGGGTTTTTTTTTTTGTTATATTTTTAAAAATTTGTTAATAGATTGCAAATTGAAAATGAATTATTTACAAACATAACTGAATATAACAATAAAAACTGTCCAAAATAAAAATGAAGAAAGAATTTACAGATCAATCATAATAGTTCACTGTGTCAAAACCAAGAAACTTATATTCATATAATTAGAATTCTCAAAGTAGAAAGGAGTAGGCAATAACTATTTAAAAATTTAAAATTTCTGAATTTAGTTCAACTTATAATACCACATTTCCAAGAAAAATGAACCTTTTGCAAAGATATTTAAAGTGTGTAAAAAACTAGATTAATTAAAGGACTGAAAGAACAGATCTGTGTGTTTTGTTTTTGAGATACTGGGGATGGAACTCAGGACCTTGCACTTTCCAGGCAGGTGCTTATGCCACTGAGCTATATCCCTGCCCCCTTCTTGGTTCTTGCCTTTCCTAGTTTGGAAAGAAAATGAATGCATATGTAAGTGTTGCCAAATAGTTAAAGTAAATGTACTTGTAACATTTGTCAGTCTGAATTTGATTTAGACTTAGAGACATGCATCAGAAAAAACTCACTGCAACTTTTAGCTTGAACGTAACAGGCTGCCCTGCACAAACCCATGTGTGATAGAACATATTTTTAAAATAATCATCGTGTACTGCAAACTATTAAAAACAAAGATTTAAAAAAACAAAATTAGGGGCTGGAGAGATGGCTCAGTGGTCTAAAGCACCTACTTGAAACAAGCTTGGCAAAGCACAGGGACCGCGGTTCGATCCCCAGCACCACATGCCAGCCAGACCCGCCCCCTGGTGGGCTGAGCTGGCCATACACACACACAATAAATAAATGTAATAAATAAAAATAAATAAATATAAAAAAAAAAAGAAGACCTTTAAAAAAAAAAAAAAAAACAAACAAAATTAAAGAACAGCCTGGCCCCATGAAACCAAGTCATCATTGGAAAAATCCAGGTAGACAGTTGGTAAATCCTAATTTGAAATGTAGGGAAAAGGATGTTATCAAGTAACTCTGTAGATTCACTGGGAAACAGGAGGCTGATGGCACCAGGACACTGCTGGGTGATAGAGGAAAAGGCCAGCTTGGGGAAGAGCACCCTACTCAGGGCGAGCAAGAGTCTGGGAGCCTGACTGTGGCCCCGGGTGTGCCTGGCTGACATGTCCTCTACATCCCATGGGGTCTCCCTGTAGCCAGAGGGATGGAGCAGGACGACAAGGAATGTCTCAGTCATGCTGAGGTCAGCAGGACATGGGCCCCACTCACAACTGTGAGAATACTGAGTCACAGATCTCTCAGTACGCACCCAGTGACCTTTCTGAAGTGCCACATGTCCAGCAGGCTGCCCATCCACCTGACCTGGAGGGTCTCCTATTTTTGTCATCTTGTACCCATCTATTGTGGCATGCCAAATTTGAGTTATTATAGGCCCATGAGTCTGACTTTTAAGAAGCTAGATTCTTGGTCCCAAAACTTTGTTTCAAAATAAGTGTTGTCTCCTTCCAAAAGTCACCTGAGGGAACTGTATACTTTTCCTCTGGTATCGCTGACATTGTTTGTAGCATTTTGGGACCTGCTTTTCTAGAACTGCTTTTTGTAGCACATTCTTTTGAATATATTTAGTAGGAGAATCTAAGGGACAGATCAAATTGTCAGAAAGAAGTCAGACACATTTAGTAAGGGATTAGGGTGCTGTCCACCACAGTTGGCAAGGTGTGTTGTAAGGGCACTGAGAGTCTTCATTTTGTAATGAGTTTGTGTTCTGATCAGAGCATTAAGAGTATTTGACAATCTAAGGCAATGCTTGTCTAGGGAGATTTTATGTAGGACTGAAAGAAAAGTGAGAATAGTTTAGCCTGTACTTCTCATCTTGCCCTTTTTCTGATCTCTTTGTCCTTATTTTCCTTGAGCCTGGGACTGCCCTGGTTTGTCTTATGCTGGCCCCATCTGACCTCAAGCTGCACCCCGTGTGTCTGCTCGTGCCAGGCTGCCACTGCTTGGAAAACTTGTGCTGACTGACGTTTGTGTCTTTGCACAGTCCCTCCCTGGGTTCTGAGTACTATCCCTTGTCCTAGTCATCTGAGCAGGACCTGCCTGTCCTCCCTACCCTTCTCTAGCCATGGGCCCAAGGTATTGTACAAAGCCAGCCTTCCTTGTCTCTCACCTGGGTTCCTTTCCTGTTGCTTCTATAATGAGTTCCCACACAGTGAGCGGTTTCAAGAAACAGAAATTTATCTTTCAGTTCTGCAGGTGAGAATTGCACAGTGGGTCTTGAGAGGTTAAAATCAAGGCCTTATCAGAGATTCTTCATGCCAGCTGTCAGGGAGAATACATTTCCTTCCTTTTCCAAATTCAGAGCCACTTACATTCTTGCTTCTTGGCCCCTTGCATCTTCAGAGCTAGTGGACAACCAGTGAGTCTTTCTCACATTCCATCACAGTGACCGTCGGCTCAGGTTGCTGTGACAGCAACTGGTGGCTTAGATGAGGGGAAGTTCTTTTCTCAAAGGTCTAGAGGTGGTAAGACTCTCCTGGCTTGCAGACAACTATTTCCTTGCTTTGTCTAGGAGGCTGGCTCACGGGTCTCTCCTCAGAGGTGCACCCATCCTGTCGTGCAGGTCCCATCTCAGAACCTCATCTGAACCCTTCGAGTCCAAGGGGCTCCTTGTCCAGAGGCCTCCACACTGAGGGTGCACATGTCAGTATTTGAATTATCTGGGATAATCTCTCCAGCAAAGGCTCAGTGAGTTCCTTTTGCTGAGGGATTGGGACAAAAATATCCGTGGGGGTGTTCGGACTTTATTCTATGTACTACACCTCACTCATGAATCACTTTGACCCTTCCATTAAGCCCCATAGTAAAGAGTTGCTAATATGCATGCACCATGTTAACACTTTCAATACTGCTTCTTGCTATTTCCTTGGAGTTTTATGTCTGTTGATCTTTGCTGCTAGATTCATTGCAAGGCCTTGAGATTAAAGACCATTTTTCTAGGACACAGAATTGTAGGACATAGTGACTTGGGATACAGAGCTCACAGAATCCAAGAAGCCTAGATTAAAAGCTAGTGGACTCAAGTCTGTGACATCAGGAAAAGAATCTTTTTGAGCCTTGATTTCCTCACATGTAAAATTGGATTATTGTAACACTACAGTTCGTAGTATTATTAGTAAGGATTACCTGAAACGACATTTAAAAAAAGCAGCAGGTGAGGTTTTGGACATGGATTTTGCTTGTATATCCTGTGTGTCCTTGGCAGTGGCCAGCACAGAGCAGGTAGAGGAGCCCTTAGATGCCTAGTAAATTCTCAGTCATACATTGTCGTGCTTCTGCTGTAGGTTCTTGGTGTATGAGAGGTAAGCCAGCAATTTTAGTGATAAGTGGTATATTTTAGGGAAGACCCTATATTTTCCTAAGTGAAGATTTCTGTGGGTTTCTGAAAGAGGGAGATTTGAGGTACCTTAGAGTAGCCGTCAGCATACTGATGAGCTGCCTGTGTTTTTATGCCTGTGTGCTAAGAGTGATTTTTAGCATCTTACCTTGCACTTACACAATAACCTCAGTGTTGCTTCTTATCTTGCAAAGCCTTAATATTTACCATCTTTCTTTAGGAAAATGTTTCCCAGTCCCTGCCGTACAGCAGTGGTTCTGAAACTGCAGGATATACCCAGTCTGCTAGGGGCTCTTATGAAAACGCAGTGACTGGACCACACCCTCGAAGTCTGTGGTTCAGCAAGTCTGGGGTGCAGCCTGAGCAGTAGTTCATTCAGCAAGCACCTAGGGGATGGAGCTGGTCTCAGAAAGTCTCTCCTGCTTTGAACACTGCACAGGGCCAAAAGGGCACAAGTGTGTCCTGTCTATACACTAAACAGTAGTCTTACACAATGGCAAGTGATTAGTTGGTTGTTAAAAGGATGATACTCTGCCACGTGTGTTCTCTGGAAGGTTTTATGAACAAGGCCACAGAAGCAATTACTATACTGATTTGTTGAGAAACTGTTCCTATAGGCTAATGGACAATTCTCTGAATGCTTTAAAAAAAAAAAAAAAAAGGTTCATATTTATTTAAAACTCTTTACTAGTCTAGAATTTCCCAAACCATCTCAGCCCTGTGGTGTTTTTTCCCACTGGGAAGTTGCAGCTAACTTTTTTCATCTGTGCCTGACGTGTCAGTGGTTGGAAAATTCATTTTGACCAAGGGGAAGTAGCGTAACTTTCATTTTGACTTCCCTAGGATTACTACCTCTTGAAGACTAGCAGCACATTCTACTGAGAGTGACATACTCACTGCACTGTTAGTGTGAGTGGCATAGTGAAATACCACACTCTTGAAAACTATAAATACTAGTTTTTTCTCCAACCCTTACTAGCTTCAACCTATAGAAGATGACAGCCCATAGCTTTGTGCGACTGTAGTGCTATATCTTATTACTTGCAACTGATAATTAGGATATAGCTTTGTTTTGTATGAGTTTTGAGACAAGGTCTCACTCTGTAGTCTAGGCTACCCTTGAGCCTGTGGTGATCCTCTTGCCTCCGCCTCCCAAGTGCTGGGATTACAGTTGTGTACTACCATGCCCTGCAGAATGTTTTAATAAAGTAAGCTTAAAATTAATGCAGAACACTTTCTGTACCATATAATTAGAGTAGTTTAAAAGATATATGAGATTATTTAGGAAATGAAATGTTATACATTGAGAAAGGACTATGTGGCACAATTTCTGACTTGTTACATGAGATGGTAACTAAATCAAGGTCATCCTTACTTTGTGCTTGGCCAGGGTACAGTGACGCTGGCACTCTGCCTGACTGCTGTGGCACTGAAATTGGGCAGTTTGTGATGTACTTTTCAGGCAGCAAAAGTCAGGCTATATATTTCTGTGATAAAAGAAATGGAAGAGTATAACGTGATAAAAACTGTATATGTGTTGATATTTATAAACATGATGGTAGAATATTAACAATGATGGAGATGAAAATCTAATTCATGAAGTATTTGATTAAGCCAAAAACCATGCTAAATAAGTGTTTTCTATAAATTTAGTTATACAACAACATGGTGACTTAGGGCCTAACTATTGGTAGCTGATGGACACAGTACCCAGGTTAGGTAGCCAGCAGGTAGAGACCCTATGACCCTGACCCAGGTGTGCCTCTCTCCTGCCTTGGTGGTCCTGGTGCCTCTGGTGGCACTGGGCAGGACCCACGTGAGCTTGCTTTCTGGAGAGGAACAGGCACCACCATGTGGGAGCACCTTGGCCATCACTCTCTAACCCCCTGTCCTTCAGAAAAAAACTCAAGTTGTTTTGCTTGATCCCAAGTTCAGTATGAGCTGGTATGTGACACATGTGCTGAAATGAGTCACACGTAACCTCAGTGATGCCTGTAGGTTGTTGTCCTGTTGAGCAGCATTTTGAACCTCAAAATCTTAGTGCCCATTTTAGTTTGCTAAGACAAAACACTGAAGACACCCCCCCCAAAAAAAAAAAAAAAAAAAAACCACTGAAGACCCACATTTTCATCTTTTTTTTTTTTTTTTTTTTTTTGGTGGAACTGGGGATTGAACTCAGGCCCTTGCGCTTGCCAGGCAAGTGCTTATTCTACTGAGCCATCTCCCCGGCCCTGAAGACCCACATTTTAGAGGAAAAGTTTATTTTGGCTCAGGTTTCAGTCATAGTCTGCTGGCTCAAAGGTGAGGTGACATGGCACAGGGCATGGTAGAGGAGAGCTGCTCACAGCGTGGGGCACAGGAAGTAAAAAGAAGGAAGGAGCTGGGCAGGAGATAAACCCTTCTAGGCCACGCCCCAAGGACACTTTTCCAACCAGACCCTGCCTTCTAACAGCAAGGCAGTGCTAAGCCAGCCTAAGGGCTTCCAATCAGCTTCCAAAGAGCCCACCTTTGGGCCCTTGGGACTTTGGGGAGACCTTTAGCTGTGAACCATAACATTGTCAGAGGAACCTTAGCATAAAGGGACCTCCAAAGGATCTGGGACTTTGAATTTTAAAGACTGGGGAGAAGGCATATTTGAAGTGTTTTCTTTGCACTGAGGAGAGCAAATGTAATACTTGCTTCTCTTCAGAATGATTTCACCAGAAGTTTTGACTTCAGTAGGAGAGGGCAGTATCGGGGTGTATAGTCTCATGGATCAGCTGGTTGTTGGAAAGTTTCAGTGGGATATTGGTGTCCTTTGTGCCTGTGGAAGAAGTAGAGGAAGTCATAGACAGGAAAACTTGGCAGTGTCGCCAGTTCTGAGTCTCTGAGCTCCTAGCTCTCTTCCCTCTGGTTAAGAAAGTGATTTGTGGATCTCATCGGCAGTGATCAGCATGTTGATCATGGAAAGATAGTGGATCTGAAGGAAGTTCAAGGCTGTGACTTAAAGGCTAAGGTCGACATGAATCACACCAGGGATCTCTGGTGATTTGGCAGGAAATTAAGGCTCATCTAGACTCGGGTGTCCTCACGTGGAGCTTTGGGTCTATGGGTAGATTTATGTGGCATCCAAACTCCAAAATGGTATGCAAGAAAAGGGACCTGGAGAGCTCATTAAGAGTGTTTTTCTGAGGCTGGGTACATAGCTCAGTGGCTCAAGCACCTGCTTGGCAAAAGCAAAGTTGATTCTTACTACCCAAAAAAAAAAAAAAAAAAAAAAAAAAAAAAAAAATTCTTTTGATTTTTATTGGTGGTGTGGTAGCCACTTCCCACTTCCATTCTATTGATGGGCCCCAGGTGGATATTATCATCTGGGCCACTGTTTACTGTTTTATAAAGCACTGGGCAGATTATTCCACAGATGTCTCAGGAATGGTTTTGTCATCTGTGAGCTCCAGCAGAGTTGTAAAGATGAAAGATTATTTCTCTAATTTATTCCACTTAGCGTTATGGTCAAGGTGCATCCATTTCCTACAAATGACTCAGATTGATCCCTCTTTAAGGCAGAGTAGGCTGCATGAGGATAGAACCAGGAGGAAAGGGGCCTTGTTCTGTCATGGTCTTTGTGACCCCTGCACTCACTTCCAGAGTCCTCTGATGAGAACTTGGCTGTGCATTAGTAAGGTAGATTGGAAAGCGGGGGAGGCAAAAGAGTGGCTCCTTTTGGAAGAATGGTTTTCACAATTCTGTAAATAAAAGCTGGAAGACCCAGTTTGGGTTCTTTCCAGAAACTTTATTCTCAAGCTGTTTATTTTAGGTTTCTTTTCCAAGTTTATATTTGGAAAAAGACAGACAAGTGCCCTCAATGACTTCTGTTTTCTGGCAGGAAGATCTCTGACTTGGACTGGCATGGGGCGGAGAGCTAACAGCTTTCCAGAGGGTCCTATGTTCCTACAGCAGGTGGCATGCCGGGTGTCCTGGGATAACATGCAGGACAGGGCTTTTGGGCTTCCCTCAGATGCCTCCTGTTCATTTACAGGATGAAAATTACAGCTAGAAACCCCCAACTTGACTGGCATGAAGAGATCTCTACTGACCTAACCAGGGGTGGCTTGAATATTGGAAAGTAATAATAGGGCTGTGGATCAAAGTGCTTCAAATTAAAGCACTGAAATAACAAGAACAATGATAACAACAGCAAGCAATAATCTTGCTGATCACCTTGGGCTGGCTAGAGTTCAACACATCATTTTAAAGATTTATACAGGGTTTTTGTTGTTGTTGTGGTTGGTTGGTTTGTTGATCAGTTCTGGGGCTTGAACCCAGTAGCTTTCATGGTGCTAAATCCCCAGCCCTTTGTTTAAGTTTTACTTTGAGACAGGGCCTTGATGTATTGCCTAGGCTGGCCTTGAGTTTTTAGTCTTCCTGTCTTAGTCTTCTGTGTAGCTATGTTTGCAGGTGTGTGCTGCCACACCTTTCCTGAGGAAGAATTTTTGAAAAGAGAAAGAAACTAAGTTAACCTAACTGAGTAGTCCGTGGAGAGGCACGGAAGGCAGCTGAGACAGTTCTCTGTCATTTCTTGGTGCTGGAACAGGAACCCGGGTTGTCTGTCTGCCTGTGTGGTTTCCCAGGGCCAGAGTAGCCTGCTGGTGCATACAGAGTGGGTTGGAATCTAGGCTGATCACTGAGTACCACACTAGCCACACAAAAATCATATTATAATAGCCATGTCTTAGTTTTCCTGGGCTAAACAAAAGAACACCCCCCGCCAAAGGCACTTACTGCATGCTGAGTCCTTTCCCCTGGTGCTCAGTTAACATAGCACTGAGCCCCCAGCACTGTTTTGAAGGATACCTTGAGATCCGTGAGGTTTCAGCATTTTTCTACCCTGCGTTTTAATTTTTTTTTTTTTTTGAGACAAGGTTTTACAAAGTAGTTCAAGCTGGCCTTGAGCTCATAGCATTCCCTGTCCAGCTTCCCCAATGCTGGGGATACAGGCATGTACTACCATGCCTGGCTTCCTGCCCTGCTTCTGTGTCTGTATCCTACAACACTATGAAGGAGATGCCACTATACCTCCCACTGGCATCCCTGGGAAGCCTTTGACCCACAAAGCCACAAGCTGGATAGAAAGCTGAGGCCTGGCGCTTGCCCTCCTGCTTCTCCCACTCCGTGGACAGATGCAGTGACCATCGGCTTGGAGCTGAAACAACTGGACTGCTGTGTGGCTGGCAGTTTTGAGATGGTTACAAAATAGCATGTGGCTCCCAGCCCTTCACAGTTCACTACAGGCTCTGGGGTTAGAAATAGAATTGGTTATTGATGTGTCTGTGAATTGGAATTGAAAAATCTCAACGTTGAGTGCTTTTGGTTTTGAGCAGGTAAACAGTTTTAAGATACGAAACACTCACAGCATGGCTGAGGAGAAAACATTTGGGTTTGGGGCCCAGCTCTGCTACTCTCTGGCTGTGTTCCAGGGGAAAGTTACTTGATCTTTTCAAGCCCCGATTTCTGTCAGCATCATGAGAAAGAATGGATGTGTTGAAATCTGGAAAAACTGCATGCGGTCTGCACTCTTCACAAGTGTCACCTGTAGCTGCTGTGGCCATAGTTGCTGCTATTAGTGTGCATCAGAGTCCTGACCATGTCCCCTTCCCCTACTTACAAGTCTCTTGCAGCCGTTCCTGTTACTGAAGGCAAAGGCCCAGCCAGTGTGACTGTGACTTCAAGGATATCAGAGGTCCCCTCCATGATGCCACGTACTGAGAGCTGTGTGCGCTCACCCACTTATGTGCTTGTGTATTTCCGCCTCTATTTCTCTGCCCATGTAATCTCCGACATGCATTTAATCAGCCAGGCACAGTGATGTTCACCTGTCATCCAGCACTCTAGTAGGATGAGGCAGGAGAATGCAACTGAGCCATCCTTGGGCAACTTGGTGATTTAACATACCTGTGTCAAGCTAAAAACTTAAAAAAGAACTGGGGATGTAGCTTGGTACAAAGATGCTGGCTTCAGTTCTCAGCAGTGAAGAGGGAGAGAGGAAATTCATTTAATTTATTTAGAATTCTTAGGCTCCCTTCTACAATGTTTGGTTTTAAGAAGGAAAGACTTGAACATTGAAAGTAATTTTTTCCTGTGTTTGCTAAGTCCACATTAGAATGCTCAAAGATACCCAGATGCTGTGGCAGGCAAAGGCATATTGCTTCCCCAATGAAGTGGATGAACAGACCATCCATGAGTCATAAGGTTGCTCAGACTCCGAGCTATAATCCCCTCACTGTCCCAGTCTTTGAGCCTACACATTGGCATTGGCATGGGCACATGGCTTCAGTTCCCAGAACAAGAGTTGAGGGCTGGAAAGGGCACTCAGTCCGTTTCTCTGTGAGGGAGCCACAGCACGGAGCTCTCTCAGTCTGGTGGGGTTCACATGCAAGTGGACCTGCCTGCATGCATGACTGCTTGCCCCAATTAAAATGATGAAAATGGAAAGATCAGGAGTCCATGTAAAGTTGTTTCATTATATCCTGGCTGGTTTCTTTGCAATAGGCCTGCCCTCATGGTGAGGGGATTGAATGTAACCACAGCAATTATCAGAATTGCTACAGTCCTTCCCCTCAGTTCTGACTCGCATCTGAGCAAGACTCTGGCTTGTCATTTGGTAAAGATCTGTAGGTGATCCTGAGGGCCAACAGGGATGGAGAACGCATTGAGCTGGTGACTCAAGAGTCCAGATTTGAGGTGCTGCTGGGATATGTAAGGACTATGGAACAGATAGCAGTGTGCTTTTTCTGTTCAGACTATGCATGTTGGGTTATATGGAGGGACAAAGACAAATATACCTCAGTCCCTCTTCTCCAAGTATTTGCAGATAGTTCAGTGTAACTCAGAAGTGACACATAGAAGAGGTGCCCAAGAAGAACTTCCTGAGGTACAACAGTGCCTCAAGGGCTCCTAGAGGAGTTGAACAGGAGCCAGGGAGGGTGGCCTGAGGCAGAGGACAATGTGAGCAGAGGCACAAGCAGGCCTTTGCTGCCTGACCCAGGCACCATAGACCACTGCTGTTCCTGTGTTAGGAGAGGTTGCCACATTGGGTTCCCTAGCCCACAGGCTACGTGTTAGTATCTCTTGCTGAGCTTCTAGGAAGAGCTTCAAGTCTTTTTTCCTTCCAGTCACCACACTACTTCCTTGGAACCTGTCACCAGCACAGTGGGCTGCTGTCAGGAGAGCAGTTACTTCCATTCCAGCAGCTTAACATTCTCTGATTTTTATCTGGCTTGTATGTGGCTTTTATTCACAGCTGATTGAGGGGCACCTGGTGGGGCAGAGCTGGGGATGGAGTGCTCCATTTGCTAATAGCCTTTCCACTTGCTATTGCAGCACATGTGGAGAACGAGGAGCAGTATACCCAGGCGCTGGAGAAGTTTGGCGGCAACTGTGTGTGCAGAGATGACCCTGATTTAGGGAGCGCATTCCTAAAGTTCTCAGTGTTCACCAAGGAGTTGACGGCGCTATTCAAAAACCTGGTCAGTGGGTGTGTGTGTGTGTGTGTGTGTGTGTGTGTGTGTGTGTGTGGTGTTACACCATGTGAGATGCCTCTGTCATTGCCTTTCTCAGGAGAAATGAATACAATTTGTTTGATAAAATATGAAAACATTTCTCAGATCCTATGGGTCTTAAGAGAATATTTTCTGTACATATGAGGTTAATTTGGAGTAAAGTTGAAAACTGTAATGTTTGCTTTAACAAGACTTTCAAAATTCAACCTGACATTTTAAATATGCCCAGCTGCAGGACATAATGGGTAGATCCATTCATCTTTGTAAGAACCTCTGGTTTTGGATTTTAATAGTTTCTAAACTATAGAATAGTCTCTGTCCCTGGTAATTATAGCAGGCATTCATAATGATAATATTTAGTATGTGTGTTCCAGACCCATCTTACACAGCCAGGTAACCTATCATCAAAGTACAGAATTACTATGAATATTTAAAGGCATTTTATGCTCCCAAATATAGAGGCTAAAAAAGCAGGGCTGAGAGGAATGTCTTGACTCTGAGTGAGTGGAAGTGCGGGCGAGTACAGGCTGTGTGCAGGCTGCTTGGTAACGGGGTTGGGGTGGGTGAATTGAGCCTTTCTTGAGCTTGGCGGCCCTGTGCCATCCTTGCCGTGGGAACAGAATTCTGAAGTGAGTAGCCAAGGGCTATTTGTGACCCTTCCCGGGTGGCTTCTTCCCCAAGGGGAGCAGGCCCTAGGGATTGCCCCCACATCTTTCCTGTTTTGCTACCCTGGCTTCTCCAAAAGGTCACAGACTATTGGGTCAGGAACTTAATAATGCTCTCTCTGTAGGTCGCAGACAGCAGCATCTTTTTCATTTCTTCTGTCAGTAAGCTCATAGCAAGTGCAAAACCAGCTCATTCTTGAGCTGGTGATGGTAGTGGGTTTGTGAGTCTGGCCTTAGAAGGGCAGAACTGAGGAAACATAATGTATGATTTAATAATGGGAAGAACAGAGCACAAGATGATTAAGACTCTTGGTCTCTCTCCCTGACTTCAAATATTTGCACTGGAAATGGGAGGGAAGCTGTCACTGTGCTTAAGTTTTTACTTAGATGCATATGAAATCTCTTGGGATTCTGATCAAGCTCATTGTTCTTTGTCCCTTCCCTGAGCCTGCATGCTGGTAGCAGAGTCCTCAGCCCCCATGTTCAGTAGATGTGCATGGTGGGAGTTCGTCACTGAGTCTGAAGAGACTGGAGGATTTTTTTTTCCCCTAAATTGGAGAAACTGCATGGTTCCTAGGGCAGAGGTCTATAGAGGGTGATATGGTGTGGTTCCCTTGTAAAACAGCCTGCTGCCTAATTTCCCAGCCCCTCCCATGCATGTTCCCTTCTATATCAGCTTTGCAGTTGCTGAGACATAATATCTGATACCCACAATTTAAAGGAGGAAGAGAGGTTTAATTTGGATCATGGTTTCAGGGGATTCAGTCATGGTCTATTGGCTCCAGGGCAAGAACATCATGATGGAAGGGTATGGCAGCAGAAGGATACTCAGCTGGGAAATAGAGCAGGGGACAGTGTCACAGAGGAAGGGGCCAGTAGTAGATAGAGACCCCAAGATCACCCTCCATGATACATCCAGAAGTGTGCTGTACCCATCTCTCCTGCTGAACCCCAAAGCCAGTTAAGTTGACCCTCCACCCTTACCATCACAGCTTCTTAGTACCTTACTCTTAAGCACATATGGATGGTGACTGGGACGGAAGAAACCAAAACAAGCAGAAAAAAAAAAAAAAAAAGTTAGAGGAAACAGCAGTACAAAGAGCAGAAGAAAACATTAAAGAAAATTGTATTTGGTCTATTAGAGAAATCAGAACAGACACTATGTCAGAGAATGGCAGACTGTGAATGATTGTTAAAGAATGGAGAAGGCAGGCCTTAATGTAAGAAATATAAAATCAAAAGTGCAACAAGAAGGGTTGGAGTAGAAGAAAACTCTTAGGAAATAGATTAAAACAAAACTAAAAAGGACAGGTAGGAAACATAAAAGCTGAGGAGTGATTCTCCAAAGCCCAGCATGCAGCTGACCGTGTTTCCAGAAGACAGAGGGGACACTGTGGGTGTAGGACACAGCTGCTCTGTGCCTCCAGATGGAGGGTCGCCAGGTGTCCAGCATAGGAGGGAAGAGACTCCCCAGGGCAGCTTGGTAGCAAATTGCCACCCATCCTCAGAGATCCCAGAGAGTGCATAGGGTCCAGACTCAGAACAGCATGGGCTTCCCAGCAGCGGCGCCGGGCACTCTAAGGTGTGAAACAGCTCTGTGGAAGTCCTGCAGAAAGAGAGCCCCCCCCCCCCGACTCAGACCCAGCACACTGAATAGACGTGTAGAACTGAGGATATTTTCAGAGACGCAAGGCTCAAAAGGCTGCCGTCCTTTGTATTATCTTTCCAAAACTCTTGCAGCATGTGCTTTAGTAAAGTGAAGGGGGAAGCCAAGAAAGAGGAATAGAGAGGTGGGAACAGGATTCAGTGCAGAAAGGTGTCAGTACAGGGGCATCCCAGGAGGCTGGCAGAGAGTGTCCCAGCAAGGCTGCGGAAGAAGGCTCAGAGAACAGCTTGCCTTTGACAGGTCAGGGAAGGCCATGCCCTGTCCTTCCACCGCCAGATAGGTGTGTGTATATGTACTGCCTGGACTTACTCATCTGTGAAATGGAGGTAATGCCAGACCTGATTTTGTGTGTTTTACACATTGTTTCATTTAGTCCTTGTCACAGCCCTAAGGTGGGTCGGTGTTCTCTGCTGTGTAGACCAGCTAACCAAGCCCCTGGGTCTAGCCACCTGGCATAGAAGGGCCTCAGTTTGTTCTCAGTTGTCCATGCGAGCAGGTCCTACAGAAAGCAGCCCTTTCTTCGTAAATTTTCTGCAAGAAGAGAAAGTGGGGGGCATCCAGATGTTAGCATTGGCACCTTGCTCATCATGTCATGGTTTTGCCACTTGCAGGACTTTAGAGCTCACTGCAGGTCCAGGTTGCTGTCCTGCTTGCTGCAGAGAGTAGAGAGCTCAGGGCTGTGGTGTGGGAAGCTCAGGTGACCTCCTTCTGAGTGTGAGGTGCACATGGTAGTCACTGATGGGGCCTTACCTAGGTGATGGATGGAATTGGGATTCGGATCCAGGTCTTAAAGTGCCAAACCCATGATGTTTCCACTGTGACATTTAAAGGAGCCAAGTCTCCTTGTCAGATCGTTGGAGGAGAAAAGGACTGAAAAGGAGGCAGTCAAAGGACAGGGAGGTGAGGCCCCTCATCTTGTCATCTAATGGGCAGGGCCAGTGGCTGGGAGTGGGAGTGGATCTGTGAACTTAGCTTTAAGGACCTGTGCGTTACTTTCATGTTGGCTTTTACTTTTTGGAGTTGGAATTTTTGGTCCAAGTTCCAAATGACAAAACTCTTATTTGAGCTCAGATCAACATCTGTTGGGCTTAATGCTGTGCCCTTCCAGTGTAGCAGCCATTAGCTCTAGGAATGTCAAGCAGTGGCTTCAGAGGAGCTGGACCGAGGCTGAACTGATTTCAGGAGAATTTTCCTTTTTTTGGTATTTTGTGCACCCTTCTTACTCCTGTTTTTGGTCACATCTGTTCTATCTCACATTTTCAAAGCCTTTCTGTTGTTTTCCCTTAGGCATTTAACAAACATTCCAGTACTGTATGGCTAAGATTCTTAATCCCACTTCTTGTCCAGAAAGAATAACTCCCACCTGCCTGCTTGAAGGATGTTTCTGAAAAACTGGAACATCTCCAGAAAAGGTCATCTTCGTTTAAAGCAAAATTTTCCTTCTCATGGGATGGTTTTTGGCCTGTGAGTTTGGCCTGCACTCATGCAAGTTACAAGGAGAAACCAGGCAGCTCCAGAAATGTAACGAGTGTGTAACAGAAATGTAACAGTCATAAAGTGAAGCTGGTGTCTTAGGTCTTTCCCTTTTCCCAGACATATGTGCAGATCCTGGAGGGATTTTCCAGGCACTGCTGTGGTGAGCAGTAGCTGGATAATGACAGGCTGCAGTTGAGCACCAGTTCCTGAAAGGTTCATGCAGATCCGTGGTCGCTGTCTTTGACTGGAGAGGAGATAGGAGGGACTCCTGGTCCGTAGAACTTGCACCCTGGCATCAGTTGGAAGCAGAGGTCAGAGGGGCTGGGCTGAGGATGCAGCCACCGTGTGGGATCAAGAGTGGTCTGGGCTGGAGAGTTTCAACTTTATGCTGAAGGGGAGCCTGAATGTCTACCACTAACCAGTGTATTCTGAAATCACCAGAGTTTATCATAAATGACCAGAATTAGAAGACCAGCAGCGAGGAAGGAAGCTAGCAAGGTTCTGTTGGGATGAGCAGTAACTCATGGCTTTGTCATCAGTGTGGAATGTGTCTGGCAGGAGGTGCCCTTACCTAGAGGGAGGTGCTCCATCTCACCTGGCAAAGATGTCCTCCATCTCACCTGGCTGGCTATGTCATGTGCTACAACAGTCCCTTTGTCCTTGTACTGTTTAGCTTCCATAAAGCATGAGCTGATCCTCCACATTTAATGAAGTTGTCTCATCCCTTAATGTAGAGATCTTAGACCAGAAGCCTCACCCAGTACTTGCACAGCTTTTCTTTTTAACTTCTTTTATTGAGAGTGGCTTATGTCTTAAACATGTCCTGATCTTTCTTATTAAATAGGACATTGATCCTAACTCCATCTTTTGGGAGGAAAACATAGGTCTTGTTGGTGGCATCAACGTGTGAACTCTGCAGAAATCACAGGGAACCCCTCTCCTACACCCGAGTTGTGTTTGAAGTATCTGCCCCTAGGTTAGTCGTGGACTTTTGAGCTTTGTGTTGGCAGTAATCTGCCTTTTAATATTCTGATTCCTTTTCTGGCTGAGTGCTGTGTTTATTGCTGTCAGTGCTTCCTTCTAATGTCCATGATGCAGACAAGGTGATGTGGTTTGTTGGACTTTTGGTGAATTAGGAGTCCACAGGGTTTGAGTGAGGAGGGCATGAGGGACAGGGCCTCTCTAGGGGGCAGAAGCCACAGTTTGGGTCTGGATTATCTCTCAAAGTCTAGGCTTGGTCACTAGTGCAAGGTGGTGTCACCTTTAAGAGATGGGCTTTGCGGAGGAAGTTAGGTCATTGGAAGCATGGCCTTGAGGATCTTGGGGAAATGTTCTCTGCTTCCTGGCCACCATGAGGTGAGTAGCTCTGCAGTACCACATTCTCTCTGCTGTGATGCTCTTCGTGCCATAGAGAAATGCTGAAACCTGAGATGGGAAGCTGACTACCACACGGGTGTTCCTGCTGCTAGTTGCTTTGGACACCTAGCAACATCAGCCTCATAGGAGGCTTGGGATTCCTAGTCTTAGGCATGTGAGACCTCAATGTGTGAGCTGGTCCTGTACTCGCCAGTTTCCAGCCAAAGATGAGAGGGCAGAATCCTACTGAGCGAAACAGTGCAAAGTAAGGCTACTGGCAAACCTCAGTCTTGGTTGCAGCACACACCATCTAATCAGTATATTTAAACTATACTTCGATGCTGTTCTTTGGTAGAGGAGGCAGTGTTACCTCCTTGTTATCCCAGTGGTCCTTGGATTTCTTGAGATCCCAGAAGGGAGGGGAGAGGACAGATAGCGAGGCCTTGAGCACAAGGAGCGAGGGTTGCAGAGAGGAGGCCTGGGTGCTATCCACACACTGGTGCTACCCATGTGGTAAACTCCTGGAATTGCTGCCTGAGTTCTTCCTAGAATGCGCCAAGCTCTGCTGGCCATTGAAGGCCTTTGGGGTCCTGGGCTGCAACCCTCAAAACTGGGAGCAGTGACTCTGTATGCCAGGCCTTGGACCTGTGGTCCGTGGATTGGAGGTAAGTGGGGAAGTTCTGTGAACTCTTCCAAGATGAACTTGAGTGTCCTGCACATAGCGAGACACCAAGACTTAGAAGCAGTCGTCTTCAGAACTTTTCAACTGCCTGAGGCCATTAGTAAAGAATCCCTAGAAAGGATGAGTGCGTCAAAATAGGGCATGTTTCTGTTTGTGTCATCATGTGTGCTCAGGTGCTGGCTGCTTAAAGGTTAGTCACCTCAATATGGTGACCACTAACTCTTGTGCCAAACCTTGGAGATGATGTGTGGGAAGCTGGAACAGAGAGGGAGGGTCAGTGCAGAGCAGCTCTTTGGGGAGGCTGCAGTGTCTTTGTCCTGACTTTCTTTGTAAAGACATATTGCAAATAGATGGAAGATAGACGTTAGGCAGCAGCTAGAGACGGCAGGCGTTCATTATCCTAGGGAAAGGAAATAGAAGGGAGGGAACATGTTTAGGGTGAGAAAAATGAGTATATTTCTAGGCCTCGGGGACAGAGCTGATGGATACAGAGGTTGAGGGACAGAAGAGAGGGCCCTGAAGACCCAGTGACCCTTTGACTCCTCGTCTGGGTGATATGCTCAGACAGGAATTCAGCCTTGCCTGTCTACAGGGAGCCATCAGCAAATCTGCTCAAGGCCTAGCATCTTCCTCTTCATGTGCATTCCCCTTTCTTTGAAAATTTTCAGGTGTTTGCTAGTCACTGCTTAAGATCTAGAGCTTGACAGTTCATATCAGTACCTATACCTTCCAAGTTTTAGTCTGCAAAGCACTTGAGCAGAATTTAGTTGGCGCTCAGGGATCCTGGCTTCACAACCACAGAGCACTGCTGGAGTCTCCTGAGACTCTTGAAAATGCAGACTGCCCCAGGCCTAGTGGGAGGGGAACGGCTGCCTCAGGTGAGGTGTGGGGCTTTAGCAGCCTTGCTCCAGAGAAGACCATGGCATCAGCAGCCCCTAAAACTTATCAAAGGCAAACTCACGGGCCCCCACTGAACCCAGAAAAGAGACCACATCCATAGGGCTCCCCCTCCTGCATTTCTTATTCCATACATCTAGGGTGGGCCTGGAATTTGCGTGGCTGAGGAGCTCCCCAGGACTTAGCTTGCAGCCCCAACTGGTCAGAGACACACTGTGAAAACCTGCAGCCCAAGAGACTGACTACCTGGTCAGCCACTTCCGCTCTGGCTCTTGGGGACAGTGGCCTCTCCGGCATGTGAAGTCAGGCTGATGCCAGAGAAAAGACTTTCTAGCCTAGGTTCCTCAGCAGTACTTTTGAGAAGGTGCTTTTGTTCTTGGTTGGTGGCTTACTAGCCTCTACTGTCCTGTGGTTGCCCTACTGGGGACTGCACAAGGCCTGGGTTGGCCTGCACTGCCTCCAGCCTCCTACCCAACCTTTGACAGTGCTTAGTGGCAAGTGGACCGATGTGTGCAGTTTGCTTGTTATTCTGCTGGAGAAGGATGCAGAATCTCAGTATTTTCTCTCCACTTAGAACCTGAAAGATCAAAGCATTGTGACTGCCAAAGAAAGGCATTAAAAGCAGAAACCAGGTCAGCGATTTCACTGCTTTTTTCTGGTGTGAAAGTTGCCAGTGTGTTTTTGGCAGCCAGTTGGTTTTGATCTTTAGTTTGTGTTAAACCGTCAAGATCAGCCTGGGCTTCCCCTTCTCCTCTTTAATTAAACAAACTTTCTGAGCAGCTCTTGTGCCAGAAAAACAAGACTAGGCGCATCTGTTCTCAAGGGCCCTCCGCAAGCATGCATGGGCAGGATGACGCAGGGTGTGTGTCGTGCATGTGAGCTGCACTACACTAAGACAGCACTGCCAATAGTCAGCCACTAATGGAAGGAACCCTGGGAGTTTCCTCATGCACGTGCAACTGCTCTTTATGCTCAGTACATGTTACACACCAGCTTAGTGAGGGCTAAGAAGCTCTCATCCATTTTCACTCAATGAGCTAGGCATGCTGGTCCTTGCTTGGAATTCTAGCATTCTGGGAGGCTGAGGCTGGCGGGTCACAGTCCAAGCCCAGGCTGAGCAACTTAGTGACTTAGTTAGACCCTGTCTCAAACTAAACAGACTGGAGATGTAGCCTAGGGTAAAGCCCTGGGGTTCCATCTCTAACACTGCTAGTGAGGATTGTGTTAAAGGAAGGGTTTGGGCCTCAGAATTCTCAGCCTATCTCTGCTCCTTAGTTGTGTGATTTTTGGGAAAAGTGGGTGACTTAATCCTCTCAAATGGGGGTAGGAACTCAGAAATTTCTCTGCCTCAGCTTCCCGAGTGCTGGGATCATAGGTGCATGCCACCACACCGAGTTCATTATGTAGGTTTTGGCAGCACTTTCATGAATGTGTCAGTTGTCATAGCTTTAATTGTGTGTACTTTATTGTGTGTCCGTGAACATCTCGAAAGAGCTGCTATGCTAAAGGAGTTTTTCAAAGCACCCTGCTGAGAACCTTGATGTCCAGTAGATCTTTTGCACTGATGGAGATGGTCTGTGTCTGTGCAGTGTGACCAGCCACAGATGGCTGTAGAAAGGTGGCCGGTGTGACTGAGGAACTACAATTTGATCTTGTAAGTGTGAAGAAGCGTAGGGAGCTGGTATCCATCCTGCTGGAAGTGTGCCACATGATCTGTGGCCACCACCTTACCCACTGGGTCCCAGGTCTAGGGCCAGCACCTGCAAGTGACTGGATGCTCCCAGCACTTGACAGCTGCTGTGAGCCTCCATGTTCTTACGAATACCATCCCTGCGCCAAGCATGCCCTTAACCCACAGTGTGCGGTGTCAGCCTCTGCCTGAAGTAAACAGATAGCCCACCATTCTTTGAAGCCTGGATTTTCCTGTTTAACTCTGTGCTGCAGCAGCATCTGCTCAGGTTAACAAGAAAAATTTCAAAGTGTTGTCTTTCCACCTCCTGAGTTTTCACAAATTGGGCATTTGAAATGAATGACACTGCAGATATGCAGATATGTAGCACGGTGCCCAACAGTCTGTGTGGGGAAAGCTGAGGAAGTTGCCTGGGAAAACCTGTTCTTTTCTGGATTTGAAAGGCAGGAGCTGGATTCTGCATGGTGACTGTGGCTGATCCTTGAAAGAAGAGAGTCACGTGAGGACCTGAAGCCATGTTCAGGCTTCCAAACTGACCCTCTGAGAAAGTCATTAGGAGTGAGGAGTCCAAGGTGCCTAAGTCAGAGGGACACAGCACCTTGGCTTCCTGGAGTGGGGCTCTGTACTAGAGCCACCAGGACAGCCAGAGCTTGGTGGGAGGTCTAAAGTTAGGGGTTTTGGGGGCCTGCCCCTTAGCTCAGTTCTTTAAGTGGCTACTTCAACAAAGCAGTCAGGCTCAGGTTGCTGTGGTTCCATCCCCACAACTCAAGCCAGCCAAACCTGCCCTGAAGAAAGAGAGAGAGAGAGAGAGA
>NW_004524727.1:727539-729754 GCF_000260255.1 Octodon degus
TCAGGTTGCTGTGGTTCCATCCCCACAACTCAAGCCAGCCAATCAGGAAGGAAGGGAGGAGAGAGAGAGAGTGAGAGAGAGAGAGAGAGAGAGAGAGAGAGAGAGAGAGAGAGAGAGAGAGAGAGAGAGAAAAGAAAGTTAAAGGTTTTAAGCCCAGAAGCAATAAGATGACTGTGACAGATGAGATGACTCTCTGAATGTCAGTGACCCATGGCATTAGCATGACCTTGCTCGTGACCTCTGGCAGCTGGTCACTTTATTTGTACTTGTGAGATCACAGACCTTTGGCTAGACTGACTGATCTTGTCAGACCTGTCCAGCTGAACTGAGGGAAAGCAGAGACAGGTAGAGGGAGATGAAGGTTTTAAAAAAGGGGAGTTGCTATTTTAAAAGATGGCATATTTGCTCATCCAGAACTAATAGCAGAGATGAAGAGTTAAGATTTGTATTCAGGGACCCGGGGGGATGACTCAGTGGAATAAGCGCTTCCCTGGCAAGCGTGAGGGCCTGAGTTCGATTTCCGGTTCCACACACACACACACAAAAAAAAAGATTTGTATTCAGATATGTGTGCTGTTTGGGAAAGCATTTTACATGTGTGCATCAGAAGAAAGTCAGCCCACATGGGAATGCCAGTGCATTCTTGGTGCTCAGAGCAATAGAGTGACCCAAACCAGCTGGCTTCTTCCCTTATAGATTTCATTACTCATTGGGCCAGGAACATAGCTCAGCAGCATAACACCTGCCTGGCAAGTGTGAGGTCATGAGTTCAATATCTGGTACCAAAAAAAAAAAAAAAGATTTCATTACTCATAGTCAAGGCTAGAGAAGCCTGACCTTTAGGGTGCAGTTTTCATCTCCTGACACATTCAGAGGGCGGATTCTGATCTTGCTTCCTTCCGGCTGCAGGCCAGGCCCACAGGGCACCTTGCTCCCACATACCTGCCCTCTGGCCAGGCTGAAGGAAGGGGCTGGCATTTCAGGGGCAGGTTTTATTGTTTCATAGACAGGTTTTATAGTCACAGCGCTCAATGCGGGACAGGCTAGCTGATGTCCTGGAGTATGGGAGGTTTATCAGTCCTGCCTTGCCTACTTATGGCAATTCCTTTTTCAAACGAACAGCTTTCTGTTTCTTTTCTTTTTTTGCTGTGCTAATCAAACTCCAGTCCTTCTACCTTCACCACTGAGCTCCAACCTTGCCAAACAGCTTTCTTGAGGTACATTTTGCATTTTACATTTTATAGACCATTTTAAGCATGTGACTCAGTGCTTTCTGCCATCATACCAGCAGGCACAACCTGCTGTGCATCGTTCCAGGACACTGTCACCCTCTTTAAGGCCCCTTCTGTCCTAAAGTGAATCCCATCTCACCTGCTCTAGGCAATCACTGATCTACCTTTCTGTCTCTATTTAATAACTTAGTTTTGTTCAGAAAAGTAATCGTTTTAATTTTAGTTCAGTTAAGTAATTCCAAGGGAAAAAATTAGTTGACTGAATGAAACCCAGACTTCCTCTGCTGAACTGAATTGACAGTCTTATGTCCTTTCTACCTGTCTCTTTCTGTTGTCCCACCACTAACAAGACCTCGTTACCCACACCAGGGCTTTTGCTCACCCTCCATATCCTTCTTCCTCTGTCCATTAAAGTTCTGTCCCACATCCCCTACTCAACACAGATTTCCCTGATGCTACAGAAAATTACTTTTCCGAGGTATTCTCCCTAGTCTCAGGGCAGCTTGTTGGTAGCTCCCCTGTGAGACTGTGCGTTCCTGTGGACCCAGGCTCTTTTGCTGGCTCTATGGCCCAGTCCTCTCTCTCTTCACACCCTCCTGACATCACTGAGGGCTGCGTGTGCATTCAACACAGTTGTAATTGGCCCTTGAATTTATATGACATTGGCTGTGCCCAATTCACACAAGATGGTGGTATTGTCCCCAGCATCCAGCCTGGGGCTAGTCCTTCTTGTGACTTTAGTGAATACAAAATGAAAGCAGTGGCCAAGGGTGTGGGTCCGCTGTCAGTATCCAATTTCTGATTTCACTTAAACAGTAAATCATCTCAGAAGAGACACATTCTGTTGAAATTGAGACCGATGTTCTGTTTCCCTGCTGTAGAAAACCTTGTTTCCCCCAGTTGTACACATATCCATCCCTATGCAAGCCCTTGCAAAAAAGCCTGTGAGATGCTTCTTAGAAACTGTCTTAGCCCAGGAACCC
>NW_004524727.1:730079-737067 GCF_000260255.1 Octodon degus
ATCCTCTGCTGGTGGTGGTAGGGCTCATTGTGTTTTATCTGCCTTTATGCATATAACTAGTGATTTTGTCAGTAATTTTGTGACAAATGAATTGATGAATTGACACATGTATGTGTCTTTCATACTGAGTTGGGTTTGAAGGTATTGGTAGTACTCTATTGGAACCCCCTGCCAAGTGTGTCTCTCAGGTAATAGAAGCTTCAGAAATTGCCGGCTTGTACTGCTTTACTCCACCAGTGGCTTGGGAGCATTGCCAAGGCTCCTTTGCTCACTTGGAGCGCTGGGCTGTGTGGTGGAGGTGGACACTGTTTTTCAGGTTGCGCAGTACGAAGGTGATAAGGGAGTCACAGGGAGAGTCACCAAGTACTTGACAAAACAAAAGGGGAGAGTGGGGGTGTTGGGAGATAGAGATCACTTTGTGAAGGAGATAGGGCTGCTTCATGGAAAAGGTGACATCTGAATAATTCCTGTGGGTGGGGGCTCAGACAGTGAAGACAAGGGAGCACATTTCAGCTAGGGGCAAGTTGGGATCAAAAGCTGGATCAGGGGAGGAGAGTTCAGTAGGCAGAAGGTGAAGGTGAAAAGTAGCAGGTAAGAGTAGACTGTGACACTCTTAATGCAGAAAGCAAGAAGCCCAGTATTTGCTGGTGAGTCTGGTGGGATCAGGGCGGCAGAACTCTGGAGCAGGACCTCTGTAGCCTCTGTCCATAGAAGGGGCAGGGAGGTACCTGCTGAGGCCCAGGATGTGCAAATGGCATGGAGAGGTGTTTTGGAAGGGCCTGGAAGGTGGCAAGGACTCGGCAGCTGGTTGACTAGGAGGAGGTGTGGCTTGGGCACAGAGCAGGTGTCCAGGGAATGCACTGTGAGGACAGCAAGGGACAGCACAGGGGGAGGATGCCAGGAGCCAGGTGGGCAGAGCTGTGGCCAGGGGGCGCCTCTGGGAGGCAAGTGTGGAACAAGAGGTAAGGGGCATGCAGAGATGAGGGATTCCCACAGGGCCCTCCTGCTCAAGCTCAGTGGAGAGCCAGGTGTGCCTCCATGCGGAGGTGAGTCATAGCTCAGGCTTATGATTTGTCACCAGTCACTTCCTATCATCCACAGATCTCACCTTCAACCAGGCCTTTCATGCTTAAGGTTTAACTCTGAGGGCCGACGATCCCTGCAAGTTGCAGCAGATGGCACGGTGCCTTGGAGGAGTGTCAGGGCACACAACAACATTGAGCTGTTTGTCCTGAAGTAAACGTTACTGGAAAACCTATTTCTGCAAAGACAGTCATTCATAGGTCACTTACTTGGCAGGACCTGCTGCTGCTGCCGCCAGTGTCACCACACATTGCAATAACATTTTTGAGTGTTTTTGTCTCTAGAAGTTTCACGTGCAGAGCTGTATCTGAAATCACCTCCCATGCTGCCAGAGCTTATTTACAACAGTGGTGCCAAAAACCAGTTTCCTGTACTGGAGGGTGAGAGTGAGGGGTGGTTCTGGAGCCCTCTCTCTTGCCGCTCCTGTTCTGGGCCAGGGTCAGGCACAGAAAGGTGTCTGGAGTTCATTCCTCCATGGGGAATCTTGTGAGGCCCAGGACCAGGCTTGTGCCTGGAGGTTCTTCCAGGCTGGGGCTTTCCAGCTTCCAGTTACTTACATTTGATCTGCCAGTGCTTCCCCTGCTGCCCTCCAAGTGTGCCCAAATGTGCCAGGAGCATTGGGATCCACCTGATTAACACTGAAAACATGAACTAGCTTTTCTCATCTTCTTGATCCAGGGAGAGCAAGAAAAGAGGGCACCAAGGCTCTGCTGCTGCCTTTTTCCTGTCCCTTTCACCCACTCTCAGTGCCTTTGCTCCTGGTCCACACCCATATACCCCACACCTGCACTCACACCCCTCTCACACACCCTTGCCCTTGCACTGGTGTCTTCTCTCACACCCAGCAGTTACTCACGTGCCTTCCCAGCAGTGAGAAGTCCTCACGCCGCCTTCATCCTGTCTCCATGTCGGGCACCTTCTGTGGAGAGCAGCGTCTGGGCTCCCCACAGCTCAGCAGTGCTGAGGCAGGGAGCGGAATAGGATGTAATGTTTTCTTTTCCTTTTTTCTTTTTTATCTTAAAGAGAAAAAACAATTTTAAAACAAGATAATAGGTGGGTAATAGTGGAAGTGATGTTTTCTTGAAAGTGGTTCCATCATTGATCGTTTTCAGATGTTTTTTTCTCTATTACAGTGATTGTCTTTTCACAAACTTCATAGCTTAACGGGGTAAGATTGTTACTATGGAAACTACCGCTCTAGTGCCTTCAGCAGCTACCTACCATGTGTGAAAAGAAATTGCCAGGAAGAAGGTAGGGCTAAGCAAGGCTGCTTTTTTTGTTGTGCCAGCCAGGTTTTAAGTGAAGGTTAATCATTACCAAATGTCCCACATGCTTGCTACTCTTACTTTAGATTCAAATGGAAATGAAAGATTTCTTTCTTGTTTTTTAGATTCAGAATATGAACAACATAATCTCCTTCCCTTTGGACAGTTTGCTGAAAGGCGACCTGAAAGGAGTCAAAGGGGTGAGACTCTACAATCCTGCTCATGGGTACTTCTGGGTTACCCCAAGTCACAGCCTTTCAGTGGCTTCCACACCAGCATATCCTTCCTGGGGCCACAAAAGGGTTTTCACCCTCTCTGTTTCCTTTGATGTACATGTTGACACTGCTTTTTCGCCTGAATGGTGGTGACTCTTGGCCTTTTTGGTTGTGCTGTTGGGGCTGAGAACATCCTAAGGGGTGAGACAGGGCAGAAGGGCAGATTAAAGAAACCTGGCCCCTCAGCTGAGCAGGAGAATCCTGGGAGAAGGAGGGTTTCCAGTGGAGAGAGGGTGCTGTCAAGGATGGTTTTCCTTTTGGGAAAGTCAGGCTTCTCAGAGCATTCCATTCAGGATAAGCCTGACCCCCCACACAGGAGCACACAGACTGGGACCTCGACCACACCATGGTGGCGGGGGAAGGAGCAGCCTGGCTGGAGGGGTCTTATCTGGGCACACACATGGAAGCCCCACCTTCCCCATCCTGGAGTGTGCCAGGAAAGAACTGACAGTACTCCAAAGAGCATTGCCCTGTCTCCCTGAGGTCATCCAAAAACCCAGTGGGAAGGGTGCCAGGCAAAGGAGGGGCAGGCGCAGAGTGGGCATGTGCTCCAGCTGTGGGAATGGAGGGCAGGAGTGGGTAGGCCAGCTTGAAAAGCCAGAAAAAGAAGGTTTCACACTTCTGGAAGAACCCTCTTCAAGTGAGAGTAGCTATGTGGGAACCAGTGATAGGACTTTGAGTGGATTAGTAATTTTTGGAGCCAGGCTTTGTGAGAGTTTGAAATCCTAAATACCAGAAAAAGGAAGACACACAAAAGCTCTAGGATATTGTGGTGGCTCTTTGATTGTGACTGTTGGGCTCAAATTAGAATATGGGCACCGAACAGATCCATTCAGAACCTGTTTCATGTAGAGAGATAAACTGAAGTATTTATAACTAGATGGTTAGCACATTATCTAGGTCTCTCTACTTTCTTGTACATTTGTTATATTCTCAAATAAATATTCTATAATCCCAGCACTAGAAAGGCTGAGGCCAAGACTAACTGTGAATTTGATTGAGTGTGGCCTGGTCTATGTAAGGAAACCCTGTGACAAAAGAGAGAGTGATAGGGAGAGAGAGACACAGACAGACAGAGAAAGGCTCCACTTATCTAAGTTAAAGCCTGTGCTAAGGGTTGTTTATTTTCCATGGGATTCTATATATCATTTTTATATACTATTTATTACATGTCAATGCCCATTCAGGACCAGCCTAAGGATAAGGAAATTTATCTTATACAGGTTAATGATTAGTCCTGCTTAATTACTGCCTCTGTTTACAGGATTTGAAAAAGCCCTTTGACAAAGCTTGGAAGGACTATGAAACAAAAATGTGAGTATTTCATTTTTTAACTGAATGTCAGCACAGTAATTTGAGATTTCAACTTTAAATCTAACTTTGATTGCATAAAGGGATTGTGTGTGTAAACCTTAATCCCAGGAAGGATTTACCTAAAGCTGTGTCACTGTGGTTGCTATGAGGACAGGTGCTTCTGTACCTGGTGGCTATATCCAAATATGGTGGCTTCTTTCTCTCAGTTCCTTTTTCCTTTGGAATCATAGTGGTTACAGAATGTAATGTTCAAGAAAGTTTATGAAAGTAAGTTGGATTAGTAAGCTTCCTAGCAATACTCTATACCTACAATTTAAAGGTGGAAAGGCTTATTTTGGCTCAGGTTTCAATCCATGGTAAGCCACTCCAAGGCAGACTGCAAGGCACAGGAGCCTGATGGAGGAATGCTGCCCACCTCACTAGGACAAGAAGGAGAGAAAAGGGAAGAGCAGGGAAATGAACCTTTCCAGGTCATGCCCCTAGTGACCTCCTCCTTTGGCTCCACCTCCAGCATCACATGTAGCCGTAGAGTCACTGGTGGGCCAGTGCACTGACCTGTGAGCCCATCACCTCCCCAGAGTTCTCTTCTGAGCACATAAGGCTGCTCTGGGGGCATCTACATAGAAACCATAGCAGAAGTCAAGGCCAGTTTGTCTCAGGTGGTGGGTTTGTTTTTGTTTTTTTCTTGTTTTAGACAATTTCTCCATTTTATTACCATTCATGACAGCAGTGTTGTCTTCAGACTTTTGTCTTGGTGATTTGTGAAAGCCATCTGCTTTTAGCTTTGGGACTGTCTTTCTCTGAAATACCAACTCCCTCGGTTTTAGAAAGATTTTGCAACACCTGTCTGATGGCTTCATCTGCCAGAAAAGAACGGCATAGTTCTGAAGAACAGGCACAGTTGACTCTCAAATATGGATAAGCTTGCTCCCAGCTGGCTGAAGGCTGTTATCCGAACATTTCCTGCAGTTTCTCATCTCGGGGGTGGAGCTGGAGCTAGAAGAACTGAGTTAGTAGTGATGGGATTAAGGCTTTTAGTTATTTTAAATGCTGTTAGAACAGAAAGTATTCTTAAATAACTCATGTTTACTTTATAAACTCTGCTTTGGGGATTGGTGACTTTCTGAATGGAAATAGCTCTCATTTGAAGCCATCTGGTAAGGAGAGAGGTGTTAGGAAGGACGTCATTTGAGATGACTCTTCAGTGTTTAACTCCTCTTTGAAAACCAGCCTTGGGTATCTTTTCAGTAGGAAAGGGTCACAAAGCTCAAGCTAGTATGTACTAAACCTTTGATACTCATTCTGTCCCTGGCATAGTGTATCTATGTTACAGGATGCTTGGACAAGAGGGCGGAGTTTCATGGATGGGGCGCATTCCTGTGTTGGACTGGGGGTGAGGGGGGTGTTAAAGCCAGGGACCTTAAAGGTCTGCTCATGCAGAGAGGAGCCCTGCCTTATCCTGCCCTTTCATGTCCTGAGTCTCTGGCTGGCATTCCCACTTCACAAATGGGAAAACGAGACCAGGAGGTGTGCTAGTCCCCTACAGTGAAGGTCTTTAGGGGATACCATGAAGACAACTCTTGAGAGCGAAGTTAATGCCCACATTAAAAGAATAGCACCATCCCAGATAAATGACCCAGTGATTCACTTCATCATCCCAGAAGAACAGTAATCTAAATCTAAAATTAATAGAAGGAAAACAATTATTTAAAAAACTGCAAAGGATCAGTGAATCACAGTTAGTTGTTTGAAAAGATAAACAAGATTAATAAGTCCTTAGCCAAACTTACCAAGAAAGGAAAGAAAAAAAGCCTATCTTAATTTAATTAGAGGCTTTGCCAGATAGCTCAGTTGTTTAAAGCGCCTCGTGGGTAAATGCAGGCAAGCACATAGGACTGCAGTTCAATTCCCAGCTCCAGAAGCTTTACCAGACCTGCAGGTTTTTTAAGGCACCCTGAAGTAGACAAAAAACAAACAAAAAAAACCTCCTTCTCAAATTTGGGGGTTGGAGAGATGACTCAGTAAAATAAGCACTTAGCTGGCAAATGCAAGGTCCTGAGTTCAATCCCTGGTACCACACAAAAAAACAACAATATAATTAAAAATGAAGAAGGTGAAATTGCAGCAGAAACTGCCCCCAAAATCCAGTGGATTTAAAGATACTACTTTGAAATTGTATATTCTGATAGAGAACTACCTAGATATATACGAATTACCAAAATTGAACGAAGAAGATATAAAAACCCTGAACAGACCAATAACAGGCAATAAAATAGAGATAGTAATCAAAACTAAGTCCAGGACCCAGTAGATTCCCCAAAGAATTCTGCCACACTTCAGGGAAGATGTAGGCCAGTGGCTTCCTGACTCTTCCGTGAGGTGAAAGACAGGAAACAGTGCCAACCTTTTCCCTGGAGTTACCACTGTTGCCATGCATGGCTTCCTACCAACATCCACAGCCGTCAAGCCCCAAAACGCGTGGCAAACGCTGGTTGCAGCAACTCGGTCTGGGGTGGCTAGAGACTGTCCCATGCATGGTACTGCCCCAAGGGGCCTCTTGATTATCCTTGCTTCTCTGTGTCTCCCACCCCTAGAACCAAAATAGAAAAGGAGAAGAAGGAACATGCCAAGCTCCATGGAATGATTCGCACTGAAATAAGTGGGGCTGAAATTGCTGAAGAGATGGAAAAGGAACGGCGCTTCTTCCAGCTTCAGATGTGTGAGGTAAGGCATAAGATAGGCCAGGTCTGCACTGTGGCTGGCAGTGCGTTCTGAGCTACTCACTGGTGGGTCAGACCCATGGCCTCCAGAAAACCTAGTCCCCAGGGGATTTTTGCTCTCAGTGGACCATTTGTTTTGCTAGGGAGGGGAGACTTGATTTTCTAGAGGATGGAATTGAATTAATCTAATACTAGGGGCTGGAGAGATGGCTCAGTGGTCTAAAGCACCTACTTGGAACTAGCTTAGCAAAGCATCAGGGACTGCGGTTCAATCCCCCAGCACCACATGCCAGCCAGCCCTGCCCCCTGGTGGGCTGAGCTGGCCACACAC
>NW_004524727.1:737167-756456 GCF_000260255.1 Octodon degus
AAAAAAAAATCTAATACTAGCTTTTTAAAAATAAAGCAGCTTGCAGTATATCCTGATTATATCCCTCGTGGCGTGTTGGTGCATATATGTTATGCATTTAATTCTTTTTATGTCCCCTTCTCCTGCAGCCACTTCCTGTATGTCTTGGTCCCTTTCCCATCTGGAAAAAATTTGTCTACCTATTTTCTATTATCTCTTGGCTTTTGTACTTTGTTTATAGTTTGAATTTCTCATCTAAGAGAAACCATGCAATATTTAAGCTTGTGTTAAACATTCACTTATTTCAGTGAACATTACAGGCTCAAGGTGCATCTATTTTTCTACCAGTGATTTGTTTAAACCTCTTTGTGGCTGAATAGTACTGCATTGTATGTAAGCACCGCCTTTTCTTTATCTGTTCATCTGTTTATGGATATATAGACTGCTTGCAAGATGTAGTTATGAGTTGTGCTTCTGTAAACATGGGTGTGCACGCATGTATGCTTGCAATTTGGTTGCAGCCAGAATCGTGGAAAGAATTAAAGTCATGAACCAAGTTACCGCTATACTCAGCACTTTGGTGGTTTTAGTGAGGAATCTAGGTTCCCACTACACCAGTGAAGTCAGAGATGGAGGAGGGAAAAGAGGAATCTTCTGGGAAAAAGCCCAGTGCCCAGGGAGAAGTGTATGCCCAGACTCCACACAGCTCCCTGCTGGGCCCTGAGGGACTCCTGTCCTGTAGCCTCAGCCTTGTCTTGGGAAGGGAGAAGGGGACACAGCACGAGGGACATGGGGCAGGGGCAGAGACTGCACCATCACAAGTGCTGTTCCTGAAGCTTTCTACTTCTGTGCCTCCTCCAGGAGTACGAGGCCTTGCTCCCACCTCTCTGAGGTCTGCTCCCCCAGCCAAACCTGCAAAGCTGTGGGTGCCAGGTGGCAAGTGTCCTTCTCACAGCAATGTGCCTTGGTTGACAAGGCCATGGTCCCTCTTGTCTGTTTATCCTGGTAACTTTTATAATGGTCCCTTCAAATAACTTCCTGTAAGTAGGATTTCTGGGTCAAAGGGTACCTGCCTTTTAGGGGTTGGTACATTGCCTGACATTTTATTAACAAATACATGGATCATTTTGATCCATTGCCAGACATCCACTTAAAGTGAAAAATACCAAAGAGGAGTGAGAAAAGGACGTGTAGGCAGTTCTTATTTAAAGCAGGGAGGTATGGGGCTTACGATTTCCTGGAAGCTCCCTGTCCCCTTACTGGGCTGCATGGGTAACCTGGGAAAGACTGGACATGGAGTCATCCTGTGTGACAGCTGGGACACTGTGTGGCTTAGTATTCCAGGGCATTGTGTCCTAAGGATTCAACATTCTCAGGGTCCTATAGAGTATGTCCCACAAAGGAGGGGTAGGGAACCTATGGGGTTCTTATCTGTGAGCTTCTTGAAGCTTTTCAGAAGAAAACAAATACATTTCTTGATGCTAGTTTTACAGATCATTAGGCCTTCCAGCGGTCACCTCAGTGGTTATTATGAAGTCTCCAAGTTAGAAATGGTTTTAACTCCTTTCAGTGTAAAACTTGCCTACTTAACATCCGTGTGTGAGGAAGTATCTGTCTTGGGGTTGGCATGGGGAAAGAATATCTAATAGAGGATACTAGCAGTTGGAGTCTTAGATGACAGCCTGCCTCATGGAAGGAACCTAGGGCAGAAGTGTGCACAACAAGATGTGAGATGGGTGGAGGCCCTCCTCTGTAGCTAGAGCAAAGCCCTTCCAGCAGGCGGGGAGGAATGTCCTGTTAGTGGAGCTTCTTTAGTACCTAAGAGAAGCCTTTAGTTCTGTTCTGGGTGGCAGAAGGAATCAGGTGTTATAATTGTGAGCTGGGCATAGTGTCTCACCTCTGTAATCTCAGTGCTCAGGAGGCTGAGGCAGGAGGATCACCACAAGTTTGAGGCCAGCCTAGACTACATAGCAAGACCTTATCTCAGGGGGGAAAAAAAAGCATCAGATGTCTTCCACAGGCTCTGCCCAAGGAAGAAGACATCAAATAAGTGGAAGGCATTAATCTGTCTTCAGAAAGTCCAGTAAAGTTCACACTCTTCTCATTCCCATGACAATTCCTTCTTTGTTTCTTAACAGTATCTGCTGAAGGTGAATGAAATCAAGATTAAAAAAGGAGTGGATTTACTTCAGAATCTGATTAAATACTTCCATGCCCAGTGCAAGTAAGTTCTTTTCTCCTTTTGAGTGTTTCTCCGCATGTGGCAGCTTCTGGTAGGCACTAGCATTGTAGTGAGCGTACACTCTCTTAGGACAGATGTCTGGAGCCAGTACATGCTTCATGGGTGAACCTTGGGATCCTGTTCACTCAAGGGACCCCGAGCCAGAGGCCATGTGCTGCACAGTTCTGTTTATCTGCCAGGCGAGGAAGATGAACAAACTCCCAGGTATTGGTTGTTACAGCTTGGAGACTAACAGTGTAGCATGGGTGCTAATGGGCCTGTGGTCACTTTCTGAAGTCTTGGAAAAGTGCCGTAATTAGCACTGATTGCAAAACTTTGTAAATACATTAAAAAACCAGTGCACTGTTCACTATAAAATAATGAAGGTCTAGAATCATCTCAGTAAAAAAATAGGTCAGTAATATAAAAAATATCTGTAGCAGTTGCCAAATGCATTGGTTTACCCCTTTTTGTAGGAGTAGGAGGCAGACTAGTTTAATCTGATGCAGGAACTCAGATGTGGTTTGTGTCAGGACGAAGGAGAGATGGCTGATACAGGGTATTACATTAAAAAACTGCTTTCCCACATTACCAATGCTGCACAGCTGATGACTATGGTAAGCAGGGGAGAGGACCTTCCAAGTTCAAGAACTCAGCTATCCCTGTGCGTCAGCGCTTCGCCACCCTCATCTTTCCTGTGCTTTTGTTCCTGGGCACCAGCCACTGGGCTGAGCAAACCCCTGCCTGCCTCGCTTGTTCACCTGACAGTCTCACTGATCACATGGTGATGTCAGGCCTTGGTCTGAGGCAGAGACAGCACAGGCACACTTCTGTCTGGAGAGTCATCTCGGGAAATTGGACCTCAGAACTAGATGCTCACAAAATGTGCTGAGGCAGGGGTGGTGGCTCACATCTGTTACCCCAGCACTCTGGAAGGCTGAGGCAGGAGGATCTCAAGTTGAACCCTAGCCTGGGCAATTTAGTGACTTAGCAGACTTGAGACTTTGTCTCAAAACAAAGAAAAGGCTGGGGATGTAACTCAATGTGAAGGCCCTGGATTCAGTCCCCAGTATTGCACACAAAAAACCAAGAGGTTATGAAGTATATATATATCTGAGGAAATAGGATGTAATAGAAAAACCCAACTCAGACAAAGATTTAGGTAGGTATTATTTCTTAAATTAGCTATAGGCTTCTTTGGCAGGACATGTGTTCTGCCGTCTAGAGGATAAGTGAGAGTCAGCAGGTTGGGGTGTGGGGGGCAGGAGAACAAGGCCAGAATGGTATGAAACCAGAGTGGATGGAAAACCTTTAGCGAAGTGGGTGGCCATGACATCCTGTCCACAATGAAGATTTTGGTTCCACGCATTGGGCACTCTGGGACCAGTGTAGACAGTGGGGCTCCTCCCTGTGCCAAGGCATGTTCAGGCTCCTGGTCACCCAGGGAAGCAGTGAGCAAGGCTGGCCCTCGTGGCTGCAGGTGCCCCAGGCAGGCCGGAAGGGAGCAGGTAGGGGAATCCCTGTGAGCTCGGCCTCACGGTGAGGGATCTGAGAGGACTGGAGGCTGCTTGGGAAGCTGCTCAGTGTGGCAGGAGGGGCTGTGGACTGGTCTGCTGCGGTGGGAGGTGTGGACTGAATCAAGAGAGCCTCCCCCCAGGGAGCCTACTTTCCCTGGAGATGTGCCTTTCCTAGAATGTCATGCTGTGTCCCTGTGCCCGCCCCAGCCTCTGCTCTTGCTGGGGTCAAGCTTCTGAGGGAGTTCACGTGTTTTCATCATCTCGTTAGCACATCTGCAGTACTTAACAAGCACATTCCTTGTGATGGTGACCGAACACATCTTAGTTCTTTTTATGTCCCCTTCCTATTTACAAAAAACACATTTTCCAGTTTTCTATTGTTTTATCATTTCTTTTTTTTTTTTTTAAATTTAGTGTGTGTGTGTGTGTGTGGGTGTGTGTGTGTGTGTGGGTGGCCAGCTCAGTCCACCAGGGGGCGTGGCTGACTGGAGTATGGTGCTGGGGGATCGAACCACAGTCCCTGCACTTTGCCAAGCTTGTTCCAAGTAGGTGCTTTAGACCACTGAGCCATCTCACCAGCCCCTGTTTTATCATTTCTTTTGCTCTTTATATTTTGAGTTTCTCATTTGAGAGAAACCATACAACCCTTCTTACAGCCTGGAGGTCGTTCTTGTCCCCCACAGGCTCCTCATCCTCTACGCTACACCAGCGCCCTTACATGTCTCGCTGCCATCATCCTCCAGCTCGAGCTCTGTCCTTGAGGTGGGGCCATGTTTATTCTCCATCTCAGGTCGGGGCGCACATACCTGGCACGGATGGATGCGCAGAAGTCATGCCGTTGCCTCTGCCGTGTGTTTGGAGCAGCACCACAGTGGTGATACCATGCTCTGCTGCCGCAGCTGGAGACAAACAGGAGTGTGGTGCGGTGGCTCACCCTTGGCTAAGGGAGAGCTGGGCTGGGGAGAAACGTCCTAAGGCATTTTCCAGAAGAATTCTTTGACAGAGACTCAAAGTCCTGTCTGTGACATCTGCTGGTGACACCCAGATCACCTCTTCCGTTCTCCTCGTAACCTGGCCGGAGGCATTTTAGGAACCGAGTTGCTTCCTTGCTGATATTTTATTTTTAGCAAGAAGCTATTCTAAGATTTCCTTTTTCTTTATTTTGCCCCAACTGTCAGTTGGGTAGCAACAACTCTTGGAAAAGTGAACTAGTTGGCCTTTTTTGGGCATGAGCTGGACAACCTTTTCAAGTATGCATCTTCTATTACTTCCTTCTTTGATAGTGAGCAGGGGAGACTATGTCTGTGACTGCGTGCTCCTCAGGTCAGCCCAGCAGTTCTGCCTGTTTTGAATTCATGTTTTGGGCATGGAACCTGGAGCCTGAGAGCCTCAGCAACCCGGCCGCAGGAGTTAGGCCTTGCCTGCACCTCGATGTGGGGGTCCTGTGTCCCCTCTCAAGCGCTCCCCACATCTCCTTCTCAGCCCTTGACCAGCTGTGCCAAGGCTTGTGCCACCACGCTGTCCTCTGGGGCAGTGAGAGGCCACCATGTGTCCCTAGCCCCTCAGAATCATGTTTGTAGGGCTGTGGAAGTACTGAGATGTGCATGCTTTTACTTTTTACTCACTTTTTGTGGTCCCTTGTGTTTATGAAGAATGTGTCATGCTCTTCATTTCTGACTTGTAAATTTGCATCTTTGTCTCATTCCTATGCACCTCTGAAGATGTGTGTTAGCTTGTGCTGCTTGGAGGGAGGAAGCTGCTCCCTAGTGGATCAGAGAGGTAGGGTAGCCTCTGAAGGGTAAATAAATGTGCACTAGGAGGTCCTGTTCCAATGGGGCAAGAGGCAAGGAGCAAGGAGTGCACTTGTGCTTTGAGCACAGCCTGCTGAGGCCCATGATTGCAGCTGTCACTCGCTGGGCTTGGGTCCAGGAGCCGTGGAAAGGATGCTGCCATGTAAGGAGTGTGGGGAGGTGGGATGGGCACATGTGGATCCTCAGCGGCTTTGAGTACTGTGATCTGTGAAGCCTAGGTTGGGGAGCAGATACCTTGCCATGGGGTGTAAAGCAAGGCTGGTAACTGTGTAACTGGGTGCATTTCTACAGCTTGAACATCTAGTTGAGCCAGATGTGATGATTATGTGGTATTGCTGGTAATCTCAGCAGCCAGGTCTGATGATGTTGTGGTACTGCTGATAATCCCAGCACTTGGGAGGATTCCCATGAGTTTTGGGCCAGCCTGGACTACATAGTGGTGGGAGAGAGAGAGAGATTTGACATTTGACTTGACATGGTTTTTGATGGAAGGCTGGGAAATAGTAAAGGGCTCAAGTTAGGAACATGTTGCCTGGCACTTCTGTTTAGGAATGTCACAGTGGCTGACAGCAATCAGCAGAGTAGCTCTCAGACTCCTTGAACCTGTTCCTAGTGCCAGGCCTAAGTGCATTTTAAAGGTGCCTTGTATTGATTGCACCAGGAGGGTACAGAAGGGTTACAGTTCTCAAGAGGTTTTCCGGTCGACAGTGAAGATGGGGGAGGCATCCACATCTTAAACTCTTTTAAACTTAAATTGTGTTATTTTTCCTTTGACATTGTCTGGTGCCACACCAGAAGTGAGATCTGTGCAAGATGCATGCTCCTGAGCCCTGAACGCTGCTGTCAGCTTGTCCCACCCCAGGGAGTCACTTAGTCGCAGCAGCACACAGCTGTGCACCTGTTCCTTCTTCCCAGGGCCTCCTTGGGTTTATCCACTGAGATCCCTGACCTGTTCCCCAGTGGAGCACCCTGCTATCATGCGCTCTTTCCCTGTTCCCTTCTCTTCCTTCCTGGCAACTTTCCATGAATTTGAAGGGATTTGAGGAAACAGTTGCATAGAGGAAAACCATCCCTGACAGAAGGAAGTACTTCTGCTTCTCATTCCCATGACGCCGCTGTTCTTCAGAATTTCTTCCCTGTGCAGAAGGGGCGTGGGCTATGTGCTGCCTTCTGTGTGCCAGCGACAGAAGGTGCAGAGGCAGGAGCACATGGGTTCTGCTCTTGCTGTGGTGACAGACACCTAGATAGATCATGCTGGCTCCAGGCACAGTGCTGCACCAGAAGTTCAGTTAGGTAAGGTGAGGGTTCCAATGTCCTGCAGGCCGGAGAGGACCCATGCCCTACCCAGCCTGGTGGCTCTGTTGCCGCGGCGCTCATGACCCACAGCTATGCATGCCCCCTCTAGCCAAGGAGGACTGGCTGCACTGTTCTCTTGGCCTCCTGTGTGTGATACCCCCCACGGAGCCACTGCTGTGCTTGAAAGAAAACAAAAATCCAGCACAAACACGTGAGAGGTGGGTCACATTTTGAAACTGGCTTCTGTGGTGTCCAGGGAACAGAGTTGGCAACTTCTGTGCCTGTGTCCTTTCCTGCACTCTGGATCCTGGCCCTCCCTCTTAGAACTTTGGGTGTGATGAGCAAAATCTATGTTTAATAATCACACACCTGGAGACATAGTGGGAAACTCTTTGGAACAAAGGATAAGATATGCCTGGGGAGCTCTTTATTTTTGAGGCAGGACCTCACTGTGTAGTCTAAGTTGTCCTTGAACTCACTTTGTTGCCTGGATTGGCCTTGAATGTGGAGAAATCCTCCTGCCTCAGCCTCCTGAGTGCTGGGATTACAGACATGCACCACCACACCTCACTCAAGGAGAGTTCTTTTAAGGTGGGGATTAAAGAAGGCCTCACAAAGGAGGCAGTGTTTACTGAGCAGGCACAGCAGGGTGAAGTGGATGTATTAAAGGAGAGGTTAGAGAGAAGAGCCACAATGTGTGTAGGAGAGAGGCAGCCTTGTGTAGAACATGTAGGTCAGGGCTGTATTGCACCACAGGCCAGGCCTGTCAGCTTTACCCAGAGCCCACAGGGATGCCTTTTCTCCTCCCTGTCTGTAGTGCCTTGCACTGCACACTGTGCAGGTGTCAGTGATCACCAGCCACCTGTCCCCATGGGAGACTCGTCCACCTTGCTTGTATTTCCTGAGTCACTTGCTTTATGTGACCTCATGCATTGTGTTCTGGACTTCTAAAAAAAAAAAAAAAAACACAGGACTGCTTCTGATATTGAATCTGAAGTTCTCCAACCACGCTTTCCTCTTCTGCAGATAGAGTGAAGCCATTTGTAAGCCTCAAAGTTGCCTGGCTTTTTCTGTCTTCTTTTTTAGCTGCTGCCTGTCTCAGACAGTTCTCCAGCGCCTTATCCTTGTTTGCACCGTTTATTCTTCCTTTAGCCCTTTGATTGACTCCCAAATCAAAGTCCTTTTTGCCATTGTTGTAGAATCCTATTTCCCATAGAAGGAAAATTTAGGTCTCATTTTATATGGGTCATGTGGTTTATTGCAGTTTCTTTTCTATTTGCTTCTCCCAATTTTGAGTGTCACTTTATTTTTGATTTGCTTTTTAAATTTGTGTTTATACAGACTTTGTCCCCCCAGAGATCATAAAACGACCACAGTCACTTTCCTGTCAAGTTTTTCTCTGTCTAACAGAATTATGTTCTCTGTTTCTTGTGTTTCCCCTAGTTTTTTCCAGGATGGACTGAAAGCAGTAGAGAGCCTAAAACCTTCCATTGAGACGCTGTCCACAGATCTCCACACAGTGAGTTGCTTCCCTCCAGAGGTTTTGAGCCATGTTTATGTGACCTGCATTTTCCTTAGGTTTGCAGGCTGAATGGCCCAGAAAAGAAGAGCCCCACTGTGCCTGGCAGAGGAGGGAGGGGTGACCACAAGGGAGGCAGTCCCCAGGGGCACACTAGTGGAGGTGCCTTCAAGCACCAGCCACCTTCCAGTGCCCCAGGCTGACTCTTCCCTGCTTTTTGTGCTTTGTGAAGATCAAGCAGGCCCAGGATGAAGAAAGAAGGCAACTCATACAGCTTCGAGACATTTTGAAGTCAGCACTGCAGGTTGAGCAGAAAGAGGTGAGGGGATTTAATTTAGAGCACCATTTGAGCTGGGCATGGTGGCACATGTCTGTACATCTCAGCTTCTGAGGACTCTGAGACAGGAGGCTTGCAAGTTCAAGCCCAGCTTGGGCAATGTAGTGACTTAGCACGAACATGTCTCATAATAAAATATTCTTAACACGAATATGTCTCATAACAAGAACATGTCTCCAGGTGAAATCCCTGGGTTTAATCCCCAGGACCCTGTACTTTGGAGGTTTGGCCTGAGGCCTGTGTTCCTGTATCCTAGGGTTCTCTGCACCTGGACCCTGCCACATGAGTGTTTTCAGTGTCTCTCATGTTGTCCACTGCCGTGTGTGCCATTTACTTTGTCTTCTGGCCTCTGGTTCACCTGCCCATTGGGGTGGGCACAGAATAGGTGACCTTTGCAGTTTTTCCCTATCTGCCACTGTATGTACAAGATCTGAGGTGTCAGCCTTTGTCACAGCTGTATCCCTTGAGCAGAAGTCTGTGGCTTCTCCATGTGGTGACATCTTTTTACATTCATGCACCTGCAGTTTGGAGGGGGAAATTGTGGAAAAAACCACTAAAAGGTGCATTTTAAAGGTAATTTTATGGTGTGTTCACTACAATGTGAGTGTATAATGTGGAGATTTGCTTCCCTTGAAACAGTCTTGGGTTGCCCTAGGCTGGCCCCGAACTCGTAGGCTCTGTGCCGCCAGGATGCAACAGAACGTTAACATAAATGCGTTTCCTTGTGAAAGAGAATGTGCCTGAATGTTACCACCTAGATTTTAGATGAACGGCTCTAGAGCTACTTAGCAGAACATAAAGTTGGCAGTTTGTTGTAAGTTCTTATACTGTAACTGAATATTACTGTTTTTCTCCCAAATGCATTTACCTTTTGTGACCGAAGTCTAGGAGAGTAAGTAGTTTTTTTTTTTTTTTTTTTAAATAAATTGGAGAATTTTGCATGTTTTGTTTATGAACTTCAAAACCATGAATTTTTTTTTCTTTGTATGTCTTAATGGCTAGTAGCACTTGAGATTTCAGTCCTTCTTTCATGGTAGTAGATTTCACTAAAGGCTACAGAGCTTACATGTATCAAGGGGAATTTCCAGGGTTTATACTTGGATTGCCCTTCATCATCCTTCCCTTCAGCAGGGCTGAATTCTGAGTGTTCTTTTAGCCCCTTGGAAGCTGTCTTTCTGGCCTCCCCAGTTCCCACTCCAGGTCCAGCCAGGACCCCTTCTCCCTAGATGCGCCACCACAGGGGTGATTAGGTGGTTTAGATTAAAGCCTGGGCCAGGTGAGCATCACCTGAAGCTTAACCAGACTTTTATTCAGGTGGAGAGGACTTTTGCTGGGTCACCTAGAGGTCACCTTGAGGATGCCGAAGATGATAGTAGGTTCAATTTATATTAAAGTTTCTCTTTTCTGTGAATTTTAAATTTTAAGCAGGAGCTTCAGATTTGTCTGATTATTTTGATGGATTCAAAACTGGCTGGGTGTGATGGTGTACAGCTGTGATCTCAGTGCTTGGGAAGCCAAGACAGGAAGGTCACTGAGAGTTCAGGACTAGCATGTGCTGCATAGCAAGACCCTGTCTCAAAACAAAAAACAAAAAAAAAAGAAAAAGAAAAGATGTTTGGCTTAAAGAAAAGGGTAAGATAGAATCCCCCCTTTCTTCCCATGTGGCTGGAGCCTGGTTCTGCGGGGGGAGGCCAGTGCCTTTCACTCTGCTGAGACCTGCAGATGGGTGCTACCCTAGTTGGTGACACAGATGTACAGCAGGGTCTTCACATGACTGACTCTGAGTTTATGCAGGGAGTTTCTTCTCCCCAATTTAGTTGACCAATTTTTGGTTGTGCAGTTTTGTCTTTTGATGGGTTTATAAGTCATACAAGTAAGCAGTCTCTCTGTTTCTCTCCATGGAGTTATTCCCAACAGTGTTTAAAGCTGGTTTTGCTCCACGTCTCTGGGGTTGAGGTGTAGCCCTTGTGGGAAAAAGGGGGTTCAGGGACATCCTCATCCCACAGATGGTGGGCTGGCCCTCTGCGTCACTCATTGGTTTGGTAGTGAGCATGTCATGGGTGGCTCAGGTAAAGATTTTTTGTTCCTTCAGGTGGTTGCCCATATAGTTTAGGAAGCCAGTGCCAGACGCTCACATTCGTAGATTTGAAGATAGCACAATGACAATGATCTTCCGATGGTGTATAGGCTCCATATGGTTTCTACCAGAATCATAGTTGGCTTTTGCAGAAATTGACAAGCTAATTTTAAAATTCTTAGGGAAATACAAAAATCCAAGAATTAGCCAAAACCAGCTTATAAAAGAACAAAGTTGGAAGATATTTCCTGATTTGAAAGCTTAGCCACAAAGCTGTAACAAGACATTGTGGTACTGGCATATAGTGAGAAAGCTTGATCAATGAAATAGGGTTGAGAATCTAGAAAGAAGCCCCACATTTGTGGTCACTGGGGTTTTGAACAAGGACACCAGAGCAGCATGGGAGAGAATCATCTTTGCAGCAGTGGTGCGGAGAAAACTGGACAGCCGTAAGCAAAGGAATAAATTCAAATCCTGTTTCATGCCAGAACTCAGTGGATCAAAGACCTCAGTACAACAGCTACCATTGTAAAACTCTTACAATTATAGGTATAGAGCACTATGACTTTGGATTCAGCGTTGATTTCTTACATGCTACCCCAAAGTACAAAGGAACAGTAGATAAATTGAACTTTATCAAAATAAAAACTTCCTGTGCTTTAAAAACTTTTGAAATTGTTCAGTGTCCAGAAGGTCCCAGCTGCTTGTGCCTGGAGCGTGTGCTCTGCCTCCTGGCCGCAGTGTTTGTCCCCCTTCCTGGGTGACACCAGCTCCTCTCTACCCTCTCCCTGTCTCAGCCATGCTGCCTCCTTGCCCCAGATGCTTTCCTCCTGCTGTGCCAGTTCTTGTCCTCCCCTTAAGGCTCACTTCTTCCAAACTCTCCCCATGGTTTTCTCCTCTTGACTCCTCAAATCTCACTTCAGGTCACTTTGCTGTCCTTACCTTTGTTGTCTGCGTGTGTGTGGAGGTTCCCTGAGGTGGGCACTGCTTACTGGCATCAAGGAGCACGACCCTATCTGAGGATGCCCCCAGGGAGGCAGCAGGGGTGTGAGCTCTGTCTACTCCCTGAGCAGAGCACTGAATTTCATGATCCTCTTTCTTCCCATTATAGAAAGGACAGGCTCCAACAGAGGATGATTTCAGGATTCATAGAAACTTAGCCCTTGCCTGGCTGACTTGGGCTTGTCTTTCTTACCTGCTCTGCTCTATTCCTGTGGGCTGCCCCAATTTCCAGTGCTGGCGCCAGCAGCACTGTCTCCTCTTGGCATGGACTATGTGATATCATTTGTTCCACATCTGTTGGAGGTCGGACCCTGGCCTTGAGCACTTGTGGGTGGTGGCCTTGTGGCACTTGCAGGTGAATGTCCATATGTCCAATGGATTTGGGCTTATGTGAATTCCCAGCTGACTTCCAGGGTGGACTTCCTGTGATGCCAGCTCCTGGATCAGAATAGGGAGCAGTCTTATTTCCTGTGTGCCCCCCCCACCCCCTCATGCCTTGAGACAGAGAGGGAGGGAGAGAGGGAATAGTTGTCCTGAACCAGTAGGCACCAAGTGTCCACACATGTGATCCACTCTTGTGTTTGCCATCTTACTAGGTATTGTTTCCTGTTGTCCAGGACAGAAACCAAGGCAGAGGACCTGTGTAACATGTCTGTGTGAATCAAAAAATGGTTTTGCAGTCTTACCTGAAAGCCCTTGCCCTTTCCAATCATCACATTTCCTTCCTTTATGGTGCTGCTCAGCCTTCTCACGAGATGCAGCTGTCATCCGGGACATAAAGCTTATAGGAGAGCAAAGCTTTTGAATGTCCAGGGGCTCATTCTGTCTATTTATTAGAAACACTGATTTTTGAGAGTTCTCTGGCCTGGTGATAGATGACTTTTGTGTCCCTTTCTTGGTGTGATGAGAAGGGGAGAACTGAAAAACAACTTCAGGCTTACCTGTTCTTTGGATACTGCTTTTTTAAAAATCAGCCCTGGAGAATGTATTATAAAGCAAGTTCTTGGCCATTTGCAGGACTCACAGCTTCGCCAGAGTACAGTTTATAGCTTACATCAGCCTCAGGGAAACAAGGAACATGGCACAGAGCGGAATGGCAACCTCTACAAGAAAAGCGATGGGTAGGTAGCCGTGCTGGATGCTAGGGGGACATGTATGTTCCTGACCTCCTGCATCTAAAATGTCTATGCATTTGCTTTTTCCCATTTATCTATAAGGATCCGAAAAGTGTGGCAGAAAAGGAAATGTTCAGTGAAAAATGGTTTTCTGACCATATCCCATGGTACTGTAAGTATCCTTTCTTTTCTTTTTTTCTTTTTTTGTTTTTTGGCGGAACCGGGGACTGAACTCAGGCCCTTGCACTTGCCAGGCAAGTGCTTATTCTACTGAGCCATCTCCCTGGCCCCAAGTATTCTGTCTTGATCCATGGTCCTCTGACCTAGGGATGGACCTTGTTTCTTAGCCAGACACATAGAGGTCCTTCGATTTTCCAGAATGCAGTCCCCACACTGCTGTTCTCCCACCTTCTTCTAGGGTATTATGGCTTGTGTCTCGATGACCCCTCACAGCCCCATGAGATCATGTGGCTTTTTCAGAGTTGGCTAGATCATGAGTGTATGACACTGGGATGGACTCATGGTGCAATGCTAGGCTCGTGGGTGCTAGGAGTAAGGGTGTAAGTGAGCCCTACCTCAAGCAGCTGGATAAGATACAAGGACAGAAAGAGCAGGGTCAGCCCTGGTTGCTCTGCTGCCTTCTGCCCACCATGAACTATTTTTCCTCTGTGATGCCACTCCGCCTTGGAGCCAGCCAACTATGTACTAAAACCTCTACAAACTATGGACTTAATAACGCTTCCTCCTTTAACTTTGGGCATCAGGTATTTTGTCTTAGCAATGAGAAAAGTGGCTCAGACTTGGGGCTTGCAGTCTGCACTTTCCAACACTGCTCTTTCCTTACACATAGATGCATGGGGGAGGGGTAGTGTGTGTGCTATAGACAGCAGGACACTAGTTTTGATTAACTGTATCTCATCTTTAGAAATTAATGACATGAGACCAGGAGATGGCTGGTTTCCTTACTGGTCTAAACATCCTGGACTCTGTGGTTGTTTTTCAGTTGTCCAGTTAGTTTAATTCAAGTTTATCACCGTGATGCACAAAATGAAGCCCAAGTTCATTTCATGCTCTTACAGCTCTCTAGTTGCTAATGAAACCAGCCTTTTGAGAACAGGCCCAGCAATCCTTTGCTGGCTCTCTTTAAGTCTCTGCTGTCTGAGCTTCCTGTCAGGAGGCAGGAAAGGCTCCTTTGTTAGTGTGGATGGGTTGCCCCAGTTTCTGCTTTCAGTAGCACATTCATGATCAGCTTCAGCGGGATGCTGGCAACTCACCTGTCGTGCACTCTGTGTGTCTCATGAGTGCTCTGTGTGCTGAGGGCACCCTCTCTAGGCACACTGCCTTGTCTGCCATTTACAGCCCCTTTCTGCTCCATCTGGGGATGGTGGTGGACCCTGTCCTGGCCAGCACCTCATACATTGCAGGGACACTGTAGCTGCTTTCCAGCCCTCTACGCAGATGCTGAGTGTTTCCTCTCCCTGTGTCATGCTACAAGCTCTGGAAGTCAGAATCCCAAGCACTCTAGTGGCCTGGAATGTGCAGGGTTTGTCCAGACTGGAAAGGAAATCCCTGCTAGTCATAGCTGATCGAGCTTCTTGGCATGGGAGAATTGATCCTTGGATGAAATATAGCAGTGTTGCATGCCATCAAGACTGGGGGCTGCACTGAGGTAGAACTGTACTGGCTCTCAAAATAAAAATTTAAAGTCTAACTGGTTAAAAAAAAATTTTAAAGAAGTAAATTGGCAGGGTTAAGCTGGGAGAATCATTCATATTCCTTTCTTTCAAAACAAGCACTAAGCTGGGCATGATGGCACATACTTGTCATCCCAGCACTGGGGAGGCTAAGGCAGGATTGTCCTGAGTTTGAGGCCAGCCTGGGCTCCATAGTGAGTTCAACATCAACCTGGACTACACAGTGAGACCCTGTCTAGGAAAACAAAAATAAAAACAAGACAAGACCAAGGCTTAGCTCTTTCCTCCTCCCTGGCTTTTCTACTGAACCAGGGCTTCTTAAATTACATTAGGTCTTTGCAGAGAACTGCTATCCTTGTGAATCAGATGAAATTGTTTGATAACTAACATAAGTCACGACATTCCTTTTCCAAATTGCAGTGCAAACAAATGTAATGGGTAGAAATTTCTCCCCTGAATTTTCATCTGACTTTGCTGTGAAGTAGATGGCCCATCTGAATGGGCAAAGAGCAAACAGCTATTGGTGCAAAACCGAGAACAGCTGGTGTCACTTGTGAGTGCCCACTTGTATGACTTTGTTCATTCTTTCTTGGGGTCATCTTTGATATGGAACCATATTCATGTTTTTCTTATTTTTTCTAGTCCAGATAAGGGCAGTGGATCTCTTCTGTATTTGAGGGGGCTGGGTTGCTGTAAGGGAACAATATGTCTTTTAGGGTAGTTATCTCTGAGGGTGAGCAGCTTTCCCTATGCCACAGAGAAAAGGTTAGCTAACTGGTAGGGAGGGTTCTGATCATTCTGATGGGTGAGTCTGTGTGGGCGGCAGCTGCCTCTGGGTACTGAGCAGAGCCCAGAAGCCTAGCAGCTGAGCCCTTCAGCCCTGGAGCAGGGTTGGTGTGTTTGAGGCCTGGCACCCTTGCTCCCAAATGCAGAACTGCAGTCATGGTTTCATTTGTGCAGACCACATCTTTATTATACTGCTGGAGTCATTCCTACTGCAGAGAACCCTTAGGAGTCAGGTAGTGTGGTGTATACCTGTATTCCCAGTGTTCTGGATGCCTGAGGCAGGAGGATTACAAGTGTGAGCCCAGCTCAGGCAATTTAAGGACTGGGAGACCCTGTCTCAAAATAAACTCATAAAAAAGGACTGGGGATTTAGCTTAGTGCAAAGGCCCTGAGTTCTGGGCTGGGCCAGGGATATAGTTCAGCAGCATAAGTGTCTGCCTGACAAGCACAGGATCCCAAGTTCTACTTGTACACACACACACACACACACACACACACACACACACACACACACTCACACTCTATATTCAAAGGCCCTGAGTTTAATTCCCACCAAAAATGTGGCAGTAGGGCTGGGGAGATGGCTCAGTGGAATAAGTGCTTCCCTGGCAAGCACAAGGGCCTAAGTTCAATCTGTTCAATCTCCGGCTCCGCCAAAAGAAAAACAAAAAGGAAGGAAGGAAGGAAGGAAGGAAGGAAGGAAGGAAGGAAGGACATGCAAATGAATACCTGGCCTGAAACTCTGAGGAAAAAAAAAAGGCAGTTAGTAATATTGGTTGAATTCATGAAAAAAGTGTTTACCCCACAAAAGGACAGACTAATATAAAAATAGCTGGGTAGCTATAGTTCTTCCTACTGAGTCCTCCTCGTGTCCTTAAGGTGCTTCTGCATTTACTGAAGGGTTCTGGCCCCTTGGCTCCTGTATCCAAGACAAAGTGGACACTGCATTGTAGAAGTAGCCCTGGAAACAGTCTCTGGTACATGGTTATAGGCTGGTGACAGATAACACATGGTCTCCTGGGCCTCATTGGAGCAGTGTGTCATTTGTATGTTGAGTCCTCGGTGAATCAGTTGTCCCATGGGTAAAGATCAAAGGTGGCTGGTGCTTTTGCTCAGAACTGTCCAGGTTTACAAGATGAGGCAGTGCAGGGGCTTCCAAAGCTGGTACCTGATGATCCCAGGATTCTGTTAGGAGTTAGCAGGTGGTAGAGAAGATCCATCTGTAGGAGATAAGATTATTGGGGCCACAAGCCAGGAGCATCTAGGACATTCCCTGTTTGTGCAGTTTCTGAGTTCCTAGACTTGAAATCCCTCACCCTTTCTGAAACCTACATCCTGCTTAATGCTGTTTTAATGAAGCTGCTCCCTGTACCCCTACTCTGTAGAGTTAGTGGCAAGACCTTGTGGTCTGTGAGTGGAGAGGGCCACACAGGCCACCTTGTTACAAGAGGAAGGTGGGTCTGGATGTATTGCACATCCAAGCAGCTTGTGATCACAGCAAGCAGAGAACAAGAACGACTGCAGTTTCTGGTATCTTCCTTTGATCTTTTCCTTTGATCCTTCCTTTAGCAGCTTGTTAGGTGAGTAAGGCCAGCCATTCGGTATTTGGAGAGTTTGGTCTGCATTTGTAGACTTCAGTAAGGTTTTTGATGCATTTGACATCCACAGTTTCTGTTTCTGAAATTACCTTCCTGTTCCCTTTGCATTTGACAGCTATCTTAGTTACTTATCTCTGGTTATTGAGACAATTACCCAACACTCAAAGAAGGAAAGGTTTATTTAGCTCACAGTTTGTAGAGGTTTTAGTTCTTAATCAGCTGTCTGTGAGGCAGGGTGGCCCATGTCAGAGAAGAAATTGTTCATGGTGGGCAGAAGGTAGCAAAACAAGGGACCTTAGCAGTGTCTTTCTGCCCCCTTTCTCTAGGCTACTCAGGGTGGGCAGCACTCACACCCTTAATCCTAGTGCCCTTGAGCTTAGCATTACACCGTGAATCTATCCCAGCATCCCACACTGCAGCCACTGACAAATCCCCACTTCTGACTGCATAAGGCCTTGGGGATCATCTAGACACAGCCTCAAGGACTCAGAGTAATGTTTATTGAAACTGAGAAGGGCCAGCCAGATAGCTCAACAGATTAAAGTGCCTGCTTAGGCAGACACGGGCGAGGGGTTCAATCCCTGGCCTGCTGTGTCAGCCTTGCCCCAGGTGTGCACTGAGACAGCAATTGAGACTGGGTGTGGTGGCGCATGACTGTAATCCCAGCACTTGGGAGGCTGAAAACAAAGGATACTATGAGTCTGATCTGTGTAGTGAGACCCAGTAGACCCTGTACTAAATACATTTAAAGGAAAGAAAGAAATTAAGAGGACAGCTGTTTTTTGACCCAGTTCTACAAAAGTGTTTTGTGATTCCTTATGCATGGGGTTGGAATGTGTCTGATAAAGTGTGTTTTTTCAAACTGTTAATATTACCCCTTAGTTATTGCAGACTGATCAGGCCCACAGTCACCCAAGTGGGTGGACAGTGAGTCAAGAGATATGATTTTAGGGCTTTAGGAAGATCAGAACCCTCCAACAGGATTTGAAATTCTGGAAGGGTGAGGCTGAAACAAAGAATTTCTCAGGGCTGCTGAATTTATTTGATATTTAAACAAAGGAGAGGGGGATACTGAAGAAAACATGGGAACTTGAGTGAAATCTTGGGAGACAATTCAAAGACTTCCCCAAGTAGTAAAGTATGCAAACTAGGAGACTGTTTCATCTCCAGGTTGACTTTTGTTGTAAGAGTGTGTAGCCTGCAGCTGACGGTCTCCTTTTAGTTTATTGGGGTTGGAGCCAAACATCCTCACCTGGGGCCTTAGACAAGGGGTCTAGGCCTTGGACGGGCTCACAAGGAAACATGGAAAGCCGATTGGTTAATAGTAAATCCTGCTCAGAGCTGTTTCATAGTGGTCTCCATCGGTGGCCCTCTCACCTTCCCTATCCTTTGTTGCACCCAGGCTAACCGGCCTCCTGCAAAGCTCAACCTATTGACCTGCCAGGTGAAGACGAACCCCGAGGAGAAGAAGTGTTTTGACCTTATCTCACGTAAGGCTCTTTGGGTGATTCTGTGCACTGGAAGATTCATTAAATGTGCTTCTAGGTCATACATCCAATGCCTGACAGTGGGTATCAAAGCAGTGGTTTTGGAAGAACAGCACCCCCTTTCCAGCAAGCTGCCTTCTCTGTCTTTCAGTGGTGCTTGGCTTGCTCTTCTCTCAGGCTGAGGACTAGACATAAGCAGCAGCCCTATTCCACAGCTTTGTAAATGTAAACACATACTATCTGCTCTCCATTTGAAATGAAAGGGCAGCACCAGACAAGCTCACAGGCACAAAGTACTTACAGTTTTTTTGTTGTTGTTGTTGTTGTTGTTTGTTTTTTCTGAGACAGGGTCTGTGTAATCCAGGCTGGCTTTAAACTCACTATGTTAGTGTAGGCAGTCCTCCTGCCTCAGCCTCTTGAGTGCTGAGATTATAGGTGTGCCACTACACGCAACTCAGTTTTTTAAAAAGAAATTTTGTTGCCCAAAGCCTCCATTTACTATTAGACATGCTATAAACAAAAATGATAGGGTCTTGAGTGGAGCCCTAGAAAGTAGAGTTTGGACTGGTTTACCTTCCCATCTCTGCATTTGACTCTCTAATTCTGTGAGCTTATCTTCTTCGTGGAATCAGCTACTGTGGTAAATCTTTATTCAGCATGCACCTCACCCTCCGAACAGAAAACAAAAGGGTTGGAGAGGTTTTAAAAGAGATAGGACAGGCCTTCTGTTCCCTGTCATCCAAATGGCAAAGTTGGGCTGGAGAGATGGCTCAGTGGTCTAAAGCACCTACTTAGAACAAGCTTAGCAAAGCATCAGGGACTGCGGTTCAATCCCCCAGCACCACATGCC
>NW_004524727.1:756556-757657 GCF_000260255.1 Octodon degus
AAAAAAAAATAAAAATAAAAACAAATGGCAAAGTTTGGGAAGGGAAACACCAGAGCCCCTTGTGAATGAGGGGTCACCAGGAGCTCAGCCTGATCGTTCCATTTGCAGATGAAACCTCTGGTCTGTGTGACACAGCCAGCTGCTCTTTCAGTCTGTCACATTGGGACATTTGTTGCCAGGCAGGATGGTCCCACTCCTCAGATGAGGGGATGGCTACACTTAAGAGCACCGTGCTGGCTGACACCCAAGACCGAGCTCTTGTGGCCCATTATTTCTCTTTTGTGGCAAGTCTGTGGTTTATATGTGCCTCAAGAGCCTGCTGCAGACAGTTCTCAGCTGTTTCGGAAGCCCACCTCCTTTGCCACACATTACTGGGCAAATTTTGCTTCTCCAACTTACCTGGTCTGAACGGAAGTAGCTCAGCCTTAGGTGTAGGTTGCTCACGTTACCTCCCAAATCTTGACTCTCTGGGGCCTTGGAGTCCTCCACCTGTGTCTCGGGCTGTGACCCATGCCTGAGAATTGGCAGCCTCTTCTCTCCATATCTGATCCTAACATCTGAATCACAAAATCCTCTTCACTTTTCTTAACTTGAATCAGTTCTCCTACAACTTGTTCTTCTCAGTAACAGAAGGGGTAGAGGAAAACCTGGCTCCTTTGCCTCTGGTGTTAAAAAAAAAGAAACAGAAGAGCAGCCTGGTGTGTGGGAGACAGGGTCAGTTCAGGAGCTGGGAAACTGGGTGTCCTGCTCTTTTCTGCCCCTTTTGCTCTTGGCCTTGGGCCCTACCCAGACAGTGTGCAGAGTGCTTTTAGTAGTGAAAAACACAACTGGAAGACCACTGTTGTCTGCTCCCTTTGGGGGAACAATTGTTTATTGGTGTTCCCGAGAAGAGTCCTTTGCTTGTCACTGTGCCACTTGTAAAAGTAAGACATTCTCGGGGCCGGGGAGATGGCTCAGTAGAATAAGCGCTTCCCTGGCAAGCGCAAGGGCCTGAGTTCAATCCCTGGTTCTACCAAAAACAAAAAAAAAAAAAAGTAAGACATTCTCCCTTGCTTCCTTCTCAGATTCAACTTTTGTTGGGTTTTTTTTTAAATTTTTTTT
>NW_004524727.1:758339-859672 GCF_000260255.1 Octodon degus
TGTGTGTGTGTGTGTGTGTGTGTGTAGCGCCAGCACAGCCCCATCAGGGGGCGGGGCTGGCTGGCATGTGGTGCTGGGGGATTGAACCACAGTCCCTGTGCTTTGCTAAGCATGTTCTAAGTAGGTACTTTAGACCACTGAGCCATCTCACCAGCCTGAGGACCGCCGATTCTTGACAGCATCCTGTGTCCCTGGATGTTGGGAGCACAGGGCTCCCAAAGCATAGTGTTCTTAGAATCTCTCCCATACCAACCTTTCTGTAAGAAAGCCAGAAAGCATCTAAGAAAAGGCTTCTATTATTTCCAGAAAGCTTAACATTGACTTTCTGTGGGCAGCTCTGCAATGAGTTTAGACAGTAAACTTTTAATGGGATGATGTTTCCTTCAAGCACCTTGAGTTTGTGGGAGCTGTGTCTTTCTGCAGCTGGGCAATGGGGGCAGGTTTATGAATTTGCATTACAAAGCCACAGTTACTGGCCAGGGCAGTCCTTCGAAGGCATGGATGGAGTGCTTGATTCTATACAAGTGATTAATTCCCTAGCCAGGGATGAGTTTATTCCTGCAGTTAATTCTACACCACTTGCCATTTATACGTGTGGACAATCTGGGCTTGCCACTGATTTCTCTGCTCTTCTGCAGATGACAGGACATATCACTTCCAAGCAGAGGATGAGCAGGAGTGTCAGATGTGAGTGACCTGGGGTGGGACTCTGGGTCTCCCCAGCCCTTATTCTTGGCTGTGACACTTGGCCACTGTCCCCATCATGTGTCTAGATGGATGTCTGTGCTGCAGAACAGCAAGGAAGAAGCTTTAAACAACGCATTTAAGGGTGACGACAGCACCGGGGAAAATAACATCATCCAGGAGCTGACCAAGGAGATCATCTCAGAGGTGCAGAGGATGACAGGCAACGATGTGTGCTGCGACTGTGGAGCACCAGGTGACTCGGTGTGCCCCACCCCAGGTTCTGGACCATTCAAATCCCATTTCCACTCACAGAATCCAGTCATTGATTCTTGCTTCCACGTTACTCATGTTACTCATGATGTAAAGTGCAGCTCAGCCAGAGTTCATCCTGTTGTGCAAATGCTTAACGGGCTGTGTGGACCACACTGGGTGGGGGCTAGAGGGTGTGTCCCTGCCAGCCCTCGGAGCAAATTAGAGTGAGGCAGCCTGGTGGACACAGAGGTGGCAGTGCCTTCTGAGAAATGAGAACCCAGCCACATGGGGGGAGTCCAGGTCCTGGCCTCCTGTGGCTTCTGCGAGGCTGTAGGTGTGCAGGAGGGGCCAGGCTTTGCTGTAGCCTCTCGGCCCTACTTTGTAGACCTCCTAAGATGATTTCACCCAGGTGTGGCAGTGTATATCTGAAATCCCAGCACTAGGAAAGTTGAGGCAGGAGGATCACCATGAGTTTCAAGCCAGTCTATGCTACATAGTGAATTGAAGATCTGTCTGAATTGCATTGAAGAGAGCCTGTCTCAAAAATAAAATATAAGCAAGTAAGTTTTAGCTCAGTTTGGTCAACTTGGTGGGAACCTGCCTCAAAGTTTAAACAAATTAAAAGAGGCTAGGGGTGTTGCTTAGTGCAGAGGCTCTGGGTCTGATCCCTAGCACCATAAACAAAGAAACAAGTAAATAACTGTCAGTCATTGTCAAGAACCCTAAGTTTAGTAGATGTCCATATTCTGTAAAATGAAGGAGCAAGTCCCTCTTTGCTGTCTCATTCGGTGACCAGTCACTTCTGTTTGCATTTTGTCAGAGACTTCATTATAATGATACAGTATCACTGTTAATTCTGGGGTTTTTTTGGTTTTTGGGTTTTGTTTTTTGTTTTTTGTTTTTTTACCAGAAATGGAACTCATGACCTTGCATTTACCAGGCAGGCACTGTGCTGCTATATCCCCAGCCCCTGGTTTATTTGTTTTTGCTTCTAGGAATCAAACCCAGGGATTTACTCCTGCTAGGCAAGCACTCTACCACTGAAGCCACATCCCCAGCCCTTTTCATTGTTAAACAGCGTCTTCCTAAATTATATAGGCTGGCCTCAAACTTGCAGTGCTCCTGCCTCAGCCTTCTGAGTGCTGGGATTACAGGTGTGCACCATACCTGGTTTAACAACTAGTATTTTTTAAATGTCTGCAAAGTTGACTTACGCTAATTAAGATGGAAGGATCCTGGGCATGGTCAGTGGAACTATATACATAGTACCCATTTTGAGAATTGTAAGATGAAAAAGAGTGTGGCTTTGCCAGAATGTCAAGTTACCTTTTGTGTCTGTAGTTCTGGGTATTTCTATTAAAAACACAACTAAAATAGAGTGGACACTTGAGAAATGCCAGTAGGTTCCTATTACCCTGATGGCTATATTTGGTGTTAGATCCATTAAAAAAATATCCTTTGGGCAGAAGATGAGGTGGGGAGAGGTCAGTAATGAATTATACTCTTTCTTGAGAAAAGGTAAGGACAGCGACAAAATGTTGCTGTCTCAAACACTGGTAAAGAAGTCAGAGCTGGTATGATAGCACACAGGTGGGCTGTCTGGGTCTGAGCCTCCTTCACACAGTGAGATCCTCCTCATCCTGCTGTCTTCACTGGCCTTTGTATGCTTCAACCAGATGTGACATGAAAATGTTCTGGGATTTCTGAAGCTCTTATGACACAGACTATTCCTGTCACCACCAAGTGCTGGACATAGCCTATTCTAAGCAGATAGTGGCGTCCTCTGATGCCTTTAGCATCCCCTGCCTGTATGTCTCATGGCCATTCCCCTTTGAGAACTAGAATGTGGGGCCTCTTGCCTTTTCTCTCGATCCACTCTGCTGGTCTGACCAGGGTGGAGAAGGGTGTGTTCTCACTCCAGGACCAGCCCTGGAGGAACCCATGGTCACTTTATAGCCCTGCCTCCTACTGACTTCTGTGCTCACGGCAGTTGCCACTTAATGAATGGGGAGATGAAGGTGGGATATGGTGGGGAGACCCACTGACTTTGGTCTGTATGTGGATTGCATGTTAATCAATGTTCATTCTGGAGACGCAAGGTTTTAACTGTGTCAGAAATCAAACATACTCATGTTCAAAACTCCACATTCAGGAGCCAGCAAAAGAAAATGCACCTCCTGGCCTCTTCCTGACTGCAAGCTCAAGTGTACCCTTTCCTCCTTGGCAGATCCTACATGGCTTTCTACCAACCTGGGCATCCTGACCTGCATCGAGTGTTCTGGAATCCACCGAGAGCTGGGGGTTCATTACTCCAGGATGCAGTCCCTGACCTTAGATGTGCTGGGAACATCTGAGCTGCTGGTACTTTTTAGATTCTTGATTTGGAAGTTGGAATTAAATGAGCAGAGAGCTAAGTTTTTATTTGGCATTCTTACTCATTTTGGTCTCTCAAAATATCAGTGGGCTGCTGGTGGTTTTGTTGCCAGATGGATTTGGGTAATTAGAAGCTCATTGATAATTCTTCCTTCTCAGAGATGAGCAAGTCAGGGCACTTGTTGTTACAAAACTTTATTCTGAAATACAAACTAATAAGTGAACCCAAGATTCTGGTGTGAGATTCTGCAGAAACAGTATAGGCTGCTTGCACGGCCCACTGCATCCATCTGTGAAGTACATACAGAAACCAAAGCAGAAAGGAGGAAAGACTTCCTTCTCTGTGAGCCATCAGCTGATTTCTGACACTGCTTGGGTCACTCTTTTTGCCCTTTCAGGAGAGACACTGGTCTTCTTTTCACTGCTGCTTTCCTGAAAAGGCTTTCAGTCTTGGTTCCGTTATAACACAGAAGTCTGGGTCAGGGATGAGACAGGAGCACATTATGTGCAGACACTTTCAGAGTGCTGAGGTGCTGCCCGGCTGAGTAAAAAGTGAATTGGGCTCATTCTGTGATTCTGGCCACTGAAAACTTGAGTTTCCCTGGCTGTTTCAGAGTCCTTGGTGGTTGGTTAGAAAACAGTACATGAAACTCCTTCTCCGGGTAGCCGGGTATCCAACAGGGCATAGTAAGTGGATATTGGTTGCCATTGATTGTAATGTCAAGAGCAATAATCTCAACAGAAAAATCATGATGGTGGTCAGTATAACCCTCAGGGGTCATAAATCTTCTTGACAAATCCTCTGGATTCTTGTGTCTGGATTGCTGATGCCTCCAAACTCTCTTGGGGACCCTCCCAGTCTTTTGTCTCAGAAGTCAGGAGTTGAGAGGAGCTGGAGTGGATCCTGGTGAACCTGGGTGGGGACAGCCCTGGTGACCTAAGGCCCAGGCACAACAAGGCCCCAGGGTACTCTTGTCACTGTGGTGGCTGCTTCTGCTGTGAAGATGCAAGTGGCCTGCAGCCTACAGCATGTGTCTGTGTCTGTGTCTGGGAGTGGATGACAGCAGTGGCAGCAACCTGAGGCTGTTGTGTTTCCAGAGACATATAGATTGTATCAGTAAACACTGACGGACTGTAGCAGTCACTACTTTTACCAATTTACTTATAGCAGTAGGAAGGATTAAGTCATCTATGGTAAAATAACTTGTTCTGCATTAGGCATTTCAAAAAGTGAATTACACTTATGAGCTCATGAGATCTCTGCAACAGCCTGATGTCCTTGGTGTGTTATCCTTGCTTTACTGAGGATAACAGAAGAAGAACTGGAGGCTTGGAAATGTTTTTAAAATGCTTCTGTTAAGAGACACCTGGGAGGAGGGCACCTCATCTCTGATTAGAGAGCTCACACTCTCCATTCAGCAGGGCCTGGGCCATGGACCGGGTTGTTTGGCCATGTGACTGCTCACCCCCTACTGCCTGTTCATGGCTTGCTCTGAAGAGAAGAGAACTCTAGTTTGCAGCCTGCCCATCCCCGTGGGCACCATGACCAGTTAGTTGCAAGTTACCCACATCAATTTAGAATGTGTATTTGGAAAGAGATGTTGAGTAGCAGCAGCACACAGTTCTGTAAAACAGTCATGCAAATATACTGGGCACAGATAATAGAGCTGTCCATAGTGCACACCTGTAATCCTACCTCTTGGGAGGCTGATGCCAGAGGATTACAGCAAGTTTGAAACCAGCTACATAGTTAGCTCAAGCCCAGCCTGAATGAAGGAGAAAGATGTAATATATTTCATTTATGAGTTAATGTAGTATAACTTTTAATGATGTTTGTCCAACAGGTGGCTCATAAACTTCTTAAAAATAAAAATTTAACATTTGGCTCTCATGAGCTGTTGAATCCTGACCCCAGCATGTTTTGAAACTGCTTAAAGGTGTCTCAAAAAGAGGACTACACCAAACAAGGTTGAAAGAAGGATAAATCCATCTTGATCAAAGATGACTTCTATAGTAATGCCTAATCCCTGATTCAAATTGCAGTTTCTGTATGCCAGGACTTCTTTTGTTTTGGTTTTTGGTTTGTTGAGACAAGATCTTCCTGTATAGTCCAGGCTGACCCCAAACTCATGGTATCCTGCCTCATCCTCCTGAGTGCTGGCATTACAGACATGCACTACCACACCTGCTCTTCTTTTTCCTGGTGGTCTCTTTTAAAAGCACAAGTAGGAGGTGCTAATGCATGTAAGGTTTGTTGTCCACCACCCCTCATCCCTGAGGTGTCATCCTCTGGTGGCCAAAGGGGGAGGTGGCTGTCTCCCCTCCTCCTCTCTCGCAGCCCACATTTTCTATGTGTACTGGGACTGTGGTTCCAAAGCCCTGACTAAAACCTCAGCTCCCCAGCTCTGCAGTATAGAAGTGGGTGTTTCCATTCAATTACAAAGCCTACAAGTCTCCAGCCTTTTGGTACTCGTTTCATTTAGACAATGAGCTATGTAACAATTTCCGAAAGTCTTGACACCTCTGTGTGCCTGTGTGTGTGTACGTGCACTGCTCATACATCTAACATTCCGCCTGACATATAGTATAAAACTTGTAAAATACCAGCTACTTTATTACCTCCATCTCTAAGATGATTTCAGCAGAATTCTTTTAGAAAAATCAACCATGAATCCTGATGCCTTGTCCCAGAGAGCCACCTGTTGTGCCCAGCCTGTGTGCACATCCTGCGGGTCTCAAGACTATAGTGCCAGGGTTTTAGGCACCGTGTTCCTCAGCTTTTTCTTGTGTCACAAGTGTGGGCAGCTCCACTTTCAGCCTATGCAAGATCAGGATGTGTAGCCTGGACAGCTGCTTTAGGCATTTCCCATTTTGTAGATAAAATAGCAGGATGGTCACATATCAGGATGATGTTCTGTGCCGAGAGAGGATTTTAATTTATATGCTAGATTTAGGGTGTGCAACTGTGGTTTTTTGGGTTTTGAGTTTTGGGCTCTTTTTTTATGTGGTGGTGATTGTTTTGGTGTTTGGCTTTGTTTTTTTGAGACAGGGTAGCCCAGGCTGGCCTTGAACTCACAGTGATCCTTCTGCCTCTGCTTCCTGAGTGCAGGGACTACAGACATGCACCACTGTGCCTGGCCAGCAGTGATGTTGGGATACATTACATACATGGTGGACCCATCCATCCCCATAAGTGTTGATCACTTGTGTTCAGAACGCAGACTCTTGTCTTAGTGTCAAAGGGACATTAGGAGAACAGAGGAAAGGGACAAAACAGAAGGGTCAGGAAGGCATGGGAGAGACCAAGGTGTCATATGCAGGTACAGATTCACCAGAAGGAAACCTGCTATGCTATATAACTTAAATGCACCTCCCCAAAAATCTAGTCTTTGGGGGCTGGGGAGATGGCTCAGTGGAATAACCTCTTCCCTGGCAAGCACAAGGGCCTGAATTCAATCCTCGGTTCTGCAAAAAAAAAAAAAAATTGTGCAATTTTCAAGTATTCTTTACACTATACACATGTTCCCTGTACTGCACAGCAAATGTCCCCTGTAGCCTGTGTTCTGTCTCCAGAATTTTTTCACCTTGATTAACTGAAAGTGCTTGACTTGTTTCCCCACCACCACTTCCTGGTGACCACTGTTTTACTCTTTGGTTCTGTGAGGTTGACTTCTTTATATGTCACTTAATTGAGAGGGCATGTGGCAGTTGGCTTTCTCTGCTGGCTTAGCATAATGGCTTCTGGGTTCGTGGATGTAGCCACAAAGGCAGGATTCCACTCTTTCCTGAGCTTCATAGTACTCCCTCATTGATATGTACCATACTATCCTTACCTGTTTTTCCATGCCAGATGGTTAATTCTGCAGAAATTTTGTTTCCTTTGCATATCTGCTTGTGGCATTCCTGGAACATGGGAAAATCTGTTGTTTGCAGAACCTCATTGTTATTTTCCACAGTGTCTGCACCAGTCTCCATCCCTACCAACACAGCCAAAGGTCCGCCATCCTTCCCACTTCATGATTTGCCATTTTTGTCCTTGGAAGACAAGACCCTCCAACAAGCAAGAAGTGATACCTCATTGTGGTTTTCATTTGCATTTTCCTGACAATTGAGGATGCTCTTGGCCATGTTTATGTCTTCTCCTTGAGAATTCCTGTCTTGGACCTTCACCCATGTTTTGAAAAATTGCTCTGTTGCTATTGAGTGACCTATGTTCCTTCAGCATAGCGTATTTTAACCTCTTTCCCACATATGGTTTCTAATTCTCTCCTGGCCCATGGGAGGGTTTTTTCATGCTCTTAGTGTTTCCTTTGCTGTGTAGACGTTAGGTTGAAGCAGTCTTGTGTATCTGTCCTTGCGTTTTTGGTGATGAAAAGTGTTTATTTTATTTATTAACTTTTTGTTCACACTGACCATGCACTCCCTCTGTGGCCCAAACTGGGCTCACATTGTTTTCTGAGTGTTGGGATCATAGGCGTGTGCTCAGCATAGGAAAGGTGGGACTAGGCTGAAAGAGACCGCAGGTATATATGAGCAAGGCCTGCTTTGATTTGCATTTTCATTTCCTCTCTGACATTATGTCCCTTCATAGACAGATGCTCACCCAGTAAAATGTCACCCATCCTCCATATGGCCCAAGCATATTCTTTGTGATTAGCGCCTTTTGCTTAATTATGTAAAGTATTTCTGGCCTCTGGCCCACAGTTACTGCCACTTTCTCCCTTCCACCTTGATTTTGTTCCAGGGCACACTTGTCTTCTGCTATCATTGAGTGTACTTCTGCAGTGGCTACGAAGGGGTCTGGTTAGGGACCATCTTTTCTTCCCCTTACCTGCTTTGAGAATCACCTTTCATGTGATGCAATGGAACTTGAGGAATTGCAGCATTTATTTGATTACTTCGGGGAGTCGAGTGTCCCTAAGACTTCAGCACACAGCAGCTCAGAAAACTGTCAGGTGGACATCGATTTTAAAAGGCTTCATCCCTTCTGTACAGAGGCTATAGGTACACATTCATTACTTTTCAGGTGATATAAGAAACAGTACCACAGTCCTTGTGTCCTCTGACCATTTCAAGACCATTAATGAAATTATTAAATCTTCCATGAGTCAAAGAACAAGTGTCAGGAGGCTTCAAACAAACAGGAGCCACCAGGCTCTGCCTCCTGCCCACTCCCACTGCCCTTCCACAAGGCCTGGGTGTGTGGGCAGGGACAGCTCAACACCCTTCAAAGACCAGGGCCAGCTCATACCTCATAAGTACTCTGGGTCCCCAGAGCAGCTGTCCAGGACTGCACTCCATGGACCCTTGGCTTCAAGCCACTGAGTGACAGTTGTGCTGCAGGCACTGTCACTGGGGCTCCCTGTACATTCTGTCTTCTCCATGCCAGAGCTTGGTTGAAATACCAAGGCCTGAGAGGCAAAGAAGCTTGCAGCAGTGCCTGTGCCTGTCATCCCAGCACACAGGAAGCTGGGCCAGGAGGATCACTGCAAGTTTGAGGCCAACCTGAGCTACTTAGTGAGTTCAAGACCAGCCTAAACTATATAGTGAGACAATAAATAAATAAATAAATAAATAAATAAATAAATAAATAAATAAAAGCTGGGTCCTGGCAACCCCAAGAGGCTGCACGTTTCTCTGGTGCTGGGTATGTGACGCACGCTTGTGGAAGCTCCCTGGACCAGCTGTCCCTGATGAACCAGCCAGTTCCAAACAGAAGGGAAGCAGCTTTCTGATTTCTGGGGATTCTCCTCCTCCCACCCCAATCCATCTGTTTAACCCAGGCAAGGAGGCTTCAGAGAGGCTCTCATCTCACAAAGAGGGTGCTGTAGCTGCTGTTGTCACTCACGGTCAAGAAATGGTACACGGCAAGGGGTTGTTTTCCTGCCACGTGATGCCATGGGCAGGAGCTCATGTTGGCCGGTAACCCAGGCCCCCTGCATGTGAACCTATTCTGGATTTGACCCGTCCAACAGCAGTGGCCTCCCCTGACCACTGATCCTGGAGCCTCGTGTTCAGAAAACTTCAGCTTGGCAGCCTGGCTTCTTACCTTTGCACCTGGGCTTGAGGCTGCAGAGCCAGCAGCAAGGGGTTAGCATTGGTGTTTAATGCTTTTCCTGTCTAGGAACTTCTGTTCACTTGTGAACAGAAAGGACAAGGTGAAATCAGCGAGGAGGCTCATCACACCACTGGGAAGCTGCCCTGCATGTGTCTCTTATCATGTGTTGCAGAAAAATCTTCTGAGCCAAATGTGATGGTGCCAGCCTATAATCCCAGCATTCTGGGCAGCTAAGATAGGAGGATTACAAATTCAAGGACAGCCTGGTAACTTAGTGAAATCTTGTCTCAGAAAATAAGAAGGGCAGGTGATGCAGCTCAATGTAAACGCCCTGGCTCAGTCCCTAGTAATACAGAGAGAAAGGGGTAAAGGAGAGAAGGACCAAAAAGAACTATCTTCTGCTTCTGTCACTGTCTCCTTCACATTGCATGTTGTTCCACCTGGAAGAACTTCTGACCTGACTGGACTCAGGTCTGTTTGGCCCTTCCTCCAGCCACTTCCACTGGAAGCAGACACATCTGTTGGGCCTCCCGGTGCATCTCTGTCAACCCTTTGTCTACACAGTTAATTTGGAACAATTGAAGGTGTCATCAGTTCCCCCAACATTTACATTCTCAAAGCACAGTGCTAGGACCTCCGTTCTAGTACTGTTACTTGAAATACTGAAGACTCTGAGCTATAGTACAGAACAATTACTTGGCTACAGGCAGGCCCAGCTCCATCCCTCATACTGCAAACAAATTAAACATGAGTCTAACTGGGCATGGTAGCCCATGCCTGTTGCTGTAGCACTTAGGAGGCTAGGCAGGAGGTTGGGACAGGTTTGCTGAGAGTTTGAGGCCAGTGTGCCTCCTCATAGTGAGTTCAAGGCCAGCCTGAACTATACAGCAAGACCCTGTCTCAAAAAACTGAAGGAAAAAATCAGACCTTGGAGCTTCCCACATGGCAGATACGGAGATAGGTGTTAGAAATGAGACAATTAAGTCCCTGCCTACTCTTAAGGAGTTCCTGGTCATTCATTCATTCAAAAGGATGCTGTTTGTCCATTGTCAAAGTAGCATGTGACACTGCAAGTGTCTGCTCTATCAGGCTCAGGCTTGGTGTACAGTGAAGAGCTTTGCCTGTGTCTCAAGGAGGAAGCCGGTGGGCACAGATGACCTTACATCTGGCCCTATTGTGACATTTGCAGTGCTTTGGTCTCCGAGTACTTTCACCTAGCTCATCCTGTTTCTGCCCTTGTTGCCATGCTTGAGGTTGGTGTCCTGCCCATGCTGTGAACAGAGGGTGATGCTTGCCCTTGGCCACACAGCCAGTGATGCAGCCACAACTTGGAGCTGAGTTGGGGCTGCCAAGCCCTGTACCACTTGCACTCTTAGTACCTCACAGTCAGGGCCAAGATGGTGGCACAAGTCAGGGATGGAGGGAGGGAACCTCGCAGCCATGGCCGGCTTCTCCCTGGCCTGTAGGGACCACCCAAGGCACATTATTCAAAGCCCTCTTCAGAAGGCAGGCTGCTTCTCTGTGATTTTTGGCTTCCTCTGGGCTTTGGCTTTGTCCATCTTCATTAATGGTGAGCCACTTTATTGCTCTATTTCTTAGCAGCCATTAAATAAATCATCAGCAGGATAAGTAACGGGTAGCAGTGGGATGCATTAATAATTGAGTGCCCTGAAATAGACTTCATTTTTGCAGCTTGCCAAGAATATTGGGAATGCAGGCTTTAACGAGATTATGGAGTGTTGCCTGCCACCTGAGGATACTGTCAAGCCCAACCCAGGCAGTGACATGTAAGTACAGGCCTGGCCACTGCCAGTTCTTCAATGAAAACTTGCCCTTCAAAGTAGGGGAATGACAAGGTTGAGATGTATCAAGTGTTATTTCTTCTTCTTTCCTTTTCTTTCCTTTTGTTTTCAAACAGGGTCTTACTGTATAGCCCAGCCTGCCCTCAAACTCCTAGTGATCCTCCCGCTTCAGCCTTTTAAGGACTGGGATCACAGGCATGCATAACCATGCCCAGCCAGTTTTGTTCTTTAAAAATCAAACCAGCTTAAATTAAATAGGAAGCTTCCTTTTCTTTTTCCATTTCTCTTCTCTCCCCTTCCCTTTCCTTCCTCTCCTCTTGTCTCTCCTTGTTTTTGTGTTTTTTTTTTTGGTTTTTTTTTTTCCCTTGGCTTTCTTATTGGGACCTTTTGTGTGTCCAGATAGAAACTTGGCACAGCTGAGTTCTGCTTCTAGGAAGAGGCCAGAGGGCCAGAGGTTCAGCGGATGCCCCACATACATGTTGTATGCTCTGTGCTCCTGCCCTCTGTGCTCTGGCTGACTCCTCCCCGGCTGCTTTTGCATCTTGGTTCTCCATGTGGATTCCAATCCTCCAGGGGGATAGGTTGTCATGGACACATGACACATGTACACCTGGTTGTGTGTTACACTCTCTACCGAGAGTTATTCCCTTCAAGAAAAGCCTGTGGGATTTTTCCTGTTGACCCAAGGCTTGACTGAGCAGTGTTTACTGCTCATCCTGCTGTGTCCTGCTGGCCCCGAGTGGTGGCATCTACTAGGGGGTGATGATGTGTTCTTGGCAGTCTCATCACAGTGTGGGCCCAGACCACTGTGGTCCTGAGGAGGCAGAGGGCATCAGTCCGCGCCCTAGTCTTTGGCATCATCAGCGAGCTCCAGCTTGTTTGTTAGGAAGGTGACCTGTGTGCCTCAGGAGGGCCCAGGGTGGTCACCACCTGGCTGTGACACAGAATGGGCCAGAAGGAGAGGCCAGTCCTCTGGGAGTTGGAAGAGACCCCCCCGCCTACACTGTATGGGAGGCAGATCTGAACTATCCTGGCAGGAGAGAGAAAAGTGAAAAACTGGGTTTGTCTAGGAGAAAGTGAGCATCTCATTCCAGAAACCACATTTCTGTAGAAGCAGCCTGAGATGGAATGAGTACAGAGCCCTCTGACAGATTCCAATCACTATCACATGCCTTGAAGAATGGCTTTACATGCAGGTGCGGGCCCTTTGTGAAACAGTTTAGATTTTATAATCATTTCTCAGGTACACATTTGGGTGTGGTGACAAAGCAGAGACGCACTGAAGGGACAGAGTAGGGACATGACCATGTCTGTCCCTGGCTCCCAGGGCTAAGGTGGCCAGGTAGGCCAAGGGAGGTGCAGAATGAAAGTCTGCTTGCACTTGTATGTTGGAACTCAGCTTTGACCCAAGCATCTCCTCAAGGTGGGATAGCATTGGTCTCAGGTTACCAGTTACCCTGTCCAGATGAGGATCTAAGTTTCAAATCTGTGTTACTGGTCAGGACACCCCACTCCCAAACTCTGACAATAGAGACACAGACATCTGAGCCTGAGCCACTGGACGAGACAGATTCTGTAATTCTGAGTCTCAGCCCCAAGCTGGCCGTGGCTGTGCCTATAAACCCCAGACTCAGGAGGCTGAGGCCAGCCCACACTGCATAGTGAGACCTTGCCTCAAAAAATCAATCAAAAACAAAAGGAGAGACCATGCTCTACTTGCTCTACTTCCTCAAGAAGGCCTGGGGGACTCACTGAGGTGCTTAGTTGATGTTGGCTGTTCTATATCTTTCCCATGGGCCATGAGGTCCTTATAATGGGCAGGACATGGACTCCATGGGCCCCTTGAAGGGCACCAAGCTAGGTGTCCAGGGGCCATCTCCCCAGGGGAGGACCTATCTGGAGAAGATCCTGCTGCGCCCCCTCGTGGCAATCTTTGTCACAGCAACATATTGTACAGGAACAGGAGGACAAGGAAGATGCAAATCCATCAGGACATATGTGTGAGAGCCAAAGCTCCTGCTCTTTCTGCAGTCTCCCAGAGAGCCAGTCTGCTGGCCAACCCAAAACAGGGTGTCTCATTAGTCATTTGTTTCAAGGTCCACAAATGCATTGTAAAAGCAGAGCATTTGTCTGTTCTGGAGTAAGATGAGTCTACAAACGGGCAGACACTACTCACTTAGAATACCTTACCAGTATTCTACCTTTCCGGGATTCTGGTCCCAGCCTTGGTGTGCACATTCACATCTCCCTTTTTCTCAGAAGGATGGGTCACAAGCATGGTGACAAAGTGCTACCTTGTTCACTGTTATCCAGCGGAAATGAGCTATGGGGCTCACAGTGTCCATCCACAGAATTCATCTCTGTCCTCAGGCATCCTGTATCCCTGTACCTTGTGCCAGGCTCTCACACATATGCTCTGATAGATTGTATCTTCCTTGTCCTCCTGTTTCTACACAGTATGTCACTTAGGTGGTTCATTAATCATTTCATAAGCCAGCAGCAGGTCAAGGAAATAACTCCAGCTTCAAGGACACTAATGTCCTCTGCCTAGATGCAAAGGGATACCCTGTTTCTAACTATTTAAGAACAGCACACCTACAATGCAGTCTTTTGAAAGGATAGACACCCTCTGGTGGCCTGTGAGTCCCCATACAGATTTTTGGGCTGTGGAGCCTATATCACAGGGCTGCTAGAGGCCTGGTTGATCTGTTCTCCAGAGCCCCAGATAGTTTTGGGGTGTTTTGGGGGACAGGGAGAACTTGGCTGAGCAGGTGGTTCATCCTGTGCTTTGTGGCTTTTGTCCAAAGATCTCAACCTTTAAATAAGAAGGCAGCCTATGACCCCAGCACTTGGGAGGGTGAGGGAAGAGGAACCCCATGAGTTCAAGGCCAGCCTGGACTACATAATGAGACCCTGTCTGAGAAAGAAGAGTGGGGAAGAACACACTGACCTCACAAACTTCTTCACAAAATCAGGGAGTGTGGGTTGGTGAGGGCAGTGGTGGGCCAGCTGGTCTGCAGCTCAACAAGACAAGCTGTCTTTCCAGTTGGGATATCCTGAAGGGGGCTAGTGGTGTCACCTGGACATCTGGCACCCACAGACCCTCCCTGCAGGCAGGTGAGTAGATGGGCAAGGGGCAGAAGGCAGGCACAGCAGGTGCACATGTGACTTGCTGTGTGGCTCTGCCCACTGTCACCTTGGGGGGCCAAGGTCCAAATGGACTCTGGTGTATCACCTCCTGTTCCTGGTCCCCAGGGACTGGGCTGCCTGTATCCCTGGGACACTGGAGTCCCTGTGCTCCCTGCCTTCACTGCTCCCTGCCCTGCAGTGGCCCGTGAGGTTCCGTGGCCACAGCACTCACACTGGAGAGGATGCTGTGCCGCTTGCTGTGGCTGCCCTGGGGGCGCCTGGGCCTGAGCGGCAGCTGGGCACTATGCCTGCCTCTCTGCTTCCTCCCTGTCTGGCACTTGGGAGCCCCCGACCCCCAGCTCCTCGCCAGAGCAGGAGGAGCCCCATGACCCAGGCTTGGCGGGTGGATGGTTCTCCCTGCATTCTTGGTACGTTCAAGGGGTACACTTTTCCTGATAGGTTTGTGGTCAGCTTTATTGAAGTGTAACGCACTTTAAAGCATACAATTCAGTGGCCTTTAACATAATTTACAGAGTTATGCATCCACCACCACCATTTTATTCATATTTATTTGCGATGAGATCTTACCTTTGTCCTCAGATTGCCTTGGGCTGCTAGCCTCAGCCTTCTGAGTAGCTAGGATTGTAGGTGTGTGCCATGGGGCCTGGCTCAGTCTCTTTTGTTTTGTTCTGTTGTATGTTAGTGTTCTGGAGACTGAATGCAGGGCTTTGTACTTAGCTACATCCCTAACCCCTCAATTTTAGTGGGACTTTTCATCCTAATAGGAAACTAAGTCCTTCTATTTGGGCAGCCCACTTTCTGTGTCTACACATTTGCCACACTGGATGTTCCACGGCCTTCTATGTAAATGGATCCAACTACATGTGGCCCTGGTGTCCAGTCTCTGTCATACACATGTGTTCTGTGCCTGCCGCGCAGACCGGGTCAGTGCCTGCACCCCTCTCTTGTGCAGTGTGCTCAGCCATGAAGTGCTGCAGTGTCTCCAGCCATAAGCTGTGCTGTTCATGTGGACACATGGATGCTGGGTGGGGTAAGGCGGCCTTTGTGGTTCTCTCAGCAGTCGCATCTGCTTTCAGGAATGCGAGGAAGGACTATATCACTGCCAAGTACATCGAGAGGAGGTATGCAAGGAAGAAGCACGCAGACAACGCTGCAAAGCTGCACAGCCTGTGTGAGGCCGTCAAGATGAGGGACATTTTTGGGTTGCTCCAAGTCTACGCTGATGGTGCAGACCTTACGGACAAGATCCCACTGGCCAATGGACATGTGAGCCATGTCTTCCTTAGGGGAAGGGGGTGGCTGGCAGCCCTGCCAGAGTAGCACCAGTTGTATAGAAAGACCCCACTGACTTGGTTGCTTCCCCCAGTTGGCAGATGATTACAGTGAGTCCCTGACTCTCAAATGAACTCTATTTGGGAAGAATTGTCTATAAGTCAGATTCTTTATAAGCTGACAAAGGCGTGGTGCCCCTTTGAGTTTGCAACCCAAAGGTGTGTGAGTTGGGGATTTACTGCATACACACTGAAGTGTCCTATATTCTGAATACCTGGGGCCAGGGCTCTTTTGGGATTTTTTTTTTCAGATTTTTAACACTTATGTAATCCTTAATGAGCTATCTTGAAGATGGGACCCAGGTCTAAATGGGAAAACCTCTTGCTTCATACATACCTGGTATGCATAGCGCAGGTAATTCTGTACAGTGCTTTCATTTTATTTATTGTGTTATTGAAGATTCAACACAGGAAGTTCATACTGAGCTACACTGTTACCCTGGCTTTTGGAGACAGGATCTTGCTATGTAATGCAGGCTGATCTTGAACTCACTGTGTAGCTCAGGTTGACTTCAGACTTACAGCAATCTGCCTGCCTCAGCCTCCTATGTGCTGGGATTATAGTTGTAGGCCACCACACTGACCTAGCCCGTGAACCCTGCTTTAAAAGCAAACCTTTCTGCATACTTTGGGAGCAGGTAAAGAGATGGATTGGATGAGGCGAAGAGAGCCTTCTCAGAAATGTTGAACAGGGCCCCTGGTTGCATTTCTGTGTTGTTGCTGCAGAGGTGCGGACTTAGCCATCCATAGACGTTGGCTGGGAAACTTGGCTTGTGTGTCTGTTCCTGCAGACTCAGGAGTAGGCCAGTCTCTAGCTCCTGTTTCCCCGGGCCTGGTGTGGTGACAAGAAGAGCACTTGGCACATTAGCGCTAAGTTTCCAGAAGACAGGGCAGAAACCTTTTGGAAGACTGTCATGTATGGTTCTACTTTGTTGGACACAAGGTTAAAAACTCCATCAGAATCACAGAATTCTTGGTTTTCAGGAGCCGGATGAGACGGGCCTGCATCTGGCAGTCAGATCTGTGGACCGGACTTCTCTTCACATCGTGGACTTTTTGGTTCAGAACAGGTGAGAGTGATAAATTCCAGCGGCCTTGCCCTGTGTCCTGGGGATTCTAAGGAGGAACAGGTGCCACCTTGATCAGCTACTGCAGTGCTTGGCCTGCAGGCTGAGAAGGAATATGGGGCCGGGAATCATTGCTGGGATGGGGTGCTGCTAGGGGGTGCTCAGAGCCCGGGAGTGCAGAACGGAAGCTCCAGAGGCGCCAGGGCTGCCTGAGCAGGAGTGACGTGTGAGGAGGTATGAGACCAGCATGCCAGCCCTGAGTCTGGGCCACACCTGGGGACCAGAGGACCGGAAAGGCTACCTACATGGTGGCATGGCCTTTCAGGTAGTGCATGAGGTTTCTACAAGTGCCCACTCCTGTCAGCTTCCACCTTCTGATACATGCTTGACGCCCTGATCATGGCTTTGGTGACTGTGTCCCGGAGTGGACTGAAGGTGTTCTCGCAGGAAAGGGAAGCTGCATGGCGTGAAAACTGATCTACACTTCCTGCTTCTCCCTGCCGTTCTCAGGCAGAGGACTGGAGAGTTGGCCAGACTGGGGAGGAGCCACGGGTCAGCCCAAGACCCACAGTTGTGTCCCCAGGTTACTGTACTTGTGGGGCAGCTGTGACTCTTGTCCTGGGAGTACCAGCCCAGCACTCGTGTCACTCCCTGGTGGCCTGGACCATGGCCTCCTGGTCCTTGCCTAGTGACCTTGGGTTCTTTGAGGGATTGGCAGGACAGGCTGTCACTGTCACCACAGCCCACCCAAGGCTCAGCATCTTTCCCTTCTCTTGTCACCACTACTGGCAGTGGGAACCTGGACAAACAGACGGGCAAAGGCAGCACAGCCCTGCACTACTGCTGCCTGACTGACAACGCCGAGTGCCTCAAGTTGCTACTGCGAGGCAAGGCCTCCATCGAGATAGGTGAGCCCTGGGAAGCTTCCATCCCTGAGGAGCTATCCAGCCTGCTCCATCCCTCTTCGGTGGCCCTGACCACTGACAACTGGCAGAGTCGGTATATTTGAGACAGGGTCTTGCTATATAAAGTACAGGCTGGCCTTGAACTTACTCTGTAGCCCAGGCTGGCCTCAAACTCAAAATGATCCTCCTGCCTCAGCCTCCCAAGTACTGGGATTATAGTTATATGCCACCATGCCCAGCATTTTAAAAATATTTTTTGAGACAGAATCTTGCTATTTAGCCCAGGCTGTCCATGAACTTGGAAGTGTTCCTCCTGCCCCGGCCTCCAAAGTGCTATAATTAGACATGCGCCTCCACACCTGGTTCTGCGTATTGATTTTAATTAGTTGACTGCTCAACAGTTTTATTTTCTCAACACAAACCTGGTCTTAAACGCTTAGCTTCTTAGCCAAGTAAGGTGGCACACACCTTTCATCCCAAGCACTTGGGAGGCAGAGGCAGGAGGATCACCTTGAGTTTGAGGCCAGCCTGGGCTACATAGTGAGACCTTAGTAGTGACACCATACTGTCTCAAAAAAACCTCTTAGTTCCTTTACTCTGTTGCACCCAGTAGAGGCATAGATAACTCTTACTAGGTCAGACCCCTGGCTGTACAAGTCGTCCATGGTTTAGCTTAGTGCTGTGCCTGCTGAATCTGTGAAATTGCCCCTGAGAGCAGGCCTGTGCTGGGTTTGCCATAGAACCTCTCTCTTCCCCTGGACTTGCAGCAAACGAGTCTGGAGAGACCCCGCTGGACATCGCCAAGCGCCTGAAGCATGAGCACTGTGAGGAGCTGGTGAGTCCCTGGTGGTGTGGATCCTGCGGCAGCTGTGACCCGGTCTGGCATGGCCTGGAGCCACCATTGCCTGGACAGGACAAGCGAAGGACTGACCTGACTAGGGTGTGGGGGTCTTCGTAAGGCAAACTGCACCCACTCAGGGATCACACTTGGTATTGTTATGCTCGCTGGCTGCAAGAGCTGCAATGGCCCTGGCCCCCTATTCCAAGCTGCCAGCTCTCAGTTGGTACCCTCACCCTGTTCTTGGGTTGCCCTGCACTTTTCCTCCAGTGGCCACCTGGGAGAGCTAGTTTGTGGTAGAGCAAGACACCCAGTCCCTCAGGCTGCTGCTGTGCGTGGAACAAGTCAGTTGTGTCACCATGCAAGGCTGCAGGGGGTGCTGCTACTGACCTGTGACATGTTCAGCGCATGGTCAGGTGCTGATCGTTAGATGGAGTAGTCAGTGCCGCCCAGGTATAGGCTCAGTAGTGGGTTCTGATGCAGAACCCACAACACTACCAGCTCATGTAGTCTCCATCCCCTACTGCAACTCTTTGTACACACAGGAAATAGGCACAGAGAGCTTAAGCTGTCAGCTCACCCCACAGGTGGTCACACAGCAACTGTAGCTCTTGGGAACAGTTCTGCCCCTTGGTGCTTATGCGCAAGGTCATAAAGTGACTTTGTACATGCAGAGCGCAGCCAATTAATTGCCTCCCCATCCTTTTGCCACATGGTCGCTGGGAAAGTAGTTGCTTAACTCTCGTTAGCTGGGTGAGTGGTAAACTTTCCCCTTGCCCCTTTGTCCCCTTGCCCTTCTGGTTGGTCACCACCCCTGGGTGCAGACAGCCCTGCCTGTGTGCTCTTTCCCCAGCCCCTGCCAGGGCCAACAAGTGTCAATTGAGGTTATCCTGTGAGTCACAAAGGGACTCCACCCCACACCAGGGATAGATGCACATCTCTCAGATGGAACACAGACTCCTGCCTCCAGCTAGGACCATCCACTGGGCTGCCCCACCACAGACACTGCCAGGGACTACTCCTGTGGCCCAGTGCACAGCAGTCCTGACTGGCCTGTTCTTCACAGCTGACCCAAGCCTTATCCGGGAGGTTCAACTCACATGTCCATGTTGAGTATGAGTGGCGGCTACTCCATGAGGACCTGGATGAGAGTGATGACGACATGGATGAGAAGCTGCAGGTCCGTGCCAGTGCCGTGTGGGGAGGGTTCTGGTGAGCTTCATCTCACGACTGAGGCAGAAAGAGAAACTCAGCTCAGTTCTGGGTTCTGCCCTTTGTATACCCTCAGGTCTCTACTCCATGCAGTTGAAAGGGCTCCCACTCCTGTGAATGTTGGCAGGTGCCATCTTTTGCTGGGAGGGGAAGGTATGGCAAGGCCTTGCATGGTGAACTTAGGATGCCACTTGAGGAGGACGGTGTTGGGAAGAGCCAGGCACCCCACAGGTGATCACAGGCCCGTGGTTGGTCACCTGCACCTGGCCAAACCTGTCAATCCTCAGGTGAATTGTCAGTGGCTCCAGTGCTTACCAGCTCCAAGCCCTGCTTCCTGGATGGGGAGTGGGTGCCTCAAGGGACAACGAGGCCAAGGGAAGCAGCTGTTATTCGGTAGCCTGGAATGAGACAGGGCTCTCTGCTGCCCTGAGTCTCTGCCATGTGTTCAGGGGAGGCCCAGGGAGTAGTTACCTTCCCCCAGTCTCTCAGCAGAGAGGTCAAACCTGGGCAGGGTCCCTCCAGTTTCAGCGGTGACCTTGATCTCCATGGCAGCAGGCCAGAAGTGTTCCATGCTATTGCTGTGTAGGACTCTTGTGCTCTGGTGATAGAACCAGAGAATTTTGGTTAGAAAGGAGCAGTGCCAGAATTAACAGGGCCTAGTTAATAGCATTTCTTAAGCCCATTGGATTAGCCTGGTTCATGAAGCAGGCAATAGCTGTACTTGGTGTTTCTTAGAATACAGAATAAAAAATCTCATCACTGCATTATGAACACAACACAGTGCCAAAGGGAGCTGGCTTGTTTTTATTTACAACCTTTGAAAAACCACAGTTTGAGCACTGTGGGAGGTTGAGGCAGGAGGATTGCTGCCAATTTCAGGCCAGCCTAGGCTAGATAATGAGTTCATGGCCAGTGACCCAGGCTTTGAGTCATATCAAGATCCTGTCTCAAAAAACAAAACCACTTTGGCAAATGCAGGGACCAGGATTCAATTTCTGGTCCCACACAATGCACCAGCCCTGTCCCCGGGGGACATGCTGAGCCTCAGCAGAGTCCGGGCGTGGTGGTGCACGCCTGTAATCCCAGCACTGGGAAGGCTGAAAACAGGAGGATCACAAATCTGATCTGTGTAGTTGAGACCCTTTATCAAATACACAAAAATGAAAAAACAAAAAACATGGGGGACCACCCACTTGGGGGCCCTCCTCCTGTCCCTCTCTCGGACAGGAGCTTTCTTTCCCTCAATAAATATATTCTGCTCAAAAAAAAAAAAAAAAAAAAAACAGCACATAGCCCCACAGTTTGAACCCCTTGCCCCAGACCACTGTTTTGAGTATTCTTCAAGACATTCCTGTCTTAGGAGCAAGGGAAGAAGTGGGCGACGACCGCAGAGGACAGCAGCAAGGTCTCAGCTCAGGTGGAGTCCAAGCCTCACCTCCCAGAGGGTGCAAGGTGTGGTGGCCTCCCAAGTTGCCTACTGCTGAGCTCTGTATCCTTGAGCTGGGCTAGGCTGGGCCAGGCCATATGCCTGGATTAGCCACAGCCTGAAGTGGTTGGAGGTCCTATGAAGGGCACGGGTAGTACTGAGCTACTGCCTGGCCTGTGGCAGTGCGTGGGTGCGGGTGGCAAAGGCTGCACCAGTAGAGGAGGCGTTGGCAGCTCAGCAAGGCCATGGGATGTGCTCAGTCATGGCTAGGTGCTGGGGTCAGCCTTTGAAAGGTGAGTTGCATCTAAGTCACCAAGCCATGGCTTAACCCACATGACTTTCCAGTAAAGCCAATGTGGAAAAAACCCAATAAGGCTTCAGGCTCATGAGTCTGAAATAGCAGTTTTTATTTCAGCTACTTAGCTTTGCCAGAATGGCTTAGAGGCAGCCAGAAACCACCTATAAATGACTAGTGTGGCTGTGGTTTTATAACATGGATGGCAGGCCAGCTCATCTGCCATACAGAAGAGGCTCTGAAGCTCCTGTACACGTGGGAAGGGAGAAAGCATTGGTCCTTCCTCGGTTAGCCTGGGAGCTATCACGGATGGCTTGTGGCTGGGTGGCCAATATCAGGAAGATTGGAGGTCTCTTTCAGAGATGCGTGGAGCAGCTCCCACCTGCCCTCTCTCCTACATAGCCCAGCCCCAACCGGCGAGAGGACCGACCCATCAGCTTCTACCAGCTGGGCTCCAGCCAGCTTCCACACAGTGCCACATCTTTGGCCAGAGACACTGCCGGCCTCACCAAGGACAAGCCAAGGAGCTTTGTGCCAAGCATCCTGCAGAACGAGACCTACGGAGCTGTCCTGAGCAGCAGTCCTCCACCACCATCCCAGCCCACAGCTCCCAGCACCACCGGTGCCCCCCCACTCCCACCACGAAACCTTGGCAAAGGTATGCTCCTGCTGTGCCCAGAGTGTGTGGGCCATCAGGTTTGGGCTTCTAGGAGTTTGTTGCTGCTTCACCTAACCCATGACATCAGAAGCCTTCTGGAAGCCATTTTCCCTTTGCTTCCTCAAAGGCTCCTCATGCTCCCTATGCCAGGGTGGGCAGCGGTCTTGTTCCCAGCAGATGTGTGGTGGCCAGGTGCTCAGGGTGCAGTGGACTGCCTGGGTGACAGTTACCACTGAGCTGGTGGGATACTCTGTGTCCCTGACCACTGTGTCTTTCTGCCTTGCCCCACTCCTCACTCCCCCTACACCTTGGCTTCTCCTTTTTTCCCTTCTGCCTGCATCTGGATCAGCTCCAGCCCTGCCCCTCCTGTTTGTCTTTTTTTTGTTTCCTGTTTTAATGAATTTAGTACAGAGTCTACAGGGTCTCACTGCACAGATCGGACTCATAGCGATCCTCCTGTTTTCAGCCTCCCAAGCACTGGGATTACAGGCACACACCACCATACCCAGTTTCAATCACTCTCTCAGCATGCCCCGGGGGCAGGGCCAACACAACAGGCTGGGGTCAAACCCTGGCCACTGCGCTCTGCCTAAGCAGGCACTTTAGTCTGCTGAGCTACCGGGCCAGCCCTTTGTTACTTTTCCCTGAGATCTTGTGAAATGAGGGCGGAAATCAGAGTGGGGGGGGGCTGTCCCATGGTGAAAAACAGAGCCCCTGGGGCCATCTAGGCCTGAAATGCCAGAAGCTCACCCCTTCCTGGCCACTGAAGCACGGTGCAGCCAGTGGGGCTCCACAAGGGATTTGTTTCTGCAAAGATAGGACCTGAATGCCCTGAAGATTGGGTAGTTTGTTCTATGGCAGAGCTCAGCTGGGCTCTGCTCCTGAGTAGCCCCAGGCAGTGGCTGGCAGGGGCCACTTGGGCTCAGGTATCTAAGCCTCTGTGGAGCTGGTACCCAGGCTCGATGGGTTGGTACAGCACCTGGGGCATGGGATTGTGCTGATGAAGGGATGGTGGCCTGGAGCCAAGGGGCAGTGCTGGCCAAGAGTTGGCTGTAGGCATGAACAGACACCCTGTGCCGTTGCCATGTATATCCTTGGCAGTGTGGCTGGGTCCCTTGGTCCTGGCTGTCTTGGGGACACTCCTATAGAATTCCACCTCATTACTTAGAGCAATGATGATGACCCCATCGTGCAGGTCACTGGGTCCCTGCTGTAGTCAGGCCCAGGACACAGCCCTACAGCTTGGGACAGCCTCATGCCAGGCTGGGTGAGGACCCTGGGCAGGGCGGGCAGGCCCAAGTTGTCCTCACCTCACTGGACTGGTACCTGCCGTGCACTCTACCTCCTCCATCCTGGAAGTGCATGGTGTCAGGAGGCCAAGCACATCCCCACTTGAGCTTGAGGTGTGCATGGTGGTCATACACATGTAGAGGAGAAAACTAGTTTGTTGGTTTGGCCCTAGAAAAAGAATACTGAGCTCTCAACCTTGGCTGCTTGGATCCGGGTTGGACAGTTTTGTTTCTTCTGGCTTCTGGCTGTCCTTGGCTTCTGCTTCCTTTTCTTTGGAGAATGCTTCCCCTGCACTGGGCCAGCCACCTTTGGTGTCAGGGTAGATTCCCACAGGACAGTGGCAGGGAGGGCAAAGGTGCCATTGGGTCTGCCCCAGACAACCTGGCGTTCACAGGAGACAGAGACCCTCCAGACTCAGGCCTGGGACACAGGTCTACTCTGTGCACCATGGGCGGCACTCATAACCCTTCCACTATAGGTCAAGGGCTTGGGAAATGCCATCTTTGGGGTCCAGAGCCAACCTTGGCAGCATTTGCAAGCAGGTGGGTCAGCCCTTCCCCATGGCTACAGGCAGCACTGTGGGGAGAGCATGTCCCCCATGTGGCCAGTCCCCAGCCCATAGGAAGATGCAGCTAAAGGACAGACTCCAGTGGGAGCTACCTCTATAGGTCCCACTACAGTGCTCAGGAGAGGAAATTGTGCTAGTTATTGTCCTCTTTGAACAGTATTACTTCTGAGACGTGAAATCAGGAACTTGAAATTGACAGGAGTTGGATGTGGTGGCACACACCTGTGAGCCCAGCACTCAGGAGGCTGAGGCAGGAGAATCATGAGGAGGTCAAGGCTAGCCCGAAGTGTACAGGCCCTGCTTACAAAAATAAAACACACGTATGTGAACTTGGACAGATTGGGAAAGGCAGCAGGGAACATTCCCTGGCCCATCAGCCTTCCAAACAGTAGAGACAAAAGTTCAGGGTTCTATCTGCTGCCAAAGAAGGAGCACAATGACCATTTTGTAAGGGAAAGGATCAATAACAGTGTTTTATTTCTGTTTTTGTTCTGTGTGTGTGTGCGCGTGCCTGTGTACGTGCGTGGGATCAGTTCAGACAGCCTCCTCAGCTAACGCCCTGTGGAAGACAAACTCTGTAGGTGTGGACAGTGTCAGCAGGCAGCGATCTTCGTCAGATCCGCCAGCTGTCCGCCCACCGCCGCCCCCTCTTCGAGGGACATCGACCAGTACGTTTTTTTTCTTTCTGTGGGCTCAGATCAGATGACATGGGGCGTTGTTGGCAGCCATCTGGAGAGGCAGCTAGGGATGCACACCTGCGTGTGCGTGCACACACGCCCACACTCAACACCCGTGGCTCCACCCTCTGGCCTCTATCTCCAGTGCACTCCATGGCTCGCTCCCTCTTTGCTGTCTTGCAGGGCATTTCAGCAGCACTTCTTCCTCCACCCTATCCCAGGGCCTCTACTGCCCCTGTCCATGTGGTGATGTTCAGTATTTCGGGACAGTCATTGCTGTCACCATCTCTGTGTTCTGTTCAATGCCAGCATATGGCTCAAAGTCCCCTAGGCCTCTGGGAGAGGCATTGGGAAGGCACCTTGCTCTCAAATACAGAACCAAGCATCCCCTAGAACTGGCCTGTCTGCCTAAGCTGTGACGGGGGAGTCCTGCAAGTCTAGGGGTTCCTGTTTGCCATGTAGAGAGGACTCTTCGGCCAGGGTGCTTGTGGCTTCCTTTACATAGTTAAATAGCTAGCCATGGTGGGGCACACCTGTAACCCAGCATTCAAGAGGCTGAGGCAGGAGGATCTCAAGTTCAAGGCCAACCCGGGCTATGTGGTGAGTTCCTGGTTGACCTTGACATAGACTGTGTCTCTAAAAAGTTTATTTAAGAAGTGGCTCAGCCACTTTGAATGCTGTGTGAGCAGTCACTAGTGTCAGCCAGGGGCAGTGTGGTGGGGGGAGTACAGGTCCAGCTGAGACACCCTCAGGGCGATCAGCAGGGGACTCAATCAGCCTCTCAGGCTGCTGTCCCTGGGCTGATGAAAGAGCTGGAATCTGTTTTTGGCTTAACAGTGGGAAAAAAAGAAGAGCTAGGCATGCCTGTCATCCCAGCACTTGGGAGGCTGAGGCAGGATTGCTACAAGTTTGAGACCAGACTGGGCTACATAGCGAGGTCAAGGCCAGCCTGATCTGTATAATGAAATTCTGCCTTAAAAAAAAGAAAAGAAAGAAAAAAAGAAAAGCAAGACCATAGACTCCTTCATTTTTTCCAACCTCATGGTCCCTCTTTGGTCACCAAAGACCTGGTCCTCACTGATTTGTCCGTGCCTGTGTTAGCTCCCATCCTGAGACAGCCACCACACGTGAGGGATGGCACTTCCCCTCCGAGACTGGGGAATGAGCACCTTCTCTGCTTGCCCATGGCCCAGGGACCTTGATGGGGCTGCACTCACAGTCCCCAAACACGGCCCTGCTGGGCATCCTGGTAGGATGGGCAGGGCCTCAGTGGTGCTAGGCCAGCTCGGGCAAGGCCCAGCTGGCACTTGATCCAGGCTCTGCTCCCAGGTCCTCACTGAACAGAAGGGTCCCATTGTACCTTGGGGCCTAAGCTGGCTGGTTTTCAGAGATTGGGCAAGGGGTCAGACAGGAGTGTGTCTTGGGGGAGAGGTCTTGGGCAGAGCTGGGTGCATAGCGCAGAAGCTGAATCTCCACCTCTCGCTCCTCTCTGCAGATCCCCTGACCTCAACACCACCCCCTTCTGTGGCGAAGCCACCCGGTGTGCTGGACGCCCTGGGTCAACCGAGCAAGTCTGCACCATCCTCAGCCTCGCAGAGCAAACCCCTGCCACCCCAGCCACCCAGCCGTTTGCAGCAAAAGAAGCCAGTGCCCGGGTAAGTGCTGCCCCAGCCCCCTGCGCCCAAGGGCTTCCAGTGATGGGCCATTCCTCCACCTGCCTGGGGTGTGTGTGTGTGTGTGTGTGTGTGTGTGTGTGTGTGTGTGTGTGTTGAACTAGGATTTGGGTATGTAGTTCATGCTGGCCTAGAATTTACACTGGTCGTGAACCTATAGCAATCTTCCTGCCTCAGCCACCTGAATGCTGGGACTATAGGCATGTGCACCATCACACCTAGTGTGGCCTCTCTCAGAACACTGGGAAACACTCCCATCCCCAATACACACACACACACACACACACACACACACACACACACACACCCCTGCCTCCATAGCTTGAGGACAAGTGTAGTGTCATTTGTATCTCAAAGGGGTTAAAGTACCTGCTTCAAGACATTTCAGCTATGGAAACTTACAAAAGGATATCTTGAAACCATACAACAGGGAGCAAGGGAGATAGCTCAGTGGAATTAGTGCTGTGCCTGGCAAGCACAAGGTCCTGAGTTCAATCCTGGTACCACCAAAACAAACCCCCCCCCCAAAAAAAATTCTAAATTCAGTATAATGAGTCGCTAGCTCACAAACATTTGAGTGGCACATTTCACAGGTGTGCTGTGTAAGACTCACTCTCGTCAGAGGACAAGCAAAATAGACTTCCAAAGGTTGTCCCAGGACAGAACTTGCTCATGAGTCAGGACTCACTGTCTTATCTCTGTACTCTGGTTTTGTTCATTTTGTGCAGTCTGGAGTGGAACTGAGTTAGACTTTTGGGTTGGGTGGTGCAGACACTGGTATGTGGATGTGGGCCCTCCAGGCTCTGCCTGCTGCCCACTGGAAGGATTCTTGGGGCCCAGGAGCCGACATGGGCCTCCTTGGACACAGCGCCACCAGCAGTCACTCCTCACACCTGTTCTGGGCTTCGCCACTTGTCAGAACAAAGTCATTTTTTAGTTCTTCCCCCTAAAACCAGCTCTGTCTGTTGGACAGCGTGTTCGGGGTTTTTTTTTGTGGAAATGCTGTCAAGAAGCCTGCATCTAGGTGCTAAGTAGAACCAGGAAATGCACATGTGCGCATACTGTGCTAGCGTGCGTGCCTGCGTGCACCCCTATACATGGATACACATACAGGCCTGTAAGTCTGTATTCTGGTTTTGTTTTTTGCAGTACTGGGAGTGTAAGCCAGGGAACACTAAGCTACATTCCCAGTGCTTAGAAAACCTGCAGAACTTTTTATGAGCTACTTTGCAAGGCATTTTTCTAAGTACAGTATGCGTGTCATGCCTGCATGCCTCGTCTCAGAGGTGGAAATTACTGAGTGGTTGTTGTAGTCAATTTGCAAAGGAGACAGTTTAATACAGGACGCATCATTTATAGCATTATTTTATAGTAGCCACCCAAAGAGTCAAGTACAAATGAGTGCAAGAAATCTGTCCACACACTGAAGACCCAGAGAATCCAGCTGAGGGCCTGCAGTCCATGGCAGTATCCCGCATGAGTCCCACCGACGACCTAGAGTCCTTGGCAGTGCCTCCCCTAGTCCAGCCAGCGGCCTAGAGCCCACAAGGTCTTGTGCAAGTCTATTTCACGCCTCTGCACTTGGAAGACCTAAAAGTCAGCAGTAGAAGCTGGAAGGTCTGCAGCAGCAGGCTAAGGGATGTGCACTGGAGCCAGAAAGCAATGCTCAAGGAAAGACCAGAGCTCCCCCAAAGAGAACCAGAGCCCTCCTCAGTGACAGCAAGGATCGAGCTGCTCCGGAGACAAGAGTAGCCGAGTTTATGTCAGGAACACCAGCGTGATTCTCCTGGAGAGTCAACAGCACACCCTTTTCCCCTCCAGTTCTCCTTTATATTTTGTTGGCAGCAGTCCTCAGGTGGGCACCTGGACTCCAGCACCATCTAACCCAGTTCAAGTGGGTGTTCTGAGCTGACCACCAGGCAGACAGCGCCGTGGGGCTGCCCTGAACGGGCAAGAGTGCTTACCTCTGCACCACACAGCCACCCTCGGGCTGTGCTGTGAGGGGTCTAGGCTGCATTGAGTCCTGTCGCTCCTCGTGCTGTCTCCCAATGAGGGCTTTCAAGCTGCTGTTGCTGTTGTTGGGGAGGCCGAGTCGCGTCACAAAGCTCTGAGTGAGAAATAGCTGGGTCTGGGCACCCGCCATGTACCTGCACATGGGGTGCTGGCTGGCATGTGTGAGGCCACGTGTGGGATCTGGCCATGGGGCAGGAGCGCAGAGCTGGTGATGACACTGGGCGGCTGTAGGGTCGATTCCCAGAGGAGCCCGAAGGTGGCTGAGTCACCATGGAAACCCTGGCCCTCCCCATCTTAATTCTGACCATGGGCCAATCTGATGGCACAAGGCTGCTGGCTGGTTGCATCCACCACCTGTTGCTCTGTGGTCCATGAGCCCTCAGTGGCTCCCAGACTTCAAAATGGTTGAAAGCAAGCAAAAGGAGACTGCTACATGACATGGGGGAATTATGTGGCATTTAGGCTTCAGGGTCATAGATGAGGTCTGCTGGGCATGTGGCCATGTGTATTCATGCAGCTCCTGTGGCTGCTGGCCTCCTCAGTCACTCATAGCCCAGGCAGTTGACCTCACAGCCCACAAATCCTGAAAAACTCACCACTTGACCCTTTGAAGAAAGACACTGCAGACAGTGGTCTGCTGGGAGCGTTTGGCGCTGGGGTGACTCCCGGCCATCAGGCTGGGGTCAGCCTCATGATGTCTGCTGAGGCGTGTACACCCAGAGAGGATGGAGATTAAACGATGGCACCATATTTCGTGGGCCTCCTTTTTAGGCCTTTTCAGTTCCTTAAAAATAAGAACAGATGGTACTGGGTGTGGTGGGACACATCTGTAATCCCAGCACTGAGGAGGCTGAGGATCACTGTGACTTCAAGGCCAGCCTAGGCTACCTAGCAAGATCCTCTCTTTTCAGAAAAGTAAGAATAAAACTAGCCGTTATGATTTCTTGCCTTGGTTCTTTTTTTTTTTTGCAGAACCTGGGATTGAACTCAGGCCCTTGCACTTGCCCGGGAAGCGCTTATTCCACTGCGCCATGTCCCCGGCCCCTTCCCCCTGGTTCTTGAGACTGCAGACACCAAGACTCAGACGGGCAGGTCTCAGGCAGCAGGGAAGGGACGTGCGGTGGAAAGAACCCCAGCTGGCTTCCTCCCAGCCTCCTCTGCACAGAGTTCTCTTGCCCATTGAGCTTTGTCCTTGCCCTTATTTCTGCTGAGCGTGTCTTCACAAAGCCGCCCCTGTATTCTCAGGCTACGTAGCTCTCTCGGGAGCCTGCACCACGTGGCCATGCTGGAGCTGGAGCTGGAGCGCACCAGGCAGGCCTGGCCCTGCAGTCATACTGCTTCCCAGCAGCAGCGCCTGTGGTGCTGGGCCAGGTCCTGGCTCCACAGGGGCAGGAGAGATACAGGCAGGGGCGCTGTGGAGGAGCCCCAGCTTTAGGATCCAGGAGCCACGGACACAGCACTCTGATGCGGGCCTTTCATCCCTTCTCCAGGACGAAAAGTGGCTGGGTGGCAGTGGGTGAAACTGGGGACAGGGCCTGGTGCTATAGGGGATGAAAATAGGGCAGCAACCTTTGCATGAGTAAGTCTGCTTTCTCCTCTACAGGGCCGACAAGCCGACCCTGCTGGGCAGCAAAGGCCAGCCAAGAGGACCGGGTAATTGTTGACTTTTTATTTTTATTGGCCTACATGTACAGTACCCAGTGATCCAGTCCTCCAGGGAGTGGATCCATGCATACAAGCATCTTAATTCTTTTTACCTCCCTTTTGAGAATGAGCTTGTGAGCTACCATGGGTTGTGCCCTTTCATTATTTGCTATGAGGCGGGGTTTGTTTCTGCTCAGCTTGCAGGAGGCAGATTCTAGGCAGGAGCTTGGCCTGGCTGCCGACAGCCTCTTTGGGACCCGGGCTCTTGTTCTGAGCTTGGGGCCTCCTCTTTGCTGTGAGTTCCCACTTAAATGCCCATTATGCACACTCTGGAAAGGCAGAAGGGTCTGTGGACTTTTGGGGGTCCTACATGAGCTTTAGTTCAGGCCTTACCCTGGCTCCTGTGGTCACTGCTTCCTCCCATGGTACGAGCCATGAGGCACCTGGTAGACATGCTCTCTTCAGCACTAAAACAGTTGTTCTCTCCGGAACAGAAGCTGCGGGTCCCCTGCCCAATGCTGCAGCCCTGCAGCCACCGGCACCCATGCCCAGGAAGTCTCAGGCGGTGAGTGGACACCTTGCTCTCCTACCCTGTCTGAACCATGAGGTCCATGCCCAACTCCTTCCACTTCCCCAGCCGGTCAGGGGCCACTGGGAGCTTGTTGTATCATTCCTGGCTTTGTCCAAGGCCGTTGTTAGCTGAGGCTCCCGTTCGTCTCCCTGATCTGGAACTGCACTGAGCTGCACTCCCTGGGCTTGGGCCAGACCAGAAGCCTGTGTCAGGCCTCTGTCCCCCAACCTCTGTCCCCCATCCTGGCACAGGCCAAAGTGAAGCCCAAGCGGGTCAAAGCGCTTTATAACTGCATGGCCGACAACCCAGATGAGCTGACCTTCTCTGAAGGGGACGTGATCATTGTGGATGGGGAGGAGGACCAGGAGTGGTGGGTAAGTCCAGCTGTGCCCACCTCATGATGACCTTCCCCCAACCCCCCCAGCTCTACCTGCACCATTGTCCTAGCACCCCAGGTTCCCTAGCTGGATGTACCTCCAAGAGCCCTGGCTCATCTCCATGTGGTGGGTAGTGTCCAGAGCATACACAAGGGCCCGAGACAAGACCCCTGTTCCTTGGGGCCCTGTGTGGGGCTGGAGCAGGCACTGGAGATGTGGGGAACCCTCAGGGCCCTGGATTCAGCCTCAGTCCCTGTCCCCATCCCTAACAGAGCCTTGGTGCTCTAGCTTGAGATCTGTACCTCTAGGGCCCTGTAGCCAAGACTCCTCCCATCTTTCTAGGGGATGAAAAAGCATCTGTCAGCCAGGCTGCCTCCCCACCAGCTTGCTGAGCCTGGGAGGCTGCAGACCTATAGCTGTGTCCTCACATGAGACCCTTGGGAACGAACCTCTTCTCCTACCAAGTGCCCGCCAGGAGTCATAACCATGAGCTTTGGTCATTCCAGATCGGCCACATTGAGGGAGATGCCAGCCGCAAAGGAGCCTTCCCTGTGTCATTCGTGCACTTTATCGCTGACTGAATTGCCATCAAACACAGCCTTTCCTCAGCTGTCTTGTTCTGGACTCATCCTTGGTACCAAAACTTTCTCCACGTCACCACCCTCACTGAGCGCACTGCAGAGCAGCAGGTTCTCTGTCTTCCCACCGTTGTTTTAAAACCCTGAAGGTGATTTTTACATTTAAATGAATTGTTTTTGTATTTTACAATTTTGATGAAATGTTGCTCTACTTTCAGTAGGGAAGACTAAGTTTCCTAAGGTGAAATGAAAAGTTATTTTAATTACATAATCAAGATTTGGCCTTGACAGGGAGCTAACACTAAAATGTTGAAATGAAGACAATTGGAATTCTTCCTGCTTTCCTTGGTCCATCTGATTTTAGAGTTATTATTTTAAGAAGCCAATAAACTGCCACTCTAAATAAAAGCCCACAGCCAGCCACACATGGTGGCACAGGCCTGTCATCCCAGCATGCTGGGAGTGTGAGGCAGCTGGATCCCAAGTTTGCCCCAGCCAAGGCAGCTTAGCCATTTACTAAGACCCTGTCTCAAAAATAAATAGATAAATAAATAAATAAAAAAGAGCCAGGAATGTAAGCTCAGTGCAAAGACGCTGAGTTCAATTTCAAGTCCTTAGCAGGGAGAAATGAAAATATTTTATGGCATGTGCAATTATGTGAAGTTCAGATTGCACTGCTCGTGAGCCAGGCTGTGTCCACAACCATGCTTAGGATTCCTGTCCGTTCCCCTTTAAAGATACATACTCCCCGCAAACCCACTCAATGTCTGCAAAAGCAGCTTGGGGATTTACACCTCAACAACCTTCCTCCATGCCCTGCCCTGCACGTGACCCGTGTCATGAACAGTCACACTCAGCCAAGCTTCTGGTGGCCCCTGACACCCTACAGGAATAGTTCATTTCCTTTCCTGGTTATAGCAAACCACTTCACGGATTGAGTGAAAACCAGTGATGAACTGCAGAAGTTATTTAACGCAGCTGATGTGCTTTCTGTGTTCCCCCATTTGCCTCGGTTCCCCCAGGTCACGAAGCAGCAGTGCTCCTGCTGCTCTCTGCCTCGTGTGCCACTGGCTACCCTTTCTAGCCCCCAACAACGTCCCTAGCTTAGCGTCTCATATCTATAGAATACTTGGATGGAATGGTCACTCCCGTCTTGACATGTACTTGTCCATTTGTACTCAAGAACTGTCAGAAATCAAGGTCCCGGGAATGCAGTGCTCCCACACACCCATCTGCCTACTTAAGGCCATGGATGTCACTTAACCTACACTACTGGGGGAGGGGGAGGGGGTTAGGTTGTGTAAGAAAATCCCACCTCATTAGCATAATGAACTTGACTGTCACACCTCTACTGGTCATTGTATCAGATCCATAGTCGGAGGGAAAGCTTGGCCATCTTTCGGAATAAGCAGGCCTGTGATGCCCACTTGGAACTTTGAATGAAGTAAAGGGATAACGTAATAGGTGCATAGGTGCAGGAAGCAAGGTGACCACGCCATGTGGCATTAGTTGCAAAGGCTCATTTGATCAAAGCAGCAGTCTTCAGGGTGCAAGACTCGTAAGTGTGGAGTTTTAAAACAAATTTTTTTTTTTTTTGTCATTGTTCACCCTGATAAAGAATGAACAAACTGGAATGTTTTAGGATGTCGTATAGCCGTTGCTTTTTGCCTTTCAACATTCCAGGTAAATATGTATTAGACCTATAAAGTCTTTTTGTTTTTAAAGCACTACACCTAATTTCACTACTTGTTACTTTCCGCTCTTTGAACCCTTTGTTGAGTCAGTTTTCTGAGATTTAGGAGCATGAGCACGTGCATCAGGCACTGCGCACGGCTCCGTGTTTCTGACGCCTGGCGCCAGTGATGTGAGAAATCAAGCTGATTCACATCAGCACTCGAACTCCAGCCCCAAACTCGGCTTCCAGCCCACTGGCACAGACATGCCCGGGAAGTATTTTCCCAGCCAACAACTTGGTGGCGCTTACAAGGAGCCATGCGTGGCAGACAGGCCTCTTGCCCAAGGAGAGATCCTATTTACATCCCCTTAATCTTTTGCGAGTTATTTGCTCTTGGCAAACTGGAAAGAAAGGAAAAAAGAAAAAGCAAACCTGAGAGAAAGGAGACACTGTAGATATCTATTTATATTTAAAGTTTACATTTCATATGAACTTCAGCAGCAGGGTTCTGCCGTCTGTGTCAGCTCCCATGGATCTGACCTGCAGGGAGGCAGGCGGCTCTGCAATCAGGTGGCAGCAGGTAGCTCCTGCGGTCGGAGGGTGGCTCGCTATGCAGCCTGGATGATGCGATTTTGAGATGTATTATATTCAGTCCACTCACTCAATGACTTCGGTCTAGTTGCAGCGCAACTGTATATATTGTATAACTGAAATTGATTATTTTCATTGTTCTTACCACAGTGATTTATAATTAGAGCATGTTTAATAAAGTTGACTCTCCTTGTCAACAAGTCATTTGACTGGAAGAAAAATAAAGTACTTTTAAATGGATACAGTTTTATTTCTAATGTTTTTAGTCTTTAAAGGTATTGATGAGCTGTTCTAATGTTTTTAGTCTTCAAAGGCACTTTGCCTGCTGAGGCAGATGAAGGGGCTGGAAGTTTCATCCCCTGGCCTGCCAGCCGGCCCTGCCCCCAGGGCTCACTGAGATGAGATTGAGACTGGGCTTGGTGGCGAATGCCTGTAATCCCAGCACTTGGGAGGCTGTAAACAGAAGGATCACTAAGAGTCCGATCTCCACAGTGGGACTTTGTACACCCTGTCCTAGATACAAAAAAAAAAAAAGTACACTTGTACACTGTCTTGTACACTTGTACATTTAGATCCTGTAAATGCTACTTTTAGCACAAGCAAGTGGTATTCTGAGATTCTTTTTAACACTGAGGTTTAATGTGACCTGACAGTGTGCATCTGAAAACTTTCTTTACGTGACTTAAGATGCTGTCACTGCCCCACCTCCACCTTCGGGCAGTGACATCTTGTCCCTGGGAGGCCACACTGGCAAGGGCAGGCTTCACTGTGGTCCAAGGTGTGATTACAGTGAACTTCTGGGGCACTTAATTACATTCTCAAATGAAGGTTTCCTTTTATCCCAGAAAACAGTCCACTGAGCATTAACTCATTGTATATTTTAATGTGATTTTAAAAAATGACTGGTATATTATACATTGCACTTCCTTTGGAGAACTGGGCCAGCACTTCCCTTCCTGTTTCCCTAAGAGTTCAGCATCACAGATGGAAAACACAACAATTTTGAAAGCAGCTGGACATTCAGATGAGGCTGGCTCTTGCCGGGCTAGAGTTCAGGACTTCTCCGAGGTCAACACAGAGTCAAACGCACTGGATAAAACCTTGCAGATGGCTTGTGCTTGCTCCTGTGTTACAGAAAAGATTCTGTGAGGGCAGAGTCGACACATCTTGTCCCGGGCTTCCTGAGGTCAACAGTCACGTCCATCCCTCCCAAACCTGAGCATCCCACACACCTGTGCAGGCGCACCCGATATACAGCCTGCATCCCCCCCAGAGCAAAGGGTAGACACTGGCGGCACCGTGGAGGGTGCCTGGCCACACACTGCTTATGTCACCTAGCTGAGAGATAATCCTGGGCGGAAGCAGATGCTTCGCAGCCTGAGCCAGGGCAAGCAGCCAGCTGGCCCGGCCTCTGGGAACCATTCAATCTGAGCTGGTATGGGTCCTGTTACCATGGGCTCCCCCCGCCTGTGAGAGGGTGTGAAAAGCTTCACTGTTGCCACTTGGTGACTCCAGGGACCCCGCCAGGGTGACCAAAGCCCTCACCAGGCTGCTGCACTGGTAAACCCACAGGCTGTACTCCTCATTGCTGGCATCTGTAGTCTTGAGAGCCAGCAAGCTCTTGCCTGCGCCCAGGCCATCATCGTAGCATACCATGCGCATGATCAGGTACAGAGCGTGCCGGTGCAGCACATCCTGCAGAAACCCGAGACAGATGTTTAACGTCCTCGCATTCTCCATGCATGAACCATGATGCCACATGTCATGATGCAAGCCTGTAATCCCAGCTCGAAAGGTGGCCAAAGTGGGAGGCTCACAAGTGTGAGTCCCGCCTGGGCAACTCAGACCCCTTCTCAGTAAAGGGAACAGATGTAGCTCAGTGGCAGAACACCCCTGGATCTGATCCTCAACCCCGCAAAGGAGAGAGTGTTGCGAGACTTTAACCAGGACACCACAGATCGGGCAGAAAGTAGCTGGTAAAGTTTCTCACCCCAATGTACACTGGGATGCTCGGTAACAGGGCACCTTGCACTACGGATCGATCACACCTTCCAACTGAACCCCCCAAAAGATGACCAGAGGGTGTGAGCTGCATGCTCATCTCTGCCACTTCCCAAGGTGACAGCTACTTCTGTTTTGTTTTTGTGGTACAAGGACAGACTTGGGCTTGTGCATGCAGGGCAGTCACTGTACCTTGAACTCCACCCAGCCCTTTATTCTGTTTGAGACAAAGTCTCTTTTTCTTTTTCTTTTTCTTTTTTTTTTTGCGGTACCGGGGATTGAACTCAGGCCCTTGCACTTGCCAGGCAAGCACTTATTCTACTGAGCTGTCTCTCCGGCCCCAAGACACAGTCTCACTGTGTTACCAGACTGGCAGCGAGGCTTGGGATCCTCCTGCTTCGGTCTCCCAGATAGCTGGGATTGCAGGCCTGGGCCACTGCACTAAGCAGTGGCAGTGTGGGGTGGGGTGCAGTATGGGGACTGGTTGTGTTCACCCTAAGAAACTGATCATGCTCTAGCTCAGCCAGCAGCCAGCCACTCAAACAGGAGGCCCAACCCAATTCCACGCAACCTTCTAGGCCTGAATCGCCCAGTTCCGAAATTCCAGTCAGTTCCTTACTTACATACTGGTCCGACGTGGACACTTTGATGCCATACTTGGACACACCCATAACATATTCTTCCTCCAGTGGGACAAAAGGCAGCTTTCCATCTTGCTTTAAAGTCAAAACCATTACAACATGTACATTAAAATTCTGTTAGTCTCAAGCTGGATGAGTCCTTCTAGTATGTGCTCCTTATGATCCTACACACTTTAGACTTCGAGTACCTATTAACCAAGCACAATTTCTCTCCTAAGGGGCACTGAAAAACTCACCATTTAAACAAATGTTTGTATCCCACAAATCTAAGAATTGACATCAGTTTACTTTTTTGTTTCTTATCTTTGGGGAGTTTTTTTGGGATGGTCTCGCTATGCAGTTCAGGCTGCCATGAGCTCACTTTGTAGCCCAGGCTGATCACAAACTCCAACAATCCTGCCTCTGTCTCCCAGGTGCTAGGATTAAGGTATGGTCACCACACCCGGCCATTACTTTCTAGTTTTTTGGACATAGGGTCTTGCTAGAGTTCAGGCTGACCTTGAACTCACTACAGAGCCCCGGCTGGCCTCAAACCTATGGCAATCCTGCCTCAGCCTGCCAAGTGCTGGGATGACAGCAGTGTGCCCAGCTTGATGTCCATCTTCGTTTGCGTGTTGTTCTGTCTCAGTGTGAGCTTTAGTTCCAAAGTGAGATACCTCATAGATCTCTTAGCAGAATAAAGGTTTTTATTTAGATTCTGAAGTATAATCCTAGAGGTGTCAGGGCTTGAACCATACTTCTCAGTCATTTTCCACCCTACCCAGATGGACAGGCAGAGCTGGTGTCCCCAGGCTGAACACAAGTCCCCTTGGCTCACAAGCACATTTGCCAGCATCCTGAACTGTTTGGAAACAAATCAGGATGCGCCAGCGGGTGGTTTCCCAAGCAGGTTACCTGGCTGTATCTCCTAAGACAGAATGTGGCCTAATTTTTCTCTAAAATATATTAAGATGCAGTCAGTAGATGGAGAGGTTTCTCTGGAATAATGACAGTTACAGGAAATGAACTCTGTCCAAACACCTTAACCTTGGCTCCGCACAGTATTACGGTAACTTCTTGCTGATCATTTCTCACAGGTTTAGTGCAGTCTCAAGAATCAAAACTAAGGACACCAGAGATTACTATGCTGTTGTCACTCATGGCATCTCAACATGTATAAGTTCTTTGGCAAGATGAGTGTATCAGTCTTCTAGAAATGAAGAGGGGGCAGGGAGATGGCTCAGTAGAATAAGTGCTTGCCTGGTAAGCGCAAGGGCCTGACTGAGTTCAATCCCCAGTTCCGCAAAAATAAATAAATAAATAAATAAATAAATAAATAAATAAATAAGCAAATAAGCAAATAGAAATGAAGATTATCCTGTAGTCTGAGAGGAGACAGCAATCCTTCCTGTTTACTATTTCCCTTAGATTAAAATGGGTGCTTCTATTTGGTTGAAATGACTTGGCTCCAACTAAATGCTGGGATAAGTAATTGGGAATAAATAAAGCAGAGCACAAAGAGTTCTCTGCTAAAAGGCAAGTTAGTCTCCCTGAGTTCCCTCAGACAGAAATAACTTCCTTTACTTCCATGAAGACACAAATCACGTGTAATGCCCCATGACCTAAGAGTGTTCTTTCCTCTGGCTAGCCAGGGACATCTCATCCATCTCCTCCCACCACAGAACATGTACAAATCAGATTTTATGTGCTGACTTTGCAGCTTTGCTGTATCTTAATTTTCCTTCTAAATTTCCCTGCAGGATAACAATTTAGTTCTTACAGTCTTGACCTGGATCAATTTCTGAAACCCACCTCTGCATTGTTCCTGGAGACAGGGTCAGTGAGGGGGTGTGTTAGGTCAACACTGCCATGAATTTGCTTTCAACAACATGAAAACAGCGGACTGAGCTACAGTAAGCCTTTGCCTGATTGTCTTAAAAGTCACCATCAGTTCCTGTTTAAGCAAGGACTGATTAAGTCAGTCCTGTAAAAGCCAGCAGTTCTGTGTGTGCAGGAACAGACAGCACTGCATCTTAACACACACACCCTTGCAAGACCCCAGATGCCGGCTTGGCTTCAGCCTAAGGCATGGATGACAGTGCCACCCAGTGGCTGCCGAGTGCATCTTCAACCCTGTGTGTCCAGGCACCTAACCAGAGGCTTTAAATTGAATCTTTTAAAATTTTCTTACCTGGGCAACATCTATATAATTTATCAGGTCAAGTGGTCCTTCAAGACTTTTTCCCTCAGAAAGCTTCAGCTTCTCGATGGCACCAACATACTTTATTCGAAATTCTGCACAGGTGTCAGAATTATTGTTGCTTTGTCCTAAAGGGACAGGGAAATGGCATAAACTTCAAAAGAAATACGACCCCCGGCCCATCCCAGAGGAAAGCAGACACTGCCATTAGAATATGAATTTAAATAGTTTTCAGTACTGTGGTCTGAATTCAGGGTTTTGTACTAAGCCACACACCTACCCCCCTCTTATTTTTTTATTTTGCAACAGGTCTCATTAAGTCCCTAAATTCCCCTGGCTAGACTCAAACTTGTCATCCTGCTGCCTCAGCCTCCTGAGTTCTGGAATGACAGGCATGTGCCACCATGCCCAGCGCCAATTACTATATTTTTAATGTAGATGGACTAATGCCAGAGAAAACGTCCCTGTCTGCTATAAAATCTAGCCAACACAAAAATCACCACAAATGATTTATGATACCTGCCACACTAAGGAGACACCATGTGACTGCTTTGGGAAAGTGTTCATGTAATAAAAAAAGATGTCGCCATTTCTAATATCTTGAAAGACACCATGGACTTTACAACATTCTCCTTTACAGATTGCTCAGTCTGGGACCCTCTCCAGGAGAGAAAATGAATGTATGAAGGACATTCCCAGTCACTAGCTGCTTTGGAGCTTGGAGTACAAGCTGCCTCTAGATTTCTAATGAGCCACTGATTCTGGTGGGCAGAGTCACTTTGCAAGGGTCTATGACAACCACTAATCACTGTGTCTCTCAAGGCTTGGGGTAACTGGCTCCGTACCCACCGAGTCACCAACACAGTGCCCCATTCCCACAGAGGAAGGCTAATGTGACTCACTCTGCCCACCCCATGTCTTACAAAGCTATCTGGAAACCCCCAAGGGCTTTCCACACAATGTTCTGGCTCTGGGTCTCCCCACGAAGCCACTCGCCTGCGCAGTGCTCCAGGGTGACATTTCCCCACCCACACTGTATTTTGGCTGTTTCTAGACTCTGGGAGGTGGCAGGCACACAGGACTCGGCACACCTAGAGGTAAGGCTACACACGCACAGGGAGAAGCCGTGGCCAGGAGTTGGCCCAAGCCGTCTACGCACCTGAGCTCTTGGTGGAGTCCGTGTCGAGGCTGGCCACAGTGCTGGAGCGCGAGAGACCCCCAAGGCTGGAATCTACAGACTGAGAGACACCGACACGCAAGCCACAGTCAGAAGCCCTAGCTGCCTGCAAGCTCACCACTGAACACACAGAAATTACCATAAACTGAGCTGACACATACAAATTCTGGTCAGTTGTTCAGGAACGTGGAGGGCAATAGAGTTTTCTAAGGACATAAACCAGAGCGGACTTCAAAAGAATGTACTATAGCTGGATGCAGTGGTGCACGCCTATGAGCCCAGCACTTGGGAGGCTAAGGCAGGAGGATTTCTACAAGTTCAAGGGCAACCTGAATTACATAATCAAGACTGTGTCCACACCCCGCCCCCCAACTGCTCTTCCTGTCATACAACTCTTGTCAGCCTAAACTATTACCTCTCACACCTTACAAGATCCCTTGCTACTATTCTCCAGAATCCACACTGTGCTTTAAGGTTATTTTTATAGAACCCCAAATGAATCCTATGTAGAAAGCTAGGCAGGGTGGATGACAGAGACCAGAAGGTAAGTGAGGGGCCCAAGTTCATACGCAGTAAACAAGTGGAACTTGGAAATCTAATTCCAAACCGGTGCTCTGTGGTGTAACGGTCAGGCCAAGATTCTAAAAACCACATCAAAAAGTAGCTTATCCTATAGAACTACCATGGTTTCATAGTTTCCTTGTAAATATCTCTAGCCAGGCAGGTGTCACATGCCTGTCATCCCAGCGCTCTGCAGGCTGAGGCAGGAGGACTGCTGTGAGTTGGAGGCCAGCCTGGGCTATAGAAGCAAGTTAAGGCCAGTCTGAACTACATAGCAAGACCTTGTCTCAAAAAGCCTAATGCAAACATTCCCGCAAAGGGCATCTACTAGTCCAAGTACAGAGGTATTAACCACCGCACAGGGAAGTGAAGATCACATGCACACACGGCAAAGCCCAGAACCTATAAGACGCAGCCCTTTTGCACCTCCAGGCTGTGTCATGTCAAAAATTCTTAAAATTCTGTCATTTCCATGAGACCATATTTCTTTAATGAGTTTAATAATTTCAGAAAAATTGCCAAAACAAAATAAAATTAAGCCAAACCAAGTGTATCAGCCATGTCAAAAATGAGCCTCAGGCCCCGGGGAAGCTTGGATCACGGGGCAGTGGGACCCGGTGAGCCCCTCCCCGTGACGCCGGGAGCACCCTTCTCCCTACCTTGCTTTTTGTGCTGATTTCGCTGCTCTGGGAACTGCTACTACTGTGCCGCTTTTTGCCTTTGCGGAACATTTCTCACCATAGCGTGACACAGGGAAGGTCCCCTAGAAGAAGAAAGGTTGGTCACACCAGCATCAAGCAACACATCAGGGCTGGGGAGATGGCTCAGCACTCTAAGCACCTGTCAGGCAAGTGCAGGGACCCAGGTTCTGCATGCCGCGCCAGCCACCAAAGAGGGCGCCGTGGAGCATGCCTGTAATCCCAGCGCTGGGGAGGCTGAGAAAGGAGGATCACTACGAGTCTCAGCTGCATAGTGAGACCCTGTACCACATACATAAATAAAAGATTAAAAAAAAAAAAAAAAAAAGAACCAAAATGGGCATTGTGCTACACACCTGAGGCAGGAGGATGCCAAGTTCTGGCCCCGCCTGTACAGTTAAGCAGTTGTCACTGTGATGGCCCTGGGTTCAATCCCAAGTATATTCCTTTTACTGAAGACTGTTGGGTACCATTCAATTCTCTTCTTTCCTTTTAAGTTATGGAAAGTTGGGCTGGGCGGAGCTCTTGGTAGGGCCCTTGTCTAAGGTGTGCAAGGCCTGGTAGACCTCCCCTGGCTCCCAAAAGAATCAAACTTCTTCCCTCTCAGCTGTTTGAGGATTGGAGCCAATTAGCTCCTTTTGCTGGCTTACCGACCCCCTTCCTACTTCCTGCCTCCCACTCCACCCACTTCCTGCCACCTGCTGTGGGCTTGCCAGGCTGCGCAGGGGTGAGCTCCTCCCTTCCCAGTCCCAGGATAGCTTGACCCAGGGGCTGCCCTCCTAAGGACCTGTCTGCAGCTGCAAGGCCTGGTAAGGAGAGGATGTCAGTGTCTGTTTGTCTGCACAGACCTATTTTTTAAATGAACCAGTACCTGGGAGACATAATGACCTAAACATGCTGTTTTGCAGGCGTGCAAACAATTATTTATTTTTTCGTACCAGGAATCGAACTCAGGACCTTGTGCTTGCCAACAGGCGCTGTGCTTCTGAGCTATCTCCCCAGCCCCTGTGTGTGGATCATTATTCTTGGACAGTTAACCCGCAGGGTGTGTACCTCACAGAGTACCAAACACACACACATTTTGTCCTCACATACTTACTCTGTGACAAACTCATTTGCTCCACAGATTTTGTCTTTTTTATTTTCTGAGAGAAGGTCTTGCTGTGTAGCTTAGGCTGGCCTTGAACTCTCAGTGATCCTCCTGTCTCAGCCTCCAAGTGCTGGAATCCCAGGCATGTGCCACAACACCTCACTTGCTCCACAGATTTTATCTTTTCCATATACATATCCTTGCACTTGCCAGGCAGACACTCGTGCTGGCAAGCTATATCCCTGGCCTGATTTTATCTTTGTGTGTGTGTGTGTGTGTGTGTGTGTGTGGCATTGGGGATTGAACCCAGAGCCTTCATGCTGAGCTCCAACTTCCCCACCCCCATTTTTTTCTTTAAATTTTAGGACAAGGTGTTGCTACATTGCTGAATTGCCCAAGGGGACCTTGAACTTGAGATCCTCCTGCCCCAGTCTCCAAAAATGCTGGAGTGACAGCTGGGCACCCACTCCAAGCACTTGCAGATGTCTTTTAAGGGCCTGTTGTGAGCCACAGACTGCTGTGGCTAAGCCTGACCCTTTTTTTTTTTTTTTTTTTTGGAACCGGGGATTAGAACTCAGGCCCTTGCGCTTGCCAGGGAAGCGCTTATTCCACTGAGCCATCTCCCCGACCCAGCCTGACCCTTAAGCGGCTTCAGAGGACCAGGGAGATGGCTCAGTAGAATAAGCGCTTGCCTGGCAAGCGCAAGGGCCTGAGTTCAATCCCTGGTTCTGCCCAAAGAAAAAAAGAGGCTTTAGAAAGGTGAGTTAGATCCGCATTTTACAGAGGAGAGGGAAGCCACCCTTCATCTGTGACCACTGAGAGTTGAAGACAACAGTGGAACACACTTTGCCCCCCAGAACCCACCCCTCTAGCAGGGGTGGAACCGCACTTACTGCAGCCACTGTGTTATGGCTTCTGAAGGATTGCTGGAGAGCCGCCTGCCCTCGGCACTCTTTCATCCTGACATGGCTGGTTCTTCCAGAGACAACATTCCTGATAAAGGACAGGCAGTGGATGAAAGAAGGTACAGTCAGTGAAAGCCCTTGGTCCCGCTCAGTTTCTCTGTTAGATAGGCGCTGTAACCCAGCACTATCGGATCACCATGTTCAAGCACAGCCTGGACAACTTAGCAAGACCCCATCTCAGAAAAAAATTTAAAAAGCTGGACATGTAGCTTAGTGTGAAGCCCTGGCTCAGCTCCCACTGTTAAGGGGACAAAAAAGCTTCTCTGTATTTTCAGGTATTGCTCTGAGTTCACCTCTTCATCCATCTGCGTGGTCTGACCCCAGACCTAGAGCTCTTTAGCCAGCCACACCATCCCCTTTTTTTCTGTATTTTTTTTGGCGGAACCGGGGATTGAACTCAGGCCCTTGCGCTTACCAGGGAAGTGCTTATTCTACTGAGCCATCTCCCTGGCCCCTTTTTTCTGTATTTTTGCTTTGTGGGCAGCAAGAAAATATGAAGGGTCAGGGAACACTTCCTGGGTGCTAAGGCCATCTGTGAACAAAGCCAAAGCCCCTGACCTCAGGGAACAGTTTTAGAGGAAGTCCACGAAGCTAAAAGAAAACACATACAGCCAAGCACGATAGTATCAGCACTCGGGAAGCTGAGGCAGGAGGATCATCACGAGTTAAGAGCCAGCCTGGGCTACCTAGCGAGACCCTGTCTCCAACAAACAAAAAAGTTGGTGTAAAACCTAGTGAACACATTAAAGCACAGACCTCTGTTGGGATGTGCAAGGGAATTAGGTCAGGATCCCTGTGGATCCCCAACTTCTGTGGGGCTCAAGGCCCTACGGATGTATTTGCACAGGAGCTATAGGCCTCCTCGCCTAGACTACATCCATAGGTATCAAACACCTACTCTGCGCCCCTTAGGGAGTGTCATACATGTTCAGGACAGCACAACCCTTTTTTTCTTTTTTTGCGGTACTGGGGATTGAACTCAGGCCCTTATGCTTGCCAGGCAAGTGCTTATTCTACTGAGCCATCTCCCCGGCCCTGCAACCCTTTTGACTGCTGTCAGTCTTGGGTTTATTAAATCTGAGGATGTGGACCTTGCAAATAGGCAGCGCTAACTACACATACCAATGCATTATTTACATACATAATGATGTTAAATGACTTTTTTGGGGAGTACTGGTAATTGAACTCAGGACCTCATTCTTGTCATGTTTTGAAATGACACAAAAACTCTGATTCTATTGTTAGTGAAATCCTAAAACAACAGTAATTTAGAAATTGCTGCTCCCGGCCGGTGAGACAGCTCAGCAGACTAAGCGCCTCCTTTGGCAAGTGCAGGGACCAGGGTTCAATCCCCAGTCCTGCAAGCCGCTGCAATGAGCCAGCAACCGAGTCCAGGGGTGGTGGCACACGCCTGTAATCTCAGTGCTGGGGAAGAAAAACAGGAGGCTCACTATGAGTCCGATCTGCGTAGTAAGACCCTGTACCAATATAAATAAATAAATAAATTGCTGCTCCACAATCCCAGCACCCCCTTTTTGTATTTTTAGGGAAGGGTGTTCAGCATCGACTTGTAGTGATCAGCCTGTTTACAGCCTCCCAAGAGGCCCTGGGGGCAGGGCCGGCACCACAAGCCCATTTATTTTTATTTTAACACAGGATCTCGCCAGCTAGCTTTGAACATGTGATTCATCTGCCCCAGCCTCCTGAGCAGCTGAGATTATGTACAGGCCTGGGCCACCATACTTGGCTTTTTGCTACTTCTTTCCACATCAACCCAGAAGCCCAAAGAAAGGAGCTTCTACGGAAGCTTCTGATACCTGCTGCTATTCTGATGCATGTTCCAGAGCCTGTGAATTATCTAGTGCAAGGAATGGTGTACACAGCCTGCTCCTTACGGACCTGCCCCTCCCAGCACCCTCTCACTGCAGAAATCACTGATGGTGGAATCAGGAAATCATCAGCCCTCACAGTCCTTCAGCCTCCACTCCATCAAGCAACTGAGACCTGAGCACACCTGAAGGATGCTCAACTCCAGCTCACTCTGTCTGTGTGTCTCTCCTTCTCACTCTCCAGCTATGTAGCTCAGGCTGGCCTCGAGCTCATAGCAGCCATCCTCCTGCATCCTCCTGCATCGGCCTGCATGGCACTGGGATGACAGATGTGTGTCACGTGGGCCACCAGGTTGTGCTGTCTGTTTACAGCTCGGTTGCTCCCGGGCCTACCCAGAGTGGAGCTGGCTTATTCTCCCCTTGTGTGCACTGCACTCAGCACACTGGCTCCTGAGGACGTCTTGAGTGAGGACACCCACATGACACCCAGCACTGAGCACCTAGCAGGGTTACAGAAACCGCTGACCCTGATTCGGATCCGCGAGGCTGAAGCAGGGCAGCCGTGCTCAAAGGAGGTCCCCAGAGGCAAGGACGCGCCCAAGGTCACCAGGCTAGGGTCAGATGGCCAAGTTTAGGACCTGGACCGACACCCTGCTCGCACGTGTTCTCGCTGTGCGGGGGATGCGACAGCAAGTGACACAACCTTGTTCCAGAGCAGGGAGTGTAGAGAGAGCTCGGCCTTGTCCTGCTCCCCGGCAGCCCGACCCACGCTCCTGGGACCCCGCAACCCCTCTCCTGGCTCGCCCGCTGGGCCTGGGGACAAGGCGGTCCCCGACACTGGGTGTCCCCCAGCCCCACCCATCCGTCCTGCCCGCCGGCGCCGCCCTGGGCCGCGCTCCTGCCCGCGCCGCAGCCTGGTCCCAAGTGAGGACAGGCAGGGTCTCTCACCTGGCGTCCGCGTCCCCAGGGCCACGGCCACCTCGCCGGCCGGGAATCCGAGCGCCCTCGCCGCTACTCCAGGTCGAACTCCAGCGCCAGCTTTTCCAGTCCTCCCGACGTGTCTAGCAAGACCACGCCCTCGGAGTGCGCATGTGCGATCCTCAGAGCCCGCCCTTGGTTTCCGGACTCGGAGTTGCGCGGAACTTCTGGAGCCGCGTTCTCCAACCGGAAGTCTAGGGGAGGAGCCTAGTCTATGGGCGCCAGCGTGCCGGAAGTTGTCTCTAGGTGGATGCATTGGTTGCTGCTGTCTGTTTGCAGTTTAGAAAGACTTAGGCGTGCTCACCTACGCTTCTCCAAGTTTCCGGATGTCTGCGATTCCTGCGGAGGAGAGCGACCAGCTGCTGATCCGACCCCTGTAAGGGACCAGCGCGCAGAAGTGCGGCTGTGGGCGAGCCCGGCCTGGCTGGCGTCTTGTTCCCACATGCGCTGGGGCCGAGCTGCTCGGGCCCCTGGTTTGGTGAACTGGTCGAAAGGGGCTGCTCGGTTGGGGGGATTTTGTTTTTTCCTCGGTCTCAGTTGAGGTCTCAGTTGGAGCCGTGATAGAGCTATTTCAGGCCTCTGGGCGTCTTCTATGAAAAGCATTATCAGGTGACACCAATCCGGATCGGGCACACCAGGGCCAGGGAGTCGGTGGGCGAATGGGGCAGCTGGATCTAGTTCTTAACTTGCTGTGGATTTCTACCTCCGATGCTCAGACCCGAGTTAAAAAAGCGGGGAGGGACGTTGGAAAGGAGAGAGTGCAGAGACATTAACCAAAACATAACCCCCTTCACCACTCAAGAGTCGGATCCTTCGTGGGGATGGCCTTTCACCTCCTGGAGGGCTGCCTGGAAAAGGGACTGTAAACGTGGAGAATTTATTCCTGTAGATGAACCATTTGTACCCAAAGATGAATTTTACTGTTCACTATTAAATTTTTGTATGTATTTGTTACAGGGTCTCATTGCGCAGGTTGGACTTGTAGTGACCTTTCTGTCTCAGCCTCCCCAGCTCTGGGATTACAGGCATGCCCCCCCCACACACACACACACCAGGTTTCGGTGGCCTGCATGGTGGGTAGGGCATGCGGTACTGGGGATGGAACCCAGGTCCTTGCACTTGCCAAGCAGGCACTTAAGACCGTTGAGCTATCTTTTCAGCCCTTACTTAGCTTTATTTCGATTTTTTTACTTGTATTGTTTTTTTCCTTCTCCTTTCTTTCCTTTTCCTCTCCTTTGTTCCTCTTCTCGTTTGAACATTTCACTATTAGAGATTAAAACCACATTAATGTACACTCTTCAAAAGACAGAAAGTAAACTGCACCTGGTGGCTCACCCCTGTTGATCCTAGCAGTCTAGGAGGCTGAAGCAGGAGGATGGTGAATTTCACCCCTACCTGGGCCATTTAGAGGCCCTGTGTCAAGATGAAATTTTTAAAAGCACTGGGGTGTAGCTCAGTGAGAATGCCCCCTCAGGTTCAGTATCCAGTACTGCAAAATAAATTGAAAAAGTAGAAGATGTCCTCATGCAGTAAGACTTTTTGAGCTCCCACGGGGGACATAGTCCAGTATCCTTGTGCCTGGTGTGGACCTGTCCACTCTTCCTGTGCTCTGTAAACTCTGAGCAAGTGTCTAGCCCTGCACGGTCTCCGGGGTAACAGGTAAAACAGAGGACCACATTCATCAAATTCATCCTTTTGGAAGCAACATAGTACAAAACAGACTAGAAAGTTTGTAAAAAGTAGGAGATGATGATTTGGAGCCAGACTATTTAGCAGGACTACACCCCCAAGCCTGTTTCCTCCGGCTATTAGGAGCAGGGGCCACCCAGGCCCAGGTGGGTGTGGCTGTCCTAGGAGCACAGAAAAGCATGGCACTAAGTACCAGAAGAGTATGGAAGGGGCCGGGGAGATGGCTCAGTGGAATAAGCGCTTCTATGGCAAGTGCAAGGTCCTGAGTTCAATCCCCAGTTCTGCAAAAAAAAAAAAAGAGTATGGAAAAAGGAATTTGGGTTTGCTTTTTGGGATGGGCGCATGTAGCCTGGGCTGGGCCCCCAACTTAGTCTTCCTGCTTTGCCCTCCCAAGTACCGAGATTAAAGGCATGCACCACCACTCCTGATGGAAAAGAAATTCTTCACATACTGAAGAAAAGGACACTCATGCATCCAGGGAATGATGTGTGAGCTAAGTCCTAAGGAGGAAGGACGCCAGGCAAAGGGAATAGAATGTATGAAAAAGTATCCACAGTCTGCAGCCAGTTTCTTTGTGGCTGACAGCTTAGGTGGGGTGGGCAGTGGTATGAGAGGCTGTGGTACATACTAAAGAATTTAGGCTTTCTAACTACAGGAGACCAACTGAGGGCTTGAACAAGGCTGAACTACGGTGGCAGTGCCACTTGAAGCTCAGTCCTTGCCAGGGTATGGCAGGGAATGAAAGTGTGGATTCCACAGTGGGACTTGAGATGGGCAAAACCAGAATAATCCAAGTGCAGAAGAAAGTGACAGCCTTGGTATTTTATGACTGCTGCACTGTTGTCTGAGGGACTGGCATGGAACACGGGGCAGAGTAAGGTGATGCGCATTTCTTGCTTGGGCAGTTCCAGAGCACTGTGTCCCTCACCGGCTAGAGCGGCTGGGGAGGTCGCAGGGGTAGTGCTTACCGCTACTGTACAGAAACATCACAGGCCGGGGGTGGTGGCATGCCTATGATCCCAGCACTTAGGAGGCTGACGCAGGAGGACCTATGCGAGTTTGAACCTTGCAGCACTCATTTCTCCAGCCTCGCCAGCCGTAGGTAACCACCTGTCTCTTTACCCCTCTCTCTTCTCTGGAAGCACGCAGTGTGTGGCATTTTGTGTCCAGCTTCCTTTACATTGCCTCATATTTCCATGGCTCGTAATTTGGGAATTTTATTCATTGATCAACATCTTTCTATTTATTTTTGAAACAGGGTCTTGCCTTGCAGCTCAGGCTGAACTTGAACTTATTTTGGAGCCCAGGCTGGTATTGAACTCTCTGCAGTCCTCCTGCCTCAGCCTCCTGAGAGCTAAAACTAGAAGCATATGCCAGCACGCATTGACACCTCTCTTAAGGCTTACTCCATGTGGGGCCCTGTTGCAGTGACAGCCACAGCAGTGTCTCCTCTTGTGTACCTCCCAGTGTTGCACTGAGCAACACAGTAACCTCGAGTCCTTATTACTGTGAGGCCAGCCTGGCTTGCTGTCAAGTACACAGTAGAGGAAGTAGCCCGGGGAAGGCCTTCAGGAAGGTGCCATTTTCAGGAGCCCACGTGGGTCTGCATCTGAGGATGATGTGAATTGAGTTGGAGTCAGGAGCACTGGGAGATGCTGGGGCAGGCTTCAGGGTCGGGTGTGTGTCCGAGGTCTGCATGGCAAGCAGGCCTGGGCTGCAGGTAAAGTCTAAGAGGTCATCTGCGAGTAGGGGACTTGAGAATGAAGAGTATAGCCCTGAGGAGCCCCAGGGCTGGAGCCAGGAGGAGCGGCAGGAGACAGCTGGAGGGGTGGCAGGTGAACACGGGGAGACAGCAGAGCACACTAAGAAGCCTCGGAGAAGTGTGAGATCAGGACCGAAGTGAGGACAAGGAGAGGGACTGGTGTTCACTGTGAAAGAGGAATTGAAAGCCCAGCCGTAAGGAGAGAAAATGCTTATGAGGAGCTTTAAAAAAACAGCTTTGAAGTGGTTTCACTTTGTTATTTATTTATTTTTGGAGGGTGGAACCGGGGATTGAACTCAGGCCCTTGCACTTGCCAGGGAAGCACTTATTCTACTAAGCCATCTCCCGGGCCCCTCACTTTATATTTAATGCCCAGTATAAAAGTGCCCAACATCGCACACGGCTGCCAGCTTACGTCCCTAGTACACCCTTGTGTGATCCTAGCACGGAAGGTTAACGCCAGCCTCTGGCTGCCTTGGCTCTGACCCGCTTTCTCTCATACTATGAACAGCTGCACACTCCCGGAACTCCAGGGCCCACTGTTCATCTTATCCCATGTTCACAGTCTTCCTCCCTCTTTGTAATTCCATAAATGTTTTAAACAGATGCTGCCATCAGATGAGAAGCAGTTTAAATTGTTTTTTAAAAAAAGTTCAAATTTATTCAAGTTGGTTTGGATTGGTTTTTAATCAACTTCTTTTGTTTTACTACTTACAGTGGCGCTGGGCAGGAAGTAGGACGATCATGCATTATCCTGGAGTTCAAAGGAAGAAAAATAATGGTAATCATCACCACCATCATCCTTGAACCCAAGCCCTGACGCTTCCTGAGCCAGTCCTGTAGTAGGGGCCATTGACTGACATTGTACCTTCAGGTTAACAGAATGGCTCTGCCTGTGTTGGGTATTTGGTCTTTTGTGGTAGACAAGTTGTCTGCTTCACTCCCAGAAAGATACACCACAGGTAACCCGTGCTGTATAATGTTGATGAGAGGAGCTCATACACAGGCATTTCAGAGAGCATTAAGCCAACCAAGAAGGTAGGCTGATCCTCTGTCAACTAGGTCTTCTGAACTCCAGTCTCTTCAAAGTCCCTGGTTGATACTCACTGCTCTGAGCCCTGTCCCTTTCATGAGAAATGGAGGGAGAGATGCCTTCCTTTTCCTCACAGTGCTGGAGATTGAACCCAGGGCCCTCCTAGGCAAGTGTTCTATGCTCAGCCTCCCCCAGCCCCTGGGGGCAACACTGAAAAGACAGTGCCCTTCCACAGGTTCCCGTGGCTCCTCTGTCTCCTAGTGCTGAAAAAGGAGTTGCGACAGACATGTCATCACTAGGAATCGCACCCTGTGCATTGAGTGCGACTTCAGTGCTTGACCCAAGCGCTCATCCCGATGCCTCGCCTGGGCAGGGAGGGGCATGCTTCTAGTTCTTGGCACAGCGGTCAGGTGTGGTTTTAGTGGATCTGTGTATATACTTCGGGAGTCTCATCTTTGATATTAGAAACCACCTTCTGATATCAAAGAGTTCCTGTATTTTTAGAGCACCCCCCAAACAGCTTGAAAGATGCCTTGTATTTTGCATTCTGTGAGTATGAATCTTTCCTCTTAGGTTTTTGTTTGCTTGTGTTTTGAAACAAGATCTTACCATGTAGCCTGAGCAGTCTTGAATTCACTGTGTAGCCCACACTGGCATGAAACTTAGGCCAGTCCTCCTACCTCAGCCTCTGGAGCTATGGGATTAGTCAAGCACCACCATGCCCAGCTTGAGCTCCATTTTTAATTTGGAAGTTGGAATTGTTACTGTTACATATTAGTAGGAATTATATTCCCAGTGCTTCCATGCAAAATCCTTGATTACTTGAGTAGTGGATCAGGTCAGTTGTTTGCTGAATGAATTTCACTAAGCCATGTAGGAGACTGATTGTGTCCTCTCTCTTTCAGCTGGACTGCGGGATCCACCCTGGCCTGGAAGGAATGGATGCTCTTCCTTACATCGATTTGATTGACCCAGCTGAGATTGATCTGCTGTTAATTAGTCAGTAAGTTTGTTAATGTTTTTCAGAGACTTTTACTACTAAGATCATTCTGTACCAAATTTTGGTCTTTAAGAAAAAATACATTCTCCACTAAGAAATATATGTGGTGGTGCACACTTAGAATCCCAGCACTCAGGAGGCAGAAGCAAGAGGATGGAAGTGTGTTCGAGACCAGCCCAGATGTTGTAACGAGACTCTGTCTCAAAAAAAAAAAAAAAAAATTAAAAGAAACATACTCCAGTGGGTGTGCTCAGAGCAGGTGGCCTGAAGAATGGCTTCTCTGTTTACAACACACCCAATAGAAATTTAGGGTCGCTGTGACAAGGGGCACAACACTTGTGACTTCCCTGTGAGCAAAAGTCCCAGACATGTACTCCATACACTTCCACATGGCTTCTGGACAGTACCAATGGGACAAGGCTCTGCGGTGTTTAGTGAGGGAGGTGGGCATTGGCCACTGATCCATGGTGATCCATGGAAGTCCTAGAAGTAAAGACTGAATTTCTATTTTCAATAAATTAAAAATAATAATAAATAAAAATAATTTTTTCCAAAAAAAAAAAAAAAAAAAGAAAGAAACATACTCCACATATCTAAATCTGCCCAAACAGCCCATTTTATCATAGACTAGAGAAGTTTACCTACCTCTGCATGGAACCTAATGAGGAATAGGAAGAGAGATACTGTGTTCCTTGACTTGTTGATAGGTCAGACCAACAAAGCTCTTTCGAGAGCCAGGTGTGGTGGTACACATCGGTAATCCTAGTGCTCAGGAGGCTAAGACAGGAGGATCACCGTCAGTTCAACACCAGCCTGGGCTGTGCATTGAGCTCAGGGCCATCCTGGACTATATAGTAATACCCTGTCTCAAAACCAATAAAAGTTAAAAATACTTTAAAATACTTTCCCTGTGCTGGGCATGGTGGCACACGCCTGTAATCCCAGCACCGGGAAGGCTGGAAACAGGAGGGTCACTGTGAGACCAAGCTGCGTAGCGAGACCCTGTATCCAATAAATAAATAAAAAGTCTCATTTCTGTGTTTCTTGAAGTTTCCATCTGGATCACTGTGGTGCTTTGCCCTGGTTCCTGCAGAAGACAAGTTTCAAAGGAAGGACATTTATGACCCACGCCACCAAAGCTATTTACAGATGGCTTCTGTCAGATTACGTCAAAGTCAGGTGGGTGGCCAGAGGCCCTGTGGTGCTCGCAAATCAGCTGCTTTCCGGTGTCCCTGGCGGCAGGAATGCGAGCTTTGGCAACAACCACCAGTACACGCTGTGTGCCAGCTCCCCCGACCTTTCTATTTTCATGTCCTTTTCAATTTCTGGTAAGCTTCAGGAGGTGTGGGTATGACAGAAATGATCTGTAAAGCTGGCCCACCATTCCAGCACTCAGGAGGCTGAGGCAGGAGGATGAGTGCAAGTTCAAGGCCAGCCTGGACTGCATAGCAGTACTCTGTCTCAAAAATCCAAAGAAAAGAGTACTTTGTCTTCATTTACTTAAAAAGTGTTACTTAAAATTGGGAAACTTTGAATTTACTGTCTAGCTTTGTAGTTACGCACACCAAACGTTTTTATTATCACAGAGTAAAAACTGTGTAACTGAGAGGTTCCGAATAGCACACTAGCTTATAGAAATGTTCGCTGACTGTCACCCACCACTTTGAGTTCAAAGGTTGGGAGATCGTTCTCTTGCCTCTGCTGCATTTTACAGCAACATCTCTGCAGATGACATGCTCTACACCGAGACTGACTTGGAGGAGAGCATGGACAAAATTGAGACAATCAACTTTCACGAAGTGAAGGAGGTGGCGGGGATCAAGTTCTGGTGTTACCACGCCGGCCACGTGCTGGGGGCCGCCATGTTCATGATCGAGATCGCTGGCGTGAAGGTGCGTGTCTGCCCAGGCTTCTGTCCTGCCAGCACTCGGGAGGCCAAGGCAGGCAGCTGCCACGTTCTGGCCCAGCCTGAGCAACTTAGTGAGACCCTGCCTCAAAAATGAGCAGGAAATAGCACAAGTGCAGGTCTAAATTCTCATTCAAAATTGGACACGAACCCTGTATTCCTTCCTCGTGGACCGAGCCCCGATCCCCGTGGGGAGCCCTTTCTGCTCAGCACATCCTTCTGGCCAGCTCAGAGCACTACCCGGGCTCCCTACTGTATCATCCTCCCAGTGCAGTGATTCTAGGGAGTCCCATGTGACTCGGAGTAATTGAAACATGGTGATTTAGGGATCAGCTTCGCGATCTAACTGGATCTCACATCCTGATTTAGACAGCCGTTGCCTCACAATATCTCCCCCATGTCTCCTGTACTGGTGCTTCTTGAATCTAAGGTGCAGGCTATCTTTTTCAATGGAGTTTTGCTTTTAGAGTTCACAAAATTAAAAAAGGTCACTAGCAACATGATCTCCCTCAAATCCTAACTCCCTAGCTTTATCTTTTCACAGCTTTTGTACACAGGTGATTTTTCGAGACAGGAAGACCGGCACCTGATGGCAGCTGAAATCCCTAACGTCAAGCCTGATATTCTGATCATTGTAAGTGGAAACATGCTGTACTGTAGTTGGTCTAATGCAAACAGAGTTGTTTCTCATAGAAAGAATCACAACCTTGCATTCACTGTGTTGCTGCTTATAAACTTCTGGGTTTTGTTTGTACAAGAGTTGATGTTCGGGGCTGCTCTTCACTGCTCCTCCAAGTCCTCTCAGATCTTGCTTTGACAGCTTTCTGGAGCCCCTACATCAGGCCAGCTTGGGCCAGGTGGTTTCAAACCAGGGCTGATCCTTGAAACCCCTGCATAGTTTGCTTATGTGAGCTACCCTAGACTTGTCAGAGAGTATCTTCAAGGCTGAGAGATGCAGTGTCCCTGTCCCTGTGCATGCTGACTGTCCTGTCCCTTTGCATGCACTGCTTGTCACACTCACATCATGTGTTCCAGCTACACGGTAGGTTGCAGGCCCTCTGGAAACACGGATGTGAACGGGGGCGGGGGTGGAGGGTGCAGATCAAAGCTGTATGTTGGGGACAGTGGTGTCTGGGGACAGAAGAGACCTGAGCTCATAAGGTGCATGGATGTCATGAACACCAAATAAGCTTGACTTGGGGAAAAAGCACCATATCTCCCCCATGTCTCCTGTACTCCCACCCCCCAGGGGAGGGCCCAGTGTCTGTCACCGTGCAGAGTTGGTTCCATTGACTCTGTACATGGCACAAGCAGCACAGAGACCAGCTTAACTTAAGATTTATCTTGGACTCTCCGAGCCAGCCAGTGTGTGCACGATAGCAGGTGTTTCAGAGCGGCGCCTCTTGACTGTCAGTGCTGCATCCATATTGCTGGGATGCTGATTGGGATACCCCCGTCTGGTGGGGAAGGGGGTGCCTGCAGGCCTTCGGGCTGAAAGCAGACCAGAGGCCTACATGGCTGCGGCAGCCAGACATGCTGGCACAGGCCTGGGGCCTAGCAGAGTGGAACTTTCTTGGCGGCAGAAGGTGCATTTCTGTGAGCGCATGGACTTGTTTCCTGGTTCCATTTCCTAAGATCTGGATCCGGCATCTCATTCGCTCTCCTTTCTGGTGACTCTTGTGCCAGAATGTGTACTGCTAAGCAGTGCGTGAAGCAAGGAAATGGGTGCCTCACCACCTGTCGCCAGGGCTCACTTCTGAGCTCTCGGGGCTCCTGCCCCGGTGTCACATATCTGCTCTTGATTTAGGAATCAACCTACGGGACCCACATCCATGAGAAGCGCGAGGAGCGCGAGGCCAGGTTCTGCAACACCGTGCACGACATCGTCAACAGGGGCGGCCGGGGCCTCATCCCCGTCTTTGCGCTCGGAAGGGCTCAGGAGCTGCTCTTGATTCTAGGTGCGCATCTCCTCTGCGCCGGGGAGAAGTCAGAGCGCGCACACTGCTGGGAGTGCAGGGGCTGTGGCTGTCACCACCACTTTGGCCCCAGGCCTTCACTGCAAGGTGGGGTTTGGGGCTAGGATCCTTATGTGTCTGGCTGTGAGGAAAGAGCTAGAAGCGACGGCTCCCACCAAGGACAAGCAGTATTACCTCCATTATACTAGAAGGGAAGCGAGGAGCGTGGAAGGCATGATCCAAGGCAGAGCAAATCTGGAAGAAGGCAGGTTTTCTAGAAACCATGTTTTCTGAATCTGAATCCATCCAGTGTTTTTCCTTTTGAAATAGGGTTTTGCTATGCAGTTCAGGCTGGCCTTGAACTCATTGTGTAGTCCAAGCTGTCCTCAAACTCACAGCCATCCTTCTGCCTCAGCCTCTCGAGCAATCTACTTTTCTGTTTGGTCTTTTTTTAAGTGTTTTTGAGGCAGGGTCTCACCATATAGTCCAGGCTGGCCTCAAAATCTCAGCAATTCTGCCTCAGCCTTCTGAGTGCTGGGACTATGGATACGCCCCCATGCCTGGCCTTGGTCTTTTCTCACTATAAGTCCTCTTACTCCTTAGGAGTCTAGTATTGTACAAGCAGAGGTGGTTAGGAAGGTGAACAGTCTCCCTAAATTGCTCAGGCTGACCTTGAGCCTGCAGTCCTCCTGCCTCAGCCTCCCATAGCGCTGGGATTACAGCCCACACTGCTGCGCTCAGTGATACTTTGGTCTGAATGAATGGCTAAAACTTTAATGAGGATGAGTATCACTTCTCAGCTGGGCTCCTTGCTCCTCACACAACCCCTCCAGATGAGTACTGGCAGAACCACCCAGAGCTGCACGACATCCCCATCTATTACGCCTCATCATTGGCCAAGAAGTGCATGGCAGTGTACCAGACCTACGTCAACGCCATGAACGACAAGATCCGGAAGCAGATCAACATCAACAACCCCTTCGTGTTCAAGCACATCAGCAACCTCAAGGTGAGGCAGCTGGAAGGCCAGGTGGTGGCGAAGGCATAGGATGGGAGCGGGACCTTGTGCTCCGGCCAGCTTGCCCCGGTCAGCGCTTGCTCGAGCCCCAGCTAGTTCTGCTGCTGCTCCAAGTCTGCACATGGTGTGATTCACAGGCGCTAATGCACGTGCCTCTGCCAGGAATACAAGGAAACTATCTTGGGTTGTGTGTTAGGTTTCTCCACTCTGATTCCAACCTAATTATGGTTGATGAGCTCTGCACACTCCTTAAGTGAAAGTTTCTGCGTGTTCACTTTTCAGGAGCCTTCAGGAAAGTCTGTGTTAAATGCATTAAAAATACGTTGTTTCCTACATTGATAGTTTAATTAGAATGAAATCACTGTCTAAAATAATGTAAGTCATACATAAGCTTCCAGTTGTAAATAGCCATGCTCTGTAAGGCAGATTCAGGAGAATCAGCCAAATTTTCTATGAAACAGTATTAAACCTTTGATTAGATTTGCAGGCATGTTGCAAATACTGAGGAAGTTCACAGAGCCTTTGAGGGTCTGGGGAGATTCTTACAGGGCTCTGCCTTGGGTGGGTAGAAACCCATTTGACCTAAGTGTCTGCCTGCCAGGGTACTGGTCCTAGTGGCCCTTTGGCTACATTACAGAATGTTTCTGGGTGTGTGTGTGTGTGTGTGTGTATGTGTGTATTTTCTTTCTGTTTCTTGGAAATCTCACTTTGTAGTCCAGGCTGGCCTTGAACTCACGGTGTGGTCCAGGCTGGTCTTGAATTTGCAGCGATCCTCCTCCCTCAGCCTCCTGTGCTGGGATTACAGGTGTATGCCAGCATACCTGACCCCATCTAGGAAGTTTTGAAGATGAGTGTAAGCTAGCTGCTCTTGGTTACCTCAGTTTCCCATCGTTCCAGCCTTAGGAGCTCGGCTGTTGGGATACGGTGCCTGCCAGTTCTGGGAGGTCGCTTAGGAAGCTCCGTAACTCTTAGGGCTCACTTTGGTCATTCTTTCAAAATGAAGCACGCTTGGTGAGCCCAGCATCTAATGTGCACTCCCGTGTGTGACCTCAGAGCATGGACCACTTCGACGACATTGGCCCCAGCGTGGTGATGGCCTCCCCAGGCATGATGCAGAGCGGCCTTTCCCGTGAGCTGTTTGAGAGCTGGTGCACCGACAAGAGGAACGGTGTCATCATAGCGGGCTACTGTGTGGAGGGGACGCTGGCCAAGGTCAGTCGGAGCCGCAGTGCCCCAGGACTCCCCAGCCAGGTGGCGCATGAGTGACCAGGTTTCTGTCGTGATGCATGAGGACAAAGACGGTCATGGGGTGGATTATGCAGATGCTGCCTGGGATGATGAGATGCTCAGGATATGCTAGAGTGTGTCACATGTTTACATTAGTGACCCACAACTTGGAACATATTCCATTTCATTTTATTCTGTTTTTATTTTGATAGTATGCAGTTCAGGCTGGCCTGAAACTCACTGTGAACTAAGCTGGCCTTGAACTTGTGATAGTCCTCCTGCCTCAGCCTCCTGAATGCTGGGATGGCAGGTGTGTGCCAATCTGGCCTGTTCTTTAAACAGCTATAGAATATGCCTTGATAGGGCCAGGGAGATGGCTCAGTGGAATAAGCGCTTCCCTGGCAAGCGCAAGGACCTGAGTTCAATCCTCGGTTCCAAAAAAAAAAAAAAAAAAAAAAGAATATGCCTTGATTGACTTGTATCTGCATTGGTATGAAATGGCTCATGCCAGCAGTGAGGGTATAGAGTTTTAGAAAGAAACAGCTTTGAGAGGTAATATAAAGATGTCCAAGCATCATGTTCTTGGCATCTTGCCGACAGCATCTGTTTATTTATCAGTTCCTCATGTATTTATTTTCAGTATTACAGTCCCAGGGATGGAACCTAGGGCCTTGTTAGCCAGGCATTCTGGCACTGAGCTACACCCCAGCCCCATTCTTAGTTTTATTTTGAGACAAGGTCTCGCCTAGTTGCCCAGCCTGAACTCAGTTTGGGATCCTGCCTCAGCCTCTCAAGTAAATGAGTGAGAGGCAAGCACCCCTGGACCCAGCAACATCTATTTATTTTTAAAAATACAATATAATTGCTCACTTTGCCATTTTCATTACTTTACCTAATTTTACCATCCTTTAAAGAGCATGCTAGAGGGCTGGTGAGATGGCTCAGTGGTCTAAAGCACCTACTTAGAACAAGCTTAGCAAAGCACAGGGACCACACCGCGGTTCGATCCCCCAGACCACATGCCAGCCAGCCCCGCCCCCTGGTGGGCTGAGCTGGCCACACACACACACACACACACACACACACATACACATAAATAAATGAATAAATTTTAAAAAATAAAAATAAAAATAAAATAAAGAGCATGCTAGAAAAGAGATTTCCAAAACGGGGGTAAATCCTGCTGTGTGGGACGCGAGCGGTACAGCAGAGGCGCGGGAGGGCTGCCTCTGCACTGGCAGCGGCTACAGCTGTTTTGCCAGGTGTGAGCTTTAACATAATGTTTGTGGCTGTGGGAAAGCGGGACGCAAACCTTTGCTTTTCTAATTGGACAGTTTGCTTTGTCTTCTTGTACTTGTTTTTAACAGCATATCATGTCTGAGCCCGAGGAAATCGCCACCATGTCTGGACAGAAGTTACCGCTGAAAATGTCTGTTGACTACATTTCTTTCTCTGCTCATACAGATTATCAGCAAACCAGTGAATTTATCCGAGCTCTGAAACCACCCCACGTGGTGAGTCTGTGGCCTTGGCTTAGGGGCCCACGGAGAAAGTGGACCCCAAAACCCACGCAGCAGCGCTCTGTGCCCACAGCTTGGCACCTGGGCTTCGCTGTGCCCTGCCTGGCTCCGCGCTCGGCCAGGCGGGCTACACACGTCCTCTTCCTCCGCTTGCCACCAACTCCTCATCCCCGACAGCCCCCGGTGTGCTTGCTGTCTTCAGCTGTCCCCCCACACACACACACAACATGTGACCAGGCTGGGGGGTGACTGAGGTTAACGTCCCTGCCCTGCTGACCTGGTGTAGCCTGGCAAGTTGCCTTGCTGACTGTGCGGGGAAGGGACTGCAGCTCTCACCGTGCCTGGCCACGTCAGCGGTTGACAATAATACCTGCACAAGGAAAGGAATCAGTCATAGAAAAAGGCAGGATTTAAACAGATATGAGGCACATTCCTCAGATGTGCTTCTGTTTTTAAGTTTTGTGGGACTCCCGAGGCAGGGCTGTGGGTCGGGGTGGAATGAGGAAGCCTGTGCTGCTGACTGGGAGGACACTGGAACTTGTGTCCATAGGAAATACAGGAGGTTCCCTTTCGGAAAGTGTTGAAAAAGTACTTTAGAGAAAATGACCTTTCGTTTTTGTTTTTGTTGTTTGAAAATATTTTTATTAACGGTAAAACCTACAAAACTTAAAATTTGCAGCGTTTTTAGAGTGGCTGTGACTCAGTGGCATTGAATCCACTCGGTGTTCCCAGCACCCCAAAGAGAAACTCACTGAGCACTTACCAGGTCCCAGGTCCTGCAGCCCGGTCCCACTAGGCCACCTCCTGTGCGCATTCACACTGTCCTGTTGCATTAGAGGGTCAGATGCCCCTGGGCTGGTGGAAGGCTCACCCTTATCGCAGGCTGGATCAGAATTCCTGCCTCTGGCCGAGGAATAACTGCCACAGGGAGCACTGTGGCCCATCGTGGTCCTGGACCTAGCCTCCTTTACCTCTGGTAGTGTGAGTGCTGAGTCACGCTTTCATTCACCAGTAGGGTGCACCCAGGCCCTTCACGCTGACCTACATGCCTAGCCCCTCTTAGTTTTTATTTTGAGACCGATTCTCTCAAAGTTGCCTGGGCTGGGCTCAAACTTAGGATCCTCCTTCTCCAGCCTTCTGCCCCACCACACGTGGCACATAAGGGTCCTTTTTTTTTTTTTTTTTTTTTTTTTTTGTGGTACCGGGGATTGAACTCAGCACCTTGCGCTTGCCAGGCAAGTGCTTATTCTACTGAGCCATCTCCTCGGCCCCACATAAGGGTCTTTTTAAAGCCAAAGATAATGAGGAAATCTATATAATTCTGATTGGCAGGAGGTCATTAAAAAGTAATAAAGTTTCATGACTGCAGGCACGTTCTTGCTTCATGAATTTAACTAGAAGGGCAGTAAGGGCCAACGCTCGTCTGAATGAATGCATCTCCCTGTGCTCTTCTGTGCAGATTTTAGTCCATGGGGAGCAGAATGAGATGGCCAGGCTGAAGGCAGCGCTGATCCGGGAATACGAAGACAACGATGAGGTCCACATAGAGGTGCACAACCCTCGGAACACAGAGGCTGTGACCTTAAACTTCAGGGGAGAGAAACTGGCCAAGGTAGAGGGTGACAGTGGCTGCCCTGGGCAGCCATGGTGTTCTCTTTAGCAAAGAAGATTCTTTTATTGTTTTTATTTTGAGACAGGCTGTTGCTATGTAGCCCATGCTGGCCTTGAACTTGTGGCGATCCTCCTGCCTCAACCTCCTGAGAGCTGGGATGACAGGCATGCACAGTTTAAAGCAGATTTTTAAATGATTTACCTGTGTTTCGGCTATCAGATCCTTTTCTCTTACTGTATGATGAGCAGACATGAAGCAGCAGATTGACAACTGTCCTTTCTTACAATTGATCAAGGGAGAAAACAAACTAGCACAGCTTAGCCTTTGTTGCCAGAGAAGTGATAATGTTTATGCTTCCAGCGCCACCCGCACTGGGGCCTCGGCCTGGCTGCTCTGCGCCTTCCTGGGAAGGGCGGAGGAGTATTGTCTGCATCCTCTCGAGTTCATTCGCCTGCGCTGGGGGGCAGTTCGGTTTAAGAGCGGGTTTCTGCTCAGCGGGGCGGCATACGTCTATGACCCCAGCACTGCGGGAGGCTGAGGCAGGGGGAAAGTTGGAGCCCGGCCTGCCAGAGCCTGTCTCAGAATGAACAACCACCAAAGCCCTGGGGATGTAACTCGGGAATAAGGCACTTGGGTCCATCCCCAGTACGGCAGAAACTAAAAGTAACATTTTGCAGTTTTCGTGGTTAAGTTCTTGTGTTGTTCAGAGTTATAATGTGTGATAGTCATCATTATACTTGTGTTTGTTTCTCAATAGGTCATGGGGTTTTTAGCAGACAAAAAGCCAGAACAAGGCCAGCGGGTCTCAGGAATTCTTGTTAAAAGAAATTTTAACTATCACATACTTTCGCCTTGTGATCTGTCCAGTAAGTGTGCTCTGCGCCGTCAGTTAGAGTCGGACTTTAGCTTTGAAGGAAATGTATGGAAACTCCCCTTAATCTACTGGCCAAAATTTAAGTAACAACCCCATAATAAAAAAGAAGTAGAGAGTAATCTAAGTAGCTTTGCGAGAAAGAAAGCTCTCCTAAACTGGGACAGTGAGAAAACTATTTGTACAGTCACATGTATTCTTACTCCAGAACAAGTTCTAAGACAGGTAAGCACTCCGGCTGGGCCTGGGCCACGCTGCTACCTGCCTTCCCAACACAGAAGGGTGGTTTTATTTTCTGAAGTAACCAGCCTTCCAGAGAAGCATTTGGCTTCCCATGACTAGTTTAGGAGCTTTGTTTTGGGCTGCTGGGAACCAAGCCAGGTCCTTCATGGCTTGCTGGGGCTGCCTCCTGTTCACTGTCCCTAAGGAGTCTCAAGAGTGGGTGACACAGCCAGGCATGGTGTCATCCCTGAACTACGGAGTCCAAGGCAGGAGCATTGCCATGAGTTCAAGGCCAGCCGGAGCTACATAGTGGACCTTGTCTCAGAAAAGAAAAAAAAGAATGAGAAAAAATCTTCCATAATTTTTCTAACAGTTTAATTGACCAGTGTGTTTGGGGTTTTTTGGGCATCCATGTTTGTGAGCGGCCTCTCCCCATCATCACGGAATTTAGTCATCTGTTTGTATTGTTTTCTTTTATTATTAAGTAATGGCCTGTTAATTTTACAGAATACTGGGTTTCAGCATACAATATACATTTCTTTATTTTTTATTTTTATTTTATTTTTAGTCTCTTATTTATTTGGTACAGGGTCTCACTACACAGCTCGGACTCAGTGTTCTCGTGTCTCAGCCTCCCCAGCACTGGGATTACAGGTGTGTGTCACCACGCCCAGTTCAGGTGGCCAGCTCCATGTAGGGCCAGCACAGCATGTGGTACTGGGATCGAACCCAGTTCCTTGTGCTTGCCAGGCAGGCACTTAGACCACCAAGCTATCTCCCCAGTCCACAACATACATTTCAATCACATCTATCTCCTCTGTTTTTCTTAAAAGGGAAAACAGTGTAAAGCTGTGGAATTTCTTTGCAAAGAAATAATACAGACCGCATAGCCAAAGACGCATGTATGAGATGGAAATCTGCAGAGAGCTGGATATGTTTCAGTGTATAAATTATTTTTCTCAAAGTTTATAAGCATTTCTGGGTGAGGCCCGTGCCCTGAGTTCTCACTCCTCTCCATGCACACACTGCACTCTGGCCTGCTGCTGTATTTTGGAGCTGAACTGCAGCAGGATTTAAGCACAGGTGGCACAGGTGTGAAAGCTGCTCGGGAGCCACCAGGCAAGAAAGACCAGTGCTCACCAGGGTCTCCCATGGCGACACTTGGACTGGATGTGACAGATGTCACGGATGAGTCTGTTTCCCTGCTAATGGGGCCTGGGAATCAGGAGTCATAGGTGCTGCTTACTAGCTCTCTGGAAACCACATTCGTTCATGTACCTCTTTTTTAATCTCTGCCCTGTGGTTGCAAATCGTGTTACAAGGGGCTGGTATTGTCTCTCCCTGTCTCTAGATTACACCGACCTGGCCATGAGCACCGTGAAGCAGACACAAGCCATCCCCTACAGCGGGCCCTTCAGCCTGCTGTCTTCCCAGCTGCAGAAACTAACTGGTGTGTGCGCGCGGGATCCCATCCTGCTCCGTCCTTTCAGCAAGAGACTTCTGTGTCTAGGACAGGCTCTTCCTGGGTTTCCATGATGGTCTCAGTTCTGTATTTCACATGGTCACCTTTAGGAGAAAACAGGCTCACGCATCTTAAAATCCCATAATACCCCTTATTGTAAAATTACAAAAATATCAGTAGTCTTTACTCTGTGAGTATAAAATCTACTTTTGTTATTCTACTTAAAATTGTTTTACCTGTTTCTTTGATCAATACCAGTCTGTAGAATAGGTTTTATTTATTTTTATATTTTTAATTTATGTATTTGGTACAGGGTCTCACTAGGCAGCTCAGACTCATAGTGATCCTCCTGTTTTCAGCCTCCAGTGCTGGGATTACAGGCGTGCACCACCACGCCCAGACTCAGTCACTGGCTCAGTGTGCCCCGGGGGTGGGGCCGGCATGGCATTCGGTACTGAGGATCCATCCTCAGAACGAACCTGCACTGGTCTAAGCAGGCGCTTAGTTCACTGAGCTATCTCATGGGCTTTTTTTTTTTTAATTTTTAATATTTTTCCAGAACCGGGGATTGAACTCAGGTCCTTGTGCTTGCTGGGGAAGCGCTTATTGCACTGAGCCATCTCCCCATCCCCTTTTTAAAATTTTTTTATTTTTATTTTATTTTTTTATTCTTTTAAAAAGAAGTACTCAAGGCCATTTGCCACAGGCCATTGAGAGGATAAACCCATCTGGGCGGGGTACAGTGCTGCACACCCGTAATCCCAGTACTGGGAGGCTGAGGCAGGAAGATCACTGCAGTTTCAAGTACAGCTAAGGCTACATAGCCCACCTTGTCTCAAAACAGCAAAGGAAAAGCAGGCCTATTCCATCTGCTTTTGCCATTTTAATAAAGATCTTTGTGTATTAATATAGTGAGGGCTAATGACTAAAAGCTTCTATTCTAATTAAGCACACTCCGGGTTTAAATATGCTTGGTCAGTGTGCTCTCCTTAATTCATGAAGTGCTGCCGTTAGGAAAAGAAACCAGTCGAAGGGAAACCCTTCTTTACCCTCATACGAGGATTACAGATTATGACATAACAAGTTCATAAAATAAGTCAGAGTGACGAATGCAGAGGACAGCAGGGCCAGAAAAGGTGGACCTTCCAAATTAGAACTCCCCACTGCCATGATTCAACTGGGGAGGTGAGCAGAGGTGAGGAGCTAGCAGTAGTTGGATCTCATTAAATGCTGGAGGGAGGCCGCTAGGATATCTGAATATCCACTGAGCACTATGGATGTCCGCGGTGCTCCAGGCAGGCACTTCCGCTGATGCTTCAGTTGGCAGAAGCAGTAACTTAAGACATACTGCTGTTTAAGCTGTTGGTGTGGTATGGTACAAATCTTCCCACTGTGGAGCTGTCTTAGTTCAGCTTTCTCTATAAGCAAATGAAAAACTTGCTCTGAAAGACTAAGAAAATGATACACATCTTGTATTTTTTTGTTGTTATTATTCAGGTGATGTAGAAGAATTAGAAATTCAAGAAAAACCTGCTCTGAAAGTGTTTAAAAATATTACCATAATACAGGAACCCGGCATGGTAATACTAGAGGTAAGACAAAGTCATTTCCCAACTGGGGAAAAAAGGAAGCGTTTCACACAAAGCCCGCCCACCAGCCGGGTGCAGTGGTGCGCACCTGGGATCTCAGTACTTAGAGGCGGAGGCAGGATTGAGGCCGGTCTGCTGCGGAGCAGGACCCTGTCTTAAAAATACAGATTCAGAAATGATGTGTCAGGTCTAGTCCTACCACAGTTCTGGAGTTTAAGGCAAAAGTTGACTCAGGATGATTAAAAAAAAATAATGGGAAAAATTTGTTAAAAGGAGTAGCTGTGTGTGGCATGAAGCTGCAGTGATAATGATGGCGAGAATTCTGCCACTGAACCACCAGGGCTAGCTTGCAGTGAGAATGAGTCCAGGGCCACTATTGCACAGCCCTGAGCCCCTTCTGCTCGGTCCTAGTAGAGAATGAATTTTCACTTCTAAAACTAAAATATGAACAGAGGATTAGTTTTCAGGGCCTGCCTGTGCTGGTGCCAGTGCTCTGGGGGAGGCAGCGGGCAGGCATTCCTGCAGGGTGTGGTCTCTTGTACCCCAGGTGAAGGCACGAGTGTTGGGGCACTGGGCTCATGGAGAATAGTGGGGATCCTGGGCTTTGAGTGAGGAGCAAAAGGAAATATTTAAAAGGTGCAGTGGACTGGGGAAATAGTCTAAGCACTTACCTGGCAAGCGCAAGAACCCAAGTTCAATCCCAGTACTGGGCTGGGAGGTAGCTCAGTAGAATAAGCGCTTGCCTGGAAAGCAAAAAAGCCTGAGTTCAATCCCCAGTTCTGAAAAAAAAAAAAAAAAAAAAAAATCCTAGTGCCGCATGCTGTGCCAGCCCCGCAACCAGGCATGGTGGTGCACACCTGTAATCCCAGCACTGAGGAAGCTGAGACAGGAGGATAACTATAAGTTCAAGCTGCATAGTGAAGCCCTGTACCAAATAAATAAAAGATTAAAACAAAAAATGTACAAAAAAGTAAAAGATGCAGGGTGCAGCTCAGTAAGGCACAAGGCCCAGACCTCTGCCACCAAATAAGTGAGTGGATGGACAGATAGGCAGGCGGAAGCAAGGGGTCGGTGACCCTCCTGCCCTCCTGATGACAGTACTGATGAAGTCATTAGGAATTTGAGTTTGAATCCAGCGTCAACAGTTTTCTAGTACAAGCTACTTTTGGTTTTCACATTTATAAAATGGGGTAATTAGTACTGTTCTTAGGAGAATTACATGATAATGCATATAAAAGCCTTTGCTACGAAGGAAGTCCTTAGTGTAATCTACTTGTGTGACTAAAAGGAACCCAGAGGTGTCCAGAGTCACTGCTTATTCCAGGAAGCAGCATTCAGCGGCAGAGCCGACACACCCAGGCCAGGCAGGTGGCAGTGACCCCCGCTCTGCCACCCTAACCAAGCCCCTTCCTCTGCAGTGGCTGGCAAACCCGTCCAATGACATGTACGCGGACACCGTGACCACCGTGATCCTCGAGGTGCAGTCCAACCCGAAGATACGCAAAAGTACGCTGCGCTCTCCCTTCTTCCTTGTCTGTGAACCAGAATGCACTGCAGCCCTAAGTGACAAGCTGGTTTTATCTCCATGTGATGTTTATAGTGTGCACAGAACGGGGGATATTGCTAGTCCTTCATACTGTAAAGCTCTGGCTGCCACCACTCTTGGTCACGGCCCCAGAGAGAGAGGTGCGGGCCCAGATGAGGCTGGGTGGCAGTGCGCAGGGTGTGCGACGAAGCCATGGGTCCAGCGTAAGCAGAAGTGTGCAGATGCCGCTGCGTTGGTCAGCTGGTCAGAAACGGGCTGCTGTTTCACAATTAATACAGCTCTGACTAGGAAGGCTTCTAGCTACCCAACGATCTTCAGCTGAAAGCACCCCAGAGCACTAGGGAAAATGTCTTGTGGGTTTTTTTGTTACAGCTTAATAATACTGTACATTGAGGCTGGGCATGGTGACACGTACTCTGGAAGATCACAGAGCAAGAGACCAGCCTGGGCTACAAAGGGAGAGCTCAAGGCCAGCCTGAGCTGCATAGTGAGACCCTGTCTCAAAAAGACAGTAATAATGTACATTCAGTAAATCCTCTATATGCTTTTTCTTTTTGGTTTTTTGAGACAGGGTCTCTGTAGTCCAGGCTGACTTCGAACTCATGGTGCTCCTCTTGCCTCAGCCTCCTGCGTTCTGGGGTAGCAGCTGTGTGCCATGCCCAGCATATTATGCTTCTTTTTGGTGGGGTGTATGACCCTTGTCCCAAATAGAGGGCCGGCTGGAGCTGAGTGTAAAATGATCTCCTGCCTGCCTGGCTCCCAGTCCCAAGTCTGGACACAGCTCGTGTGCACATCTGCAGATGGCTTTGACCGCTGTGTCAGTTCTTGTGTCCTTTCTCCAAAGACACAAAGCTGGGTGTGGTGGCATGTGCCTGTCATCCAGCACTCAGATGGCTGAGGCAGGAGGATCACTGTGAGTTCAAGACCTGTCTGGGCTACATACAGAGGCTCTGTTTAAAAAAAAAAAAAGAAAAGGGGGTTTTTAGTAAGATTGGAGTAGGGCCTTCACAGACAGGTGCACGAGTATGTGCTCCATCGTGTCGCATCACCTGGGACCCTGGTCTCTGCCTCTCTCTGCAGGCGCGGCTCCGAAGGTGGCTAAGAAGCTGGAGACACACGTGTACAGCAAGCGCCTGGAGACCATGCTGCAGTGAGTGCCGCCCGCCCTTTCCGTTCCCTCACACAGGACTCTGTTGCGTCACTGAGCTGTCCAGGCTGGGCCTGAAGTCTCCATCTTTGTGCCTCAGCCTCAGTGCTGGGATCACAGGCATGTGCCACCGTGTCTGGTGGGCATCTGGTTCCATCGGGGAAGTGCAGGTGGCTCTTGCCTTCCCACCCAGCACTGGAGCTGCCTGCAAGGACAGTGGCCCAGTGGCTGGTACAGTCCTGGCTGCAGTCACCAGGACCCCTGTGCCTGGAGAACCCTTTACATGTGTGCTTCTGAGACATGAATTCTTCCAGAACAAGTTCCTCATCGACCCCTGTGCACAGGAAGTCTGTGCCTACTAACCAGACCTCAGTACTGGCTAAGCACAGCGCTAAGTCCTTTCCCCCCACCCCCAAGTCCTCAGTGGGTGAGTGCAGTGTCTGTGGGGGAAATCACCTCCGGAGCGGGTCCCCCCAGAGCCCTGGGGCCCAGGCCGCGGCTCCTCCCAAGCAGTACCAAACCACATCCTGTCCCTTTTCAGATTTTGAGAGAGTCTCACTGCACTGCACCAGTGAGACTCCAGTTTCCAATCCTCCCCCTACCTCAGCCTCCTGAGTGCTGGGAATTACAGGCACTCACTGCCACACCCAGGCCAGTACTTGGGAGACTGAGGCAGGAGGATTAGAAATCCCAGCCCAGCCTGGGCACCGTAGCAACTCACTGAGTGGTGGGTAACGCAGGAGGTGGCCCTGGGCTGCGCTTTCTCTTTCCACTTGGTGCGGCAAGAGCAGGACTGATGCATCTTGGCTCCCTTACAGGGACATATTTGGAGAGGACTGCGTGAGCACAAAAGATGGCTCTGTCCTCAGCGTCACTGTGGACGGGAAGACTGCCAACGTGAATTTGGAGACACGGGTATGTTCTCTGATGGGCTATAAGCACCAGAGATGACTGGGGACACAAGACAGCCCCTGACCCAAGTTTAGCCCTTCACTACACCGCCTCCTCACCTGGGTGTGTTACATGCAAAGGCGCCCAAGTGCCCTGCTCATCACCAAAGGGCACCTGGTTCCCCAGCGAGTGACCCCGGACAGCCCAAGCCCACAGAGTCCAAACCCTGGCTTCTGGGTGGGGCCCACTCCTGGCTCCCAAAGCCAGACACTGCAGCAGGATTTCAGGAGCTGAGTCAGACTATGTGCCCCAAAGAGCCGGAGACTGGCACGCTCACTGCAGCTGGCCCGATTTCTCAGCCTCCTGAGTGCTGGGATTGAGGTGTATGTGTATTCTGAGCTTCTTCCTGCAGGGGAGACATAGCCAAGGCCTTAGGAAGTGAAGCCTTGCCTGCAGTGGCGCCCACCCTTCATTCCAGCACTCCAGGAGGCATCTCTGCTGGTTCCAGGCCATCCTGAGCTACACTGTGAGACTGTCTCAAAACACCCCCCAAGAAAGAATCAAAAGGGGGGCTGTGAAGTAGACATGGTTGCTAGGCCTCCTGTCCATCACGCAAGCCCCCGTCCCTGATCCCGACCCTTATGGAGCTGTTGGGGCACTCCAGGCACCTGACCCCCACCTTCACAGGGAGGCCAGGCTAGGGCACTACTGCCCAGTACCAAGTCCCCAGGGTGCACAACCCCCCCCCGCCCCGCGCCACTAAAGTGACATGACAGCAACACTGTGCACTGCCTTGCAGAGTGTGGAGTGCGAGGAGGGCAGCGAGGATGACGAGTCGCTCCGGGAGATGGTAGAGCTGGCAGCACAGCGGCTCTATGACGCACTCACGCCAGTGCACTGAGCCTGGGCACAGACCCGGGCCTTGCCCCAGAGCCACTGCTGCAGAACCACCCCCCGTCTCCACATTTATTGGTGCTGCTGCCACGGAAGTCTTTTGCCATGGGCTGATGCCCGGCCTCATAGCCACACCTGCAATCCCAGCTCCTGGGGAGCCTGAGACAGGAGGACTGCAAGTTCCAACCCAGCGCCCCCAACTTAGCGAGACCATGTCTCAAAATAAAAAATGGAAAGGACTGGAGATGTGGCTCAATGCAAAGGCCCAGGGTTCTGTCCTCAGTACCTCCAAAGGATTTGCTCACAGCAGCTGAGTCAGTTCATCTTACTGTGCTGATAATTCATGTTTCCATAGCTGGGATTTTAGCGCAGAGCTTGAGGCTTTCACTTCAGAGTGGGGAGTGCTTCCTGTCTTCCCTCTGGAGCCCCCTCTTGCACACACACCATTTAACAAATGCAGAAATTGGGAATTTGGTGAGGGTCAGACGCCACACGTGCAGCGGAGGAGGTACCAAGTGTCACAGCTGTCATGTATGCAGGTGACAGCCAAGTTTTTCTGGGCATTTAGCTGACTTGTCTCACTTGGTGGGGACACCAAGTCCCAGCACAGGTGCTGATACAGGGCTACCTGGCCTTAATAGCACCTGCTGTTTTTGCTATCCCCTCCCTCTTGCCAGGCTGGCACTTTTGCCACTGAGCTATGTCCCTAGACCAAAATAGCTACTTTTGTAAAACAGCCTACATTATGGCCTTCTGTGGCCTATGCCAAAAATCTAGGGACAGCTTTTTCGAATGTCACGTGGTTTTATGATAAATTTTAAAATATTAAATTACAGCTGGTTGTGGCACATACACTACAGAAGGCAGAGGCAGGAGGATGCCAAGTCTGAGTCCTGGGTCATTTAGACCGTCCAGGCAGCTGGCAGCGTAGCTCAGGATGAAGCTCTGAGTTCAGTCCCCAGTGCCATTAAGGTGACAGTCCATTAAGTTCCAGGCTCCGTAACTGTTGGACACACGAGTGCCCCAGTGGCTGCCCCTGCGATGTATGACCTGACCTCACCTGGTCTCTGCCCCACCCCCACCCCCATGGCTTGAGTCCCAGGTGGCCTTGTCACTGTCACCATCAGGTCCTTGGCAGGAATCTCCTGCACATGTTCCAGACCTTGAGGTGCCTGCAGGAGGTGGAACCAGTGGGACGAGTGAGAGTTCTAGTGAGCCCCAGCCCTCCCAGGGCCCAAGGGTCAGACTTGAGCCCCAAGACTGTCCTGCTTCACAGCAGTTGCCTGACCTGGCCACAGCCATTTTGACTCCACCAATACCTTGGTCATCCCACATGCCACTGCCAGCATGGGTGTTGCTTCAGTGAGGTTGGAAATTAGAGGTGTGAGTTATAGCAAGGCTTGGGGACCCATATCTGTCATCCCAGCACTCAGGAGGCTGAGGCAGGAGGATTACCCCAAGATGAAGGTCAACCGGGGCTACACAGTTCAAAGATAGTATGGACCACATATTGAGACCCTGTCTGAGAAAGAACTGTGTTGCCAGAGTGCTGCTTGGGGGCTCGGCCTACTGGTCATTTGTCTCAGCCCTGGCATGGCTTCATAGGTCAGGAGGGACCTTCTGGGAGGGTCATTGTCTTAGTTACTTTTTACTCATTGCTGGGACAAATACCCGACATTCAAAATGAGGGAAGGAAAGGTTTATTTAGCTCACAGTTACTGGAGGGTTCAGTCCATATTCCGCTGGCTCCAAGGCAGACCACAGCAGTTCATGCAGCAGAAAACAATGAAGAGCAGAGGAGGAGCAGCAGCTGCGGCGTCCATCAAGCCTCTCTCTTCCCTCTGCGCTGACTGCAAAGACCAGCGCTCCACAGTGAAGATCAGAGCTCCAAAGTGGCTTCTCCAAAGACTAACTTCTCCACGAAAGCGGGGTGGGGCAGCAGGAACTTAGGCAGGGCCGCTTCCTGCCTTTCTCAGTCCCTGGGCCCTGCCCACCTGCAGGCAGGCCCTGGCGCTGCAGGAGCTGATTCAGCCAAGTTGACACAATGTATCAACTAACACAGACATCAAGGCGAGGAGGGCCAGTCCTGCCCTACACAGCTCTGCTGGAACCTGGGTGCTGAGGTCCGCGAGGGACGTGGGTCAGGTGGCCAGTGCTGCCTGCCCTTCGTGTGGCACTGAGGGCTGAACCAGGGCTTGAAAGATGACATTGCCAGTCACTGTTGCCCAAGGGAAAAATGCAGTTTCACTAACACCTGCTGTGCCATCTGTCTTAGGAAGAGCAATCATGTTTTGAAAGAGGAACAGGCCAAAGGGCCAGGACTTTGTCCCTTGTCCCCACCGCGGCTTTTGCATCCAGCCATGTGAGACACTCCTCCCTGGTTCCCATGTGGCTGCCTCCCATGAGTGGGGTCCCGGAAGTCCTATCTGGGTTCCAACAGCTTGGCTCTGGCCCCATCCCCGTGGACCAGGGATGCTGGCCACTGGCTGGGATGGGCGCCCACTTAAGTGCTAATGGAAATCAGGACTGAGGCAGAGATTTACAGGAAAAAGTTGTCACTGGGAAGAGAAGTGTGCCAGCCTGGCCGACAGCAGGCAAAGGGCAGCTTCAAGGAAGGGGCGAGTGGAGGCCAGCTTCTGCATACTTTCCTGTCCTGGGTATTTGGCCCGCGGCCTTCGCACTGAGGCCCCTCCCCAGCCCTTCTTTTTAAAGTCAGGGTCCCTCAAGCTCTCTAAGCTGCCCAGGATAGGCTCATCCTGCCTCGGAAAGGGTCCTCCCACGTGCAGGGATTACACGTGTGGCACATGTGGCTTTCTATGAAGATCTCGAATACTTCTGAGAGAATGCTAGAGGCTGTGCGCCTACTAGTCCAGAAACGAGACCTTGCCGCTCCGGCAGCCTCCCGGCCGGGTGCCACACTGCGCAGGCGCCTCAACCCGCCGACCGGATATCCGGTCTGCGCCCAGCTGGAGCTGCGGGATGGCGCAGCCTGTGCGCGTGGCCGGTGGGATACCGTTGCTGTGGCCTCGCGTGTTGCTCTTAGGCGACTCCATCACTCAGGTACCCGGAAGCCTTTGCCCCCTCCTGCCCACCCTGGGCGCCGGGTCGCGTAATCCCGGCCAAACCGCCCTGGGCCCCACGCTGGCCGGCAGGGGGCGCTGCGCACCGCGTGCTGCCTGGGCTTCTGTTTGCGGGCAGCCGGTTCTATACAGAGAACACTGAATTAGCTGGGCGATGATAGATGGTCTTGAAAATAAAACGCATTCAAGAATCAAGTGGAAGCCGAGGCGGTGGCGCACACCTGTAGTCCCAGTAGTCTGGAGGCTAAAACAGGAGGATTGCAACTTTGAACCCAGTTTGGGCAATTTAGGGAGACCCTGTCTGAAAATGTTAAAGAGCTGTAGTTCACTGTGAAGGAAGGCCCTGGAGTAAACCCCCAGTACTGAAAAAAAAAAAGGGGGGGGGGGGCTCTTTTCACCAACTGGACTTAAAAAAAAAAAAAAAAAAAGGTTGCTTCCCTGTAGTTTTCTTTTGTAACGTCCAGGCATACATTCTAAACCAGATATTTTGCACATGCAACTTTATTTATTTATTTATGGCGTAACTGGGGATTGAACTCAGGCCCTTGCACTTGCCAGGCAAGCGTTTATTCTACTGAGCTATCTCCCTGGCCCCAGCAACATTATTTTTAAACATGAGCAGTAGGAGCTCTTAATGGTCCATGTGAAGAGTGTTGGAAAATGTTTACACTGTGTTATGTAGTTAATGAAGCGATGGTTCTTATTTTTGTCAGTTATGGAAAGGTGTAGCTTCGACTTCATTTTAACAGTTAATGTGCACACAGTGGAATATTTTGTTTTTAATTTTTGGTGCTCTGCTTCGATGCAGTGAACCTAGTCTTTCATCTTGAGACAGAGTCCTGCAAGCTGCCCGGGCTGGCCTCCAATTTGCCATCCTTCTGTAGCGGGGCTTAGCGGGGTGCACTGCGCTTCCTGCTAGTGCCTTCAGTCTGGTCTGGGAAGAAGGCAAAGCTTCTACTCCTGGAGCTCCCTGCGCCGCGCAGGGCAGCGGGGGAGGCGGGGCGCCTGGGGCGGGGCGCTGTGGCGAGCCGCGAGAGGTGACGGCTCCTTTCTTCAGTTTTCTTTCCAGCAGGGTGGCTGGGGCGCAGCGCTGGCTGACAGGCTGGTCAGGTGAGCCGCCTTTTGTCAGGGAAGGAAAGGGGACCCCACGTAGCTTCCCTCTGGATCCGAGTTGGCCTCCCCCAGCCGGCCGCAGGTGAGGGAGGAAGGGCGGGACTCTGGTTGAGTTGCGACGCGCAGGGGCGGTGGCCTGGCGACCACCAGGTGGAGCCCGTGCTCGCCTCCAAGGTGCTCTTCTGGACCTGGCCGTGCGGTTCGGCTTCAGGAAAGAGTCAAAGTCGGATTCCTTTGGGGACAGAATGGTGTGGTGACACAGGGCATTATGGAGAGACATTGCCACAATGGCGTTGTTCCTGTGCTCCTGCTCTATCTGCGAACAATTCTCATTGCAGAAGATGCGACGTTCTGAATCGCGGATTTTCAGGTTACAACACCCGCTGGGCCAAAATCATACTTCCAAGACTGGTGGGGAATGGGGACAGAGGGGACAGCCCTGCAGTGGTGACAATTTTCTTCGGCGCCAATGACAGCTCCCTGAGAGGTGAGGCATGTCCTTGCAGTCTCCGCTCCAGGTCACGGTGGGCACCTCGACAGCCTGCATCTTGCCCTTGAGCCCCGGCAGGTGTGGGCCCTGCATTACTTTCCCCTGGGTGCTTTATCCCCAGCCTCCCTGCTCCCCCAGGTCGCTGGCTGACCTGGTCCCCTGGAGTCAGGTCATTGGGTCTGAGCAGCAGGCCTCGCTCCATTTTTCCGCAGTACTGGGGACAGAACCCAAGGCCTTGGCACTGAGCTGTATCCCTGGCCCCTTTGTATTCAGACAGGGTCTTGCTAGGGTGCCCAGACTGGGCTTGGACCTCTGATCCCCCTCCTCAGCCTCCCAGGGTGTGGCATCACAAGTGTACCACCTGGCCCAGCCCCTCTCCCTGTGTGTGTTTGTGTGTGTGTGTTTGTGTTCCTGTCCCTGAGTGGCTTGGTCCACTAGGCCTGGGCTCACTGAAGGCCACTGCAGGGGGGATAGGGCATGAAGGAACAGGGACAGTGAATGGACAAGGGATTCCAGTCACCCAGGGAGAAAAGACATGCAATGCCCATGTAGAAACTAAGCTAACCACTTGGAAAAAAATTCTCACTTTGAATCCAAAACCACAAGAAAACAAAAACATGAGGTGAATTTTATCAAAGGGCAAGGATGGATGGATGCTTTCTTTTTTTTTTTTTTTTTGGTGGAACCAGGGATTGAACTCAGTCCCTTGCACTTGCCAGGGAAGCGCTTAATCCACTGAGCCATCTCCCTGGCCCTGGATACCTTCTAAAGCAGTGAAAGAAGTTGCAAAGGGAAAACTGATTTATGAAATAGTTAAAAATCACACCTGTGATCCCCGCACTCAGGAGGCTGAGGTAGGAGGATCGCTGCAAGTTCAAGGCCAGCCTTGACTGCGTAGCAAAACCCTGTCTCAAAAAGATGAAAAAGAAAAATAGTTAAAATACCCTATATTGGGGCTGGCGGTGTAGCTCAGTAGTTAGGTTCATGTACTTGTACAACAAAAAACAAAAATTATGTCAAAAACTTAAAAAAGAAGCTGGGCATAGGAACACATACCTGCAGTCCTAGCACCTAGGAGGCTGAAGTGGGATTGCCCCAAGTTCAAGGCCATCCTGGACTATAAGAGACTATCTTAAAAATCAAAACAAAATGCTTTTAAAAAAAAAATGACTGATTAAGGAAAATACTTGAAACATGACCAAAGAGGGACATCACTTTAGTGTGGCAATCAATACAAGAAAGCATTAACTCCAGTAGAAAAACAGGCAAAAGAACACAGACTTCATCAAGGGAAGAATTGAATGACTGATACATTTACAAATACGAAGAGCTTCCACTGGACCCTAAAAAGCAAATTAAAATTAGGAATTCACTTTTTGACTGAACTGGGGAAAGCAACCTTAGGCAGTATCCCCAGCCAGGTCCTGGTAGGAGTGAGGGGCTCTTCTGTCACTGGCGGCAGAACCAGGGTCCCCAGGAAGCTACCTGGCCCCTGGACGGGACTCGCTATGGATATGAAGCCCAGCTGGCCTCCAGCACACAGCATTCTCCTGCCTTTTTTTTTTTTTTTTTTTTTAACAGAACCAGGGATTGAACTCAGGCCCCTGCGCTTGCCAGGGAAGCGCTTATTCCACTGAGCCATCTCCCCAGCCCCCTTGTTTTGTTTTTAAGCTGTGGGAAAAAATCTTGGTAGAATGTGCAGGCTGAGCTCAAACTTGCAAGTCTCCTGCCTGGCCCTTGTACTTGTGGGTTATTCAGGTCAGCTGTCCTCACCTTACCAATGGGACAGTGCAACAAGGGGGGGAGGGGTGTCCAGTGGCCAGGCCAAAGGGTCTCATGTGTCAGCGGCCTTCAGTGTCCCAGGGACAGATACATGCAGCCCATGACACCTGTGTTCCCAGCAGATGAGAACCCCCAACAGCACGTGCCACTGGAGGAGTTTTCAGCCAACCTGAGCTGCATGGTGCGCTACCTGCGCTCCGTGGGTGTCGCGGAGAGCCGTGTGGTCCTCATCACCCCACCCCCACTGTGTGAGGCTGCCTGGGAGCAACAGTGCCTGGCCCAGGGTAAGTGACATCCTGGGTGCAACAGGGCCCGTGGGGCTCCAGGCGGCCTAGGGTTCCTAGGTTTTCAGCTCAGGCATACACATGGCCTCCCCTCCATCTGACCAGAAAAGGGACTTGAGCTGGGTGGGGGTGTATAGCACATTCCCATGGCCAGGACTTCTGGCCAGCTTGTGCTACATCAGAGATCCTGTCTCCAAAACCACACAGAAACAGGGATTTATCTGGCCTGAGCCAGGGCTGTGCACGGAGCTCTGTGGTACCCAGGGAACTACAGGTGTCGGCACCTGCTGGATGTAGAGTGACATTTGGGGTGACCTCAGCCCTCCCAGACTGCTGCCTGTCTACTGTCATCTGTTCTGCACAGATGCGCTGCGTACTCAGCTTTGCCCCTCAGGCTGGCTGGAGGTCCCTGCGGGTGTCCTATGCTTGTAGCTCTAGGCAGGTGACTGGATAAGCTACTGGCTCTGCAACACAGGCTGCTGTCACGGCCAAAGACATCTCTCCTCTCTGACCTGCAGCTGGGCTGTATCACATCATCTGAGGCTGTCTCTTTAAAGCCACTGTCACCGCCTGGCAGCACCACACGGTGGGCTGTCAGGTGGGTCACATCAGGCTGTGGTGCCTCACCCTTTCTCCCACGGCCCGCTCAACTGCTTGCCACTGCCGCACCCTTTGTTTCCCACCGCTGCCGCAGCCAGCCCACCCGAATTGAGCTGTGCCCACACACAGCCTGGGGCACACATCACTACCCACACCTCAGCTGGGGCCAGCATGTGGGGACATCAGGCACTGCCCAGGGCTGTGGTTTACCAGCACTATCTGCTGTTGTGCCCGCAGGTCACAGTCTGAACCGTCGGAACTCAGTGGCAGGTGAATATGCCAGGGCCTGTGTCCAAGTGGCCCGCAGCTATGGGACTGATGTCCTCGATCTGTGGGCCCTGATGCAGGAAGACAACCAGGTAGGGGAACTCGGGTGTGCAGGGTCTCAGCAAGGGCTCTTCCTACGCACACAGCACCCCTCCCCCCACAAGGACAAGGGCAGTGGCTTTTATAGTGTTCACGTGACTCATGGTATTGCTGGCAATGCTTAGGTTGCCCAAGACTCACACAGCAGCAGCACTCAGGTCAGGACCCCAGTGGGCACAGCTAGGTACAGTGATGGCCGTAGGCTTGGGGGTGTGCCAAGTGATGTGTGGCAGACCCCTAAGGTCTCATCCTGTGTCCCGGCATGCATGCTTCTAGCTGTGCTTGGGGGTGAAAGACTGTCCTCAGGGCCATGAACGCCCCAGATGCAGGCAGGCAGGCAGGCAGCAAATAGGGAGAGGGGGCGTCTGTCACATCTCCCTGAATAGCAGCCCTCCAGGGCTCTGTCCCCAGCCAGCTCCCTGCCTGGACACTGGCACCCCAAGTGCTATACTGCTATCAGACTTGGTCTTGGCTGTGGAGGACCTGGAACCTGCTCAGAGTGGAGTGAAGCCTCAGGCTGAGGAAACCTGGCCCCTGGTCCTCAGGTTGGGCTGGGGCTGAGCCTTCTGTTGAGGGGCCATACTGGGATATTAGCATTTAGAAAAACCCCAGGGCAGCTGGGCAAGGTGGTATCTGTGCTCCCAGCACCATGGGAGACTGAGGCAGGCACCTCAGCAACCAGGTGACTTAAGAGACCACATCTTCAATGAAAAGGACAGGGCTGGAGCTTCATTTGGAGGATCTGGGTTCCCTCCCAAGTCCAGCAAGCAAAACCACCCCGTCTGTGTCCCTCCCAGGACTTCTCTGTCTACCTGTCTGATGGACTCCATCTGTCGCCAAAGGGGAATGACTTCGTGTTTTCACACCTGTGGCCCCTGGTGGAGAAGAAGTTAGCAGCCCTGCCCCTGCTGCTCCCCTACTGGAAGGATGTGGCTGCAGCAAACCCCGAGTGGAGCCTGCTGGGAGAGGGAGGCCCTGTGTCCGCTGCTCCATCTGTGGGATGTCCGCCTGCTCAGGCACATGCAGAGGAGAGAGACTGATGGACCTTTCCTCAGGCTAAATCTTTGCTTTTGGGCCTGCACCAAAACCACTTCACAGGGTCCGGGGGTTTAGCTCACTGGCAGAGTGCCTGCCTGGCAAGTAAGAGGTCCAAGTTCAATTCCCAGTACCCAAAAAACCCTACACTTGACATTCCTATCACTATTAATAAAAGCTCCAGTGGCTGCTCAGGGCAGCTGTTCTGTTGAGAGATTCAAACTGATCAACTGATACAGGTATTCCCAGTACCACAGCTACAGAACACCCAGAGCAGCTTTTTTGCTAAAATAGCAAAAAAGGTAAGCACAATTTTCTTTTTAAAAAAGTCACAATTTTATAAAAAATTGGTTTTCTGTTCCGAGATCTGTCACACATACATTTGCCCCACTCACCCTGTCAGATTTTCAAAATAAAATACAGGAACGCTGTGTCTAGACAGGACAGCACGAATACCGCAGGGCCCAGGTTCAATATTAGTGTAACAACACCTGTGTAACAAAGGGTTTCCAGAGAAGGCGCGTGCATTGCAGGTGTGGCGCTTCTTGCCTGGTTTTGACTGGATGCAACTTCCGTGCTTGGAAGGAAAGCTTACTGCCGTTCCTCCGGTGTGGTCTGCGGAGCCTGGTGCCTGGGAGCAGGAAATCGCGATCAGAGGGGCTGATGCTGTCTCCTGTCCACAGCCCTTCACGCATGCTCTGCATCAGTTTGTGTTAGTGGTAGCAAAGACAGGAGCAGAAGATAGGGTGTAATCTCAGCTATGTGGAGCCAGTCTGGGTGATCCGGTGAGATCATGACTCAAAGTCTAAGAAATAAAAGAGATGGAGACAGCTAAGCACAGAGACCCAGAGCAGGCAGGTAGAACCGGCCTCAAGGACAGCATGTGTGCATCCCCTGGGCCAGACCCAAACTCCAGACAGGACCGGCTTCTGGGCTCCGCAAAGCTCTGGGTAACACCGGTATGGTGGTGAAGGTAATGCATAAACAGGCTTGTCTCCTTTCTTTTGAAGATAAAGTTCCAGTTGTCTTCCAGAATTCCTGCTAAATGCCCAGGGTAGTCAGACTGTGACAGTGTCCTCCAGTGCCATCATCAGTAGAAAGGGTCATGTTTACCAAAGCACAAATTTTGACTCTGACCTGCTACATGTTCTCTGCACCACAGCTTGCTAAAGACAAGAACCCGACTGTCCCTTGGCTCTTCAAAGTGCTAAGGACCACGGGGTGGCTACGTCGGGAGCCACTTCCTGTCCGTGTGGCCCTCCTGAGGTGGGCGCTGCAAAGCACCTTGCCCACTTGGTGGCCAGACCTGCACTAGCACTCTGTCTCCTTGCTGTCTACACGGCTCTGCCGCTGCAGCCTGAAGGATGCAGCCTTCTCACTCCGAGTAGCTGGGTGGTCTGTGAGGTCCTCAAAGGACTTGGAAGCTGTGCCACCAGTCGGGAAAGGGTCCTTGTCCGGGCCGTCCTCGTCAGCATGTGAGTCCATGCTGGGGTCCTCCTGGATGGTGTCCATCCTCTGGTGTTCCAGCTTGGGGGCTGCAGACACTGGTGGCATCACAGGGCCTGGTGGCAGTAGCTGTAGTCGGCCTGGGGTCGGAGGTGCCGGGAAGGGCTTGACAATACGCACAGATGCTGAGTCCATGCTGCTCAGCATTTCCACGTTCTGTGAGGGCAAGAGAGAAAAGACAGAGCCCCAGCATGGAGACGCAGCCACAGGCACAAGTGCAGCCTGTACAACCTAAGAAGTGGCTCGGGGCCCCACAATACCTCACACAGAATGAGCTCTGTAATGGGGAACATCTCAAACACTGTGGGAATCGGCAGTCCCAAGGGACGGGGACAGTATGGGAGTCCACAGGTTCAGCTGCAAAGGCTAGGCTCCCACTGGGTCTCAGAGGAAGGGTCTGGCTAACAAGGACTCAGGGTGCACCTGAGAATGCCTCTCAGGACTGTACTCACACTGGGGTGAAACAGGGACAGAGACTCGTACTGTTTGTCCAGCTTCTTATCCTGCAGGAAGTGACAGATGAGGTCAGCTTGTCCAGTACACACTCAACACAAGAGTACTCTCTGCCCAAGCCCAGGGGGATGACCCAACCTCCGGGTGCCAGGGTGCAGCATGGGACAGAGGCTCCAGGTTTGACTCCCCCAATGACAGGAGATGGCAGGGTACATTTCTTATTCTCCAGGCTAAGGGTCCACTCTACATTCAGCGAGCATCCACATGCAGAGGTGGGCAGGGGGAAGGCCAGAGGACTTCTAGTGGGCCACACTGAGGCTGGGCATCAGCACACTACACGCAGGCGCTTCAAGGCACTGCTGTCTCACCTCTGGTCTCCAACCCCACCCACAATCTCACTCGGCTCAGCTTTCCCAGAAACCTGCTCCTGGACAGCCTCGGTTGCCTGGGGCTGATGCCTGTTGGGTACCAACAGGCAAGGCAGAAGCTAGAACAGGGCTTGGGCTTTCTGCCTGGCTGCCACTGCCCTCTAGGTCCAAGAGGAACAAAATGTATCTGAGGTCGCTAAAACACTGGCTGGACTAAAGGAACTTCCAACAGCTGCAGCCCCACCAACAATCATTGGTCAGCCGCACTGACCAATGCCACCCAGAGAAGCCACCCCTGGAGGAGCTGGAGACCAAGGACTCAGAAACCACTGGGTCTCATCCCACAGCACACTGCTCTCCACCCTCACAGACGTAAATGGATTTGGAAGGGCCAGGTAGGGAGGGGTGGGGACCTCAAATTCACAAAATGCTTGGTTGGAGTATGTAAGACAAAGTCCAGTGTGACTCACAGCTGTCTTGAAGGAAGAGGAGGGAAGGGCATGGCTGGTAGTTTTCCAAGAAGCTATGTGGCATTGGGGGATGGCTCTGTAGTCACTTAACAAAATCTGAATTGCTCTTGTCTGAGAAGCTGCTCACACCAAAGTGAACCCATCTCCTGTCCTTACAAGTATGAACTTCCTAAGAACTCAGTGAAGACCCCACCAAACACCCTCAGCTACGCTGCCAGGGTAACACCTTTATCTTTTCCAGAGATCGGACGGCTTGAGTTACAATTGTAATCAAAGGTTTGACTATGTAGAGGCGGGGACTTACCACACAATGGACAAGAATGCTGAAGGGAATCCAGAAAAGCAAGGAGAAAACCAGGACTGACCCCACGATGTTGTCTGCTAAGAACTTGCCTGTGGACAGTGCCAAACAGTGAGTGCCCCAATCAAGAGCATGGGGCTGATACAGCTCCTTGAAATTTCCACCCACCTGTGCTGAGTGCGGGGAGGTACAGAGAACGCTCAGCCCCACCCAGCACCCTGGTCCCCAAACCTACTCCCCTCCCTGAAGTGTCTGCCCATAACTGCCTGCCTAAAAAGCTTCCACTGGCAACCACTACGTAAGCAAACAATGGTCCTGTTACTTAGATATCAGTATTTCGTAACTAAGCTCTATAAATGCCAGGCTCTCGAATATACTATATCTTGCTTCCAGAGAACTTTAGGCTCACTTTTTTAAGAAAATGTATTTAGTACAGGTCTAAAGGGTCCCACTACGTAGATCAGACTCATAGTGATCCTCCTGTCTTCAGCCTCCCAAGTGTTGGGAGGCACGTACCACCTTGCCCAGTCTCAGATGCTGTCTCAGCGTGACCAGAGGGTAGGACCTACACGACATGCCAGGGATCAAACCCCCAGTCCCTACATCTGTAGGCTCACTTTTAAGTAACTCTTCCCTCTGACACAGAGAACCATGTTCATTTCTTTCCCTCCTAAAAGTCACACCTCCACTAGGGACATACCTCAGTGGCACAGTGCCTGCCTGGCCAGCATGAGGTTGTGTGTTTGATTCCCAATACTAAAACAAAAATTCATGCCTCCAAGCTACCAAGTCAGACCTGTCAAGCAGCAGTTTTAGCCCAGCCTGCACAGCTCTCAGAGAAAGAGGCCCAGCACTGCCTCCTGCAGGCCAAGCACAGGGCCCCTGACTGCTTTCCTGCATTGGCCAGCAAAGGTCAGCTCCCAGTAGCCCATGTGGAAAACAGTTACCAAAGGTATTGATGCTCAGCTGGTCAATGAAGTCCCAGAACCGCTCGATCACATCCTGGACTCGTTTCTCACATTTGCCCTTGAAGAGAAAACACCCAGCAGAATGGAAGAAAATGCATTCACAAGCAGTATGACTGCAAAGAATGGGCATGGAGAGAGCATCACTGAAACCATAGCCCGTGTGCAGCATGGGAGGCTGGTGCACATCCAGAGACAATCCCAGTTAGGTGCCTGTGTGTGGCCTTTCCTAAGCCCATCACTCAATGTGGTGGGCAGGGGAAGTCACAGCCCAACTCCCTGTGCAGCCTGTCTGAAACTTAATCCTCAGGTGTGAACGATGCTGTCCTGGGAGCCACGGTCTGAGTCAGGTGCATCTAGACTGAAGTATATCTGAGCCAGCATCTGCATCATCGCTCCCAGAACAACTCAAACAACTGGGACCCACTCTGGGGGCTCAGCCACCAGCTCTGCTATGTTCCAGAGCTCCAGCAACCTTAGCGCCATCTGCCCTGCAGCACCCCCCCCCCCAGTCACTCTCCACCTACACCACCTGGTTGCTCTGCATCAGCACTGATACTCACATTCATGTCACAGAAGCCTACTGTACATGGCTTCCCTTTCCTCAAAAATAAATTCTTCTGCTCAGCATCAACGTAGGGTACACAGCGGCCGGAAGGGTCTCTGCAGCACACCTTGCATGAGTTGTCTGTTTCTGAAAGGGATGGCCACAGCCTCACACTGGAGTCCGCCCCCCACTGACCCCAATAATCTCAAGCTTCCGGTTTCAGTTCCAAAGTTCACACTGTCCAGTGGCTTTGGGGACGCAGCTGCCTTGCTATGCAGGATCCTGGCTTGATCTCCATCACACAGAAACCCACCAGCCACATCCCTCCACCAAGGCAACCTGAAAGGTAGGTAGTGTTCTAGCTCCTTGGGCCTGGGCACACTAGGTCAAGACAACTATGCTCAGAAAGGTCTCAGTGACAGATGATGAGCCAATGCTTTACCCTGGGCTCACCTCTCCCCTCAAGCTCCAGACTGATGTGGCCCACCAGCCCAGCATGAGCCTGATGCTGCCAGTCCCATCTGTCTTCAGACTGGAGCCAGGTAGAAGACTCTCTATTGGGTGAGTCTGGGAAGTCACCGTCTCAGGCTTTGTTCTCCAGGGCCCTGGCAGCCTGGATCATGCGCTCAGCAGGCATTCCATGGTGACTGGGCATGCCCCCCAGTATGACCAGGAAGGCATACTCCACCCACCGGCCCCCAGACCTGACCCTCCTCCCACCACAGTCCCTGGCCTCTGAGCTCAGGGACCAGAGCACCAGGCCCCTCTTTTATCTGTCCCAACGCCTGAGGGAGACAATGGGCTGGGCCAGGCAGGCTCTCCACTTGTGTGTCCTGGGGCTCCTGCACCCCTGCTCCTGGTGGGCTCTGTGTGCAGCACAGCCAGGCTGAGCCTGGTGCAAGGTACAGGGAGGGCAGACTGGCCCACTACATGCTCCTTACCATTGCATGCACAGGACTCCAGCTGCTGCTCACGCTCGCAGAAGGGGATGCACTTCCCATCCTTGCACTTGCCCAGATCCAAGCACACCGTGTCATCCTCTGCATTGCCAGGTGGGGGGCACTCGCTGCTGTTCCCTGAGGGGGGACACTGTCAGCAACCAGCTGGGCCCTCGAGCTCTTCGCTTGTCTGAGTGAAGCACACCTGCTTAATGGAACCCTACTTTCCCCAAGTGGCACCAAGGAACAGCAAGTCATACCTGTGCAGTAGGACACACCCTTGCAGGTCGCATTAATGGCTTCCTGGCACCGCTTCTGGGCTGTCTCGAAATGGCAGTTCTTACAACATGGACTGTTCCTGTCACTGTGGAGGAGCAGACAGGGATAATCTCTGTAAAGGACAGCCTTGTGCCGCACAGCCTGGCAAGTTAGAGGGACCTCACAATCACAGGGGACCCTGGCTGGGTCACTAAGGCCATACAGCCAGAAAGTCACAGCTACACCCACCTCTTCCTAACATGGAAGAGGCAACACCCAGGTCACACTATACAGTGGTCAACACCTCAAGGAATCACAGCATTATTTATTTAGTTTGCATTATTTAAAAGGGGAAAACAGCCAAGAACCATGGCGAATGCCTACAACCCCAGCACTGGGGAGCCAGAGGTAGAAGGACTGCTGTGAGTATGAGGCCATCTGGACTACATAGTGAGTTCAAGGCCAGCCTAAATTACATGGTGAGACCTTATCTCAAAAAACTAAAATAAATAAATGTAATGGATTTACCTCAAGACCATTGTTTTAAGTGAAATAAGACACACAAGAATAAACATCACCTTACCTTATTTCTCTTAAAACCCAGAGGGTAAACCAGGAGCAAAAGGGGTTAAGATGCTGGGAAGCAAGAAGGCTTGTTCAAATGGGAAGGAAATCAAAGGAAGGGGAAGAAATGAGATTTCAGAAACAGGGAATGTAGACTAAGTCTCTGTAAGTGGGAAGGGATGGGAGAAGAAAGCTGTATCCTGCACTGGTGCAAGTGCCCGGAGTGCAGGTGAGTACTACACAACTGCGCAAAGACAGCTGTGGTCCTGCCTATCACCCGGCACAGAGAGTGCAAACAAAAATGTTGGCAAATGCTTCTATTTGTGAATCCAACTGTTTGCAAACAGAAGCATTCATGAACCAAGGTGCCATTGCATGGCAATTATGTACTAATATTTTTTTAAAAAATAAAAAAAAGGAGCCAGCGAGATAGCTCAGTGGTCTAAAGCTTAGGCAAACTTAGGTAAATGTGCAGGGACCACAGTTCAATTCCCAGCACCACATGCAGCTCCTGCCCCAGCCCCAGGGTGGGCTGAGGGGGCAAAAAAAAAAAAAAAAAAGAGAGAGAGAGAGAGAGAGAGAAAGAAAGCCACCAGGGGCCAGGAAGCAGTGCTGCTCTGCGCCCCGCAGCCATCTCCACCGCCACCCTCCTGAGCAGACTGCACAGGGCACATGGACACACACAGATGCAGATGCCTCCCAGCCTATCACTTTCCGCTGCCCACACATGCACGTCGAAGCTGCCTGACACTTGCAACACCAGCCCCGCCCACTCCTGGGCTGTGCTCACCTGCACTGCACACCTGGTTTCAGCGTGCAGTCACTGTTGCAGCAACTATCGTTGTTAAGGTACATAATGCCAGGGTCACATTCTTCCCCTGCATCTACCCGGGAGTTGCCGCACACCTTGTTGCTGCGCTCCTGGAAGCACTCCTGGGATTTGCTCTCAATGGTCTTATAGATAGACTGTTTACTGCAGTTAGAAAACATCTGGAGAGAAAAAGGTCATGACCTTCAGAAGGATGTAATATTAACTATCACATATGCTGCACCTCAGCTAAGGCCCAGTTTCTAATGTAATGGCTACCAAGAGCTATGTCAGGGTGGCCAAGTCACCAGCAAAGACCACCAACATGGAATTGAGGACCTCTCTGCAGGACACTAACCCACTGCTGTGACCAGAAGTCTTCACACAGAGATAAGCGGTGCCAGTAGTTGGGGTGTCTCCCCAGCACTCCATCTGGGATGGGCTGTCTAGAGTACAGAATGCCCACAACACCCCAGATTCAAGTCTGCACTGCCTGTCGCCTGCCACACAGGACAGTCCAAGAAGGCCAGCAGCCCTTTAAGCCGCCCCAATGTGCATGGGGCTTGGGGGCCTGAGCCCCTCCATCCTGGCCCTTGGTTCATTTTGAGACAGGCTCTCACTGACTTGCTAAGTCACATAGATTAGGCTTGAACTTGTGACCCACAAGTTGTAGGCCCCCAGAGTGTGGGATCACCGGCAGGCATACCACACCCTGCTTGCTGGCTCATACGTTACCCACGGTTAAACCTTTTAAGTGTCAGAGCTCAGCAACAGGCACAATATTGCTTCCAGTCCATTTAAACCAAACTGCCATTAAATGTTCCCATAGGTCTATGGCAGTAAGAGTTCACCAGGTTCCTCAACAGTGACCATGTCCCTAGTTTTCCAACACTGAGGTCAGAACAGCCTTTTGACCTCTGCAGCCGCTCTCCAACTACATCCCTTTTCAAGACTGCCTACACTGTTAGGAAAAGGGGTAAGACCTAGGGAGAAATAGCTGTTCCCTCTTGGGGCAGGATCTTCTCAACCCAGGTGATGATGCATGATGTGGCTGCTCCCAGAATAAGGACCCCCTTTTACAAAGACCCCCTCACAATACACACACACACGCTGACCTTGGCCAGAAGATCTTCTGTTCTTATACATAAAGACATATAAGCGTCTGCCTTCCCCAATCGGGCTTTGGTAGGTGGACTTCAGTGGCATTTACTTCCCAGCATGTGAGATTCTGCCAGAGTTCTCCTTCCCATCCCTGAACACCCCCCTTCTGCTTACATCCTTACTGCACAACCTCCTGTTCCTTCTGCGACCTACCTAAGAGGTGACAAACCCTCAGCACCCCGTGTTCCTTTCATTACAGTCATTCTTTCATCCTTCACTCTCACCCTGGGCTGCTCTCTTGGCTGGTCCACCTGGTAGAAAACTGCTCTACACTGAGAAAGCCCAGCATCTCCACAAAAAAAAAAAAGCTCTCCTGGTCTCTAGAATCAGCAAGACCCAATGAGCCTTTACAGCCCACTGGGGACTTCCACTAGGAGAATGTGCAACTGGAAAGGGCAGCAAAGGACAGCCTCCCTAGACTGTGGACCTCCCCCCACATACTTACCTGTCCCATGACTGAGAAGCAGAGGACCTGGTTCCGTCCTAGTCACACATTTGCACTATGATAGGTATCAGAAGAGCAGGAATGCATGTGCCCACACCAGTTCCCACAAGGACCAGCTATTGCACGGGCTCCACACACATACTCAAGCTGCTCCAGGTCCCAGCTACAGTTCACAGAACTCACTTCACCCCTGGAAATGGCTCAGGGATACACGTGGGTGATCACCAGTAACTTTAGCAGCAGAGAGCACCACACATCAGCTTTAGCACATGCCCATCTTCCCAGCAAGGTCCAGGTTAACACCTGCTTACACCTTCCAACGCAAGCATACACTACTCAATTTAAATAAAATGGAATCTACACTCCAGGTCCTGGTCTCTGGCAAGGGTTTCAACTTTGAGGGCCACAGACAGCTGGTAGCCACTGCCAGAGCAGAGCACCCCAGAACTCTTCCCACCTGCAAGGTGACCCTTAGCCAGCACTTGTCCAACACAGATCTGCCAGCAAGAAGAAACCTGAGAATCACAGGAAATACCACTCCGGACAGCGTGGGAGAGGACGACAAAGGGACAGGAAAAACCTACTACCCACCAGGGGTCAAGCAGAGGAAAACTAGAATGTGTGATGCAAGAAAGCAAAAGACAACTGTCCCAAGGAAGGTGAACAAAATGGGGGCTACATCAAAGATGACAGGGGCAGTGACAGGAAGTGGGTGAAGTCAGAGAGCCCCTCAGTGACCTCCCTTCCCAGACCTGAAGGCAGCTTGACCTATGACCAGGACCTATCAACACCTGAGCGTGCAGAACCTTAGCATGAACAGTCTGAAGACTTCTCTCATCTGTGGGTCCTGCACCCACAAATTCAAACAACCAGGGACTGAATACTTGTGGGGAAAGTGGGTGCAGGGCATTCTCCATGCTGCCCAGCAGCACAGTCGCCCAAATGTGACGTAAAGCACAGAGCACAGAGCACGGAGGCGGCTGGGTATAGACTGGGCTTAGGCTACACACACACACTGCACCACAGCATGCCAGGAACACAGAGGCTCCAGCAGAGGACCTAGCTATGCGCAGCCCAGAACCTCTAACTGTACACAAGGCCAACAGAGGAACTTTTCCACCCAGGGATTAGAATTTGGCAAACTCCATGTGTTTTACTCCAGAAGTTAATGAAAACATGGAGTTTGTGAAGTGCTGCACAGTTAACACAAGTAGCAAATTATAAATGAAACAACAGTTGATTTTTAACAAAGCCTGGGACCAGCATACAATGAAACTAGAATTCCCAAGTCTATCAGTAATTTTTCAGGCCAAATTTAATGTGATCAACCTTCATAAACAATCTAAATGAGTCATGCACAGTGGTACACATCTGTAATCTCAGCAGTCAGGGCTGAGGCAGGAGAGATCACCATGAGTTCAATGCCAGGGTGGACTACACAGTAAGAGTGAGTTTGAGGCCGGCTTGGAATACACAGCGAGATCCTGTCTCAAAATAAGTCTGAATGAGAGCTCTAGCCAGGTCTGAATGAGAGCTCTAGCCAGGTCTGGGTGGACCATGCTGCACTCCAAAACATGTAACCAACTTGTGCTCCTCTGTCCCATGCACTTCAGCCTGAGAGACACCACGCAGAGGCATACTTCCTGCACCAACTCCTCTCTCCCCCTACACATGAAGCTCCACATGCACACCTTGTTGTTCTCATGGTCCCCGCTCACGGCAATGGGATACATCACATATTTTCCGCCCTGGTCTTCGGTTGGCGCGCATTCAGGTAAGCCATCAGGATCATGTTCCGCTCCAAAGTTGTGCCCCAGTTCATGAGTGGTGACCAGGTCTGCTTCCTTAAGGTTCATGCGGGAAGAACATTAAGTATGAGAAACTGTGGCCTACTGGGCTCTTTAACCAGATAACAGGAGTGCAACTGGACCACGACTTCATCTCCAAAAACAGAATTAAACACAATGGGTAGAAGTCTATTTACTACTATCAGGTTCTTACACAGATTAACTCAAATCAGTTAAAGAAGGCAGAACTCACAAGATGTATTAGGGGCATCCACAACAAAGCACCACCCCGGCTGATTCAACCATATGGTGTGCAGTGCTGAGGAACCCGGCAACTAGGGACCCATGAGACCCCCACCCCACGTGGCCATCAAAACCAGAAGCCCCTCAACAGAAAGAAAAACCCAGAGGTCAAGAAACAATACTGAAGATGCAAAGCAATGACGGCACTGTTAACAACAGTGCTGAGAAGCCAGCAGTGAACTGTACTTTGAACAGTAAACTTCTATCTGAACATAGCATGATGATGCCAAGTTAATTTTCTTGGTATTTATCTGAATAAAATACGAACAACACACTGAAAGGAGTGCTGCTCCTTCTATAAGACATGAAAAATTAACAATTTCCAAGCCATTTTTCTACACTAGAAGATTACCAATTCTTGGGGTTACTGGCTTCTCAAAGCCATGGTCCTGAAGATTTTCCACATTTATATTAAAATGGCAGTGGAAGAAACTGCAAATTTTAGGGTCAGCCAAATAGATCAGTGGATTAAAACACCTGCAAGCAGGTGCCAGGGATGGGGGTTCAATCCCCAGGTCTGCCATGCCAGCCCACGCTGAGACAGCAATTGAGATTGGGCATGGTGGTGCGTGCCTGTAATCACAGCTCTTGGGAGGCTGTAAACTACGAGTCCAATCTAGTGGTGAGACCCTGAACACCCCATAGACCCTTCCCTAAAAATACAAAAAAAAAAAAAAAAAGACAGAAAAAGAAATTGAGTTTTTTTAGCAGGAACACTCAAAACCCAATAATAATGTAATGAAAAGTAATTTCTAACCATTCTAATTTTTCTAGAAAAAAATTTCAACAGACTGTAGAAGTCTGACACTATAAAAATAAATATTTCAAAGTAAATTTATTTTTAGCTCTGTGTTTTATGAGAGAAAATTCTGGAAGACTGAGAAAAACACATCATGAATGGCACCATTAAAAGACTGTCACACCAGAAGGACGTCACATTATGCTCACAGACTGCTCAGTATTCTCTTCCCACTCCACTTTCTGTGGCTGGAATCACCCGAAGTTCACAGCTACTCCAAAAGCACTCTGTGTCGTGCATCTAGCAGATGGCTGACACCTCTTGTGTGGGAAGGTGATTTCACCACATTGCCTAGGCTGGCCTCTGCCTCCTACCTCATGCAATCCTCCTGCCTCAGCTTCCTAGGCAACTGCAGCTAACTTATACACTATATAATCCATGTGAAAATGGAAAGAAGCACCCGCTACTCTCTACAGGGGAATGCTAATCTGCCCTGTGAGGCCTGCAGCCTGCCACACCTGTGCTGGCCATGGGGATCCAGTGGTGCACTACAATACCACCTCAGCTTTCAGCATCAGGTCCCCTCAGGCCACTCCCCACCATGACCAGTGGGAGGTCCACACTACACGTGAGCCCCCCTCATCTTTCACACAATGGTCTCACAGCAGGTGGCCCAGGGCTCTCTTGGACACAAGTCTTCACCTATCCGTGATTTGCACCTCAAGGAGGGCACAGAAGTTGGTCCACCAAAGGCCACCAGTGCAAAAACTGGCAACGATGAGCTGTAATCCTGAAGGCAGTCGGGCAGCAGGAGTGGGGGGAGCACCCACCGCTGAGGCGCTGAGCTGCCATGTTCACCCTGCATAGCCAAGCACACTGCCATACTCAGAACAGGGTTCAGATCAGGGCTCCCGAAGGGCAGTGAGGAGAGGGCAGCCAGCATGTATCTCTAAGGAAGCTGTGGGCTGCTCTACTTCCTCCTCAAACTTTTCTTTAATTCTCGTATTTCTCACAGAGAACATTCACTTCAGCAGAAATCACAAATACAACATACTAATTTTTTGAAAGATACCTAGACAAGTAGATACAAATTGAGGTTCTAATACAATAAACTCCAAATCTATCCTTTTTAAAAACCAGAGAACGTACCTTTGTAAGGATGGTTTTTCCATAATTTTTTGTACTTGTTAAACCACTATTCAAATAGATATTTTTTTTCCCAACTGGACTATAATAAGCTGAAAGCGAAAGACAATAGAGGCAAAAATTGCTCATTAAACACAATTTATACTAGAAGGCACTCCCTCTTCCCCCAGCATTCTAAAATCCCATTCGCACAAACTCAGGCAAGCTTACCCTTCGGACACACCCCTCCATGGCTGTTTGCTCTGGGAGAACCCACATAGGCCAGTCCAAGTGTTCCCATGTCAAAATCTTGGTATGTGAAAAGATGGGCCAGGCAGACCTTTGACGCTTCCTCGGCTATATCAAAGCTAAATTGCTTTTAAAAAAAAAAAAGTTTGTGATTAGCAGCTACGTAAGACTGAGAGCTGGATCCACAGTGGCGAGCACAGCCATCTAGGCTGCTTCCAAGTGCAGCAAGGGCTCTGCTGTGGCTGCACAGGTATTTCCTTGCTCACTTATTTGGGATGGGGAGGATGTTTAAGATTCATAATATAAACAGTTCTAAATATAAACTCACACACACACAATATATATATATATATATTTTCACAGATTCCAAGTTAAAAATCCTGATGTCAAGCTTGGCTAGGTGGCACATTCTGGGAAGATTCTAAGTTCAAGCCCAGCCTGAATAAGTGAGTGACTTAGTGAAGACCTATCTCAAAGTAAGTTTAATAAAGGCCAGAGATGGAGGAATACATATTAGGAAAATACATATACACACATTGAAAACTACCACCAGGATGGTAAGACTATGAGGGCCAGATAGAAGAAGAGAAAGGGTAAAGCAACTAAGTGTGTCATGTGTGGGCAAACCTGTCAAAATGGAGCCCATTAGCCACATGACCAATGAAACAAAAACTTGATTTTTGAAAACACTTTAAAATGAGAGGTTAGCCAGGCATGGTAGCGCACACCTGTAATTTCAGCACTCAGGAGGCCACCAATTCAAGGGCAGCCTGGGCTGCATGGTGAGTTTAAGCCAGCCTGAACTAACAGTAAGACTATCTCAAAAAGCCAAAAATAAATAAATGAAATGAAAGGTTGAGAGCTGTCTGAGGAGTGAAGGCAGTTACTGAAGGACACTGGCAGCTCTGTGGGAATGAAGTGGCATCTGGGAGCCTCCTGGCAGTCCACAAAGCCAGGAGGACACAGCAACAACAGTCTGCTCCCCTGGGTCCTGCCAGACGCAGGCTGTATGAGATGGATTGTGTAGAGGGTCGGGGCTCAGCTGTCCCACATCTCTGCCATTACTAGTACGTGGCTAACCAAGGATGGGTCATTTCAGCAGCCCAGAATCCAGAGTGAAGTCCTAACCCTCTGTAACTCCAAAGTCAAACATACTCAGAGACAGAATCAGGTGATAAAGCTATAACGAGGTCATAGAGTAGACTCTCATTCCCAAATCCTTCCAAGGACACAAGGACAAGACATATACTAAGTGAAGACCCAGGAAGGACACAGAGAAATGACAGCATCTACATGCCAAGGAGAGGAGCCTGAGCAGAAACCAGCTCCACCAACATCTCGGTTTTGGACTTCCAGCTCCAGATGGGTGGGAGCTGACAGGTCAAATCTGACCCAGCACACATGTGGCTCAATCAGGACACAGAACTGGTAATAGCCCTCTACACCAGGTGAGCTTGGAAAACTTGGTTCTGGCCTGAGGAGATCCTAGTAGAGAATCCAGATGAGCCACTGAGGCCTGTACCAACCCATGGAAAAAATGGGATAAGAAACATGCCTCTAAGGGCTGGCAATATAGCTCAGGAGACTAAGTGCTTGCTTAGGTAAATACAGGGACCCTGGCACCTCATGCCTCGTCGGCCCCACCCGAGCACCCTGAGCCTGCGATGGAGTTAGGGCATGGTGGTGCACGCCTGTAATCCCAGCACTAGGGAGGTAGAAATCAGGAGGATCAATACGAGTCTGAGCTGCATAGTGAGACTATGCACACAAAAAAAAAAACCCACACCTTAGAAACATGCCCCTAGCTGCTGCGTGATAATGTGAATCCACTGACCAGTACATTAAAAGATAAAACAAACATACATGGCATCACCAGGGGTACAGAAAGCTACAATGGGTGCAAATCCAAGACAACAGGGTCACACGGAAGCATCCTCAGGCAAGGCAGGCATGGTACACAGTGTTTATTGGAACTGATCAACAGGATAAAAACAGAAACTCAGAATTCCCAAGGAGTCCAAGTCCATGCCTGCCAGACACAGGCACTCAAGGCCTACACAAGTAGCACCACATGTAAACTACATGCAGGACTGTGTCACTTTCCAGACCGGCCAGCCTCCCTGATGCTCAGATCCTGCTGTACTGCGTTTACTTTTGCTTTTTTGGCCCCATCCCATCCCATCCCCCGCCCAAGGGGACAGGTCCCTGGGGCCAGGGTGGACTGCTCTTGGTTCCCCACCACCTCCTCCAACCCAGCCCACATCACTGTGTCAGAAATAACCCCCGCTGAACCCAATCCACCTCCAGCAGTGTCTTCACGTCCCACGCATCCTTCTCTTCATCAGGATAGCTCTTTGCCATGTTGTAGTGCCTTTCACCAGGATTGACTGCTTGTGGAGATTTGAGAATGCGAATCTGTACTTAAAGAGATGATAAACTAAGAACATTTCCGAGAAAAGTTGTAAGACTGAATATTTATCTGTCTAAAAAAAAAAAAAAAACCATTTACCATTACAGAAAGTGTTGCAAAACCACAGTTTTGTATAAAGTCTTCATTTCTAATATTCAGTGATTAAAACAAACTGAAACACATATGGCATGAGAAAATATGTCAGTGAATTAATTAGGCATACATGTACTAAATTTTCATATCCTCTATATTGGGATACTACTACTTGGGTTGCATGAAGCTTAAACAGTATAATTAGAGCCAACAATTATTAGCTCTGGTAATTTAAAACTACTAAGATGTCCAGCACTTGGCTACCACAGGGGATGAAAGATTATAAAGGAGAGAGACTTCTCCCTGTAGCTATGTTCCAGGTTACTTCATATGAACCCTGTTAAGAAGACAAGTAAGGTGTCTGGAAAAGAAGAGGGCCAACAATTGGCCTAGCCCCGTCTACCCAGCCACCACAGGTGAGCTTTCTGAGGGTTGGGGATGGGGGATATTGAGACAGTTCAGAGACGAGTTGCCACACATCAGATCTTCTGATGCACCTTTTTTTTTTTTTTTTTTCTTAAAGAATCTTTAACATTCCCTGAATTTTAACTTTATTTAAATTTATGTATTTGGAACAGTGTCTCACTATGCAACTCACACAGCATGCGGTGCCAGGGGATCAAACTTGGTCCTTGCGCTTGCCAGGCAGGCACTTAGACCACTGCACTATCTCTGCGGAACCCTTTGATCCACCTTTTGGGGTTAAAGAAGATGTGTTTATCCCCTATATTATTTTTATGTTCTTCAACTGGTCGCAAGTCCCCAATGACACATATAAATTGGCCCTCCAACCCTTTGAACTTGATGTAGCTGTTTCAAACACAATCACTTTTTATGTCTACCAACATGGAAGAACCACTAACATACTGTGAAATGAAAACAGAACAAAGGGTACAGCAACAGCCACTGTGTCCAACACAGACTCACATACCATACACATACACACACACACATGTTCACTGAAGAGACACATGGAACTAGTGATATATATGCTCCTGGAAAAAGGACCTGGTTTGACAACAAACAGAAGTTGTAGAAACTTACTTTTCACTGGTTTTTGAACTGTGTATATGTTACCTATTCAAATAGTAACTTAAAGAAAATACAAACAGAAAAAGAATGGAAAAGGGAAAAATCATTCTCTTAGTCTTACTTTAGCACTATCAAAGTTTAACACTTATTAGCAAGAAGCAAATTTTTTTTTAATTTTTAAATCATTCATTTATTTATTTATTTATTTATTTATTTGGAACAGGATCTTGCTACAGCATGGCATGTGGTACTGGGGTTAGAACTCAGGTCCTTACACTTGCCAGGCAGGTACTTGGACCACTGAGCTATCTCCCCAACCCAAGAAGCATGATTTCAAATGTTTTGTTATTTTTTGGGGGGCAGGGATGGGGGGCAGTGAGACAGGGTCTTGCCAAGCAGTTCAGGATGGCCTTGAAACTCACTACACTGCCCAAGCTAACCTCAAATTCTCAGCAACTTTCCTTGTCTCAGCCTCCTAAGTGCTGGGATTACAGGCATGTGCCACTATGCTTGGCAGGAAAACAAAAATTTGTATCTCCAAATTCTGTTACACAACCTAAATATTTAGAACAAAAAGCCTAGAAAATAAGATATAATTCACACAATACAGTGGTTTACCTATCAAAATGTCTGTTTTTCCAAAGTAAATTTTAGACCACTGTCTTTAGCTAGACTTAATTTCAAATAATTATTACTAGGAGATACAACTAAGGTAATAGTACAACATTGCTGGGCATAACATTAATCACTCACAATGAATCAGAAGGATATTTAGAAAAGTTTTAGTGGTTCTGTATATATAAATGCATAAATTTTCTTAGTACTGATCCAACAATGTGCTAGGATTTTTTTGGGTTTTTTGTCTGTTTGTTTTTTGGTGCTACGGATCAAACCCAGTGTCTTAGGAATGCCAGGCAAACATTCTGCCATAGAGCCACATCCTCAACCTCCAAGGATTTTAATAAAGACTGAAGTATATAATCAGAAAGAAGAACACTTCAGGTTTAGATAAGCAGGCCACAAAAACTTTAGGTTAGAAAACTCCATAAATCTAGAACTAAGTAAATTTAGTTTTACTTACAAACACCACCCACTTTGTATCAGAGAACAATTACTGTCATTTGACAACTTTTGTTTTTCTGTCAACAATAAATGTTTGATTTTAAGTCACATAACTTCACCAAGTAACGTAAGACCATATTTCTTGATAAATACCTGCTCTATCTGTATCCCATAACCTTTAAAGCCCGCATTATCCCACGACGTGTTCCGATAGATGTCATCAACTCTGTCAATTAGCTCTATCTATGTGAATAAAACAAAAAGACATTATATACCACCCATTACATGTGATATAAAATCTACAGATAAAAATTATATTAAAAGAAAGTGCAATTTCAAGTTTCTACTAATTATTAGAACTGTGCTTTAAGATGTTAATCTTTATCACTGATAGTTCTACCAAAAACTTATTCCTAGTTCCAATCTTCAAGTATAACCAGAATAAAACAATGTACAGTTTATCCAAAATTTCAAGTAGTCAACTGTATATGGAACCAAAATTCAAGTATCAGGGTTTCTTAAAACTGCCATTCCAGTCAGCAATGCAAATAAAATTTAAATCGTTCAATTTACCTAAAAATATCCTAAGGAGCATTCTGTCTTATGCTGTGTCCTGGCATGCACCTCAATGTGTTCCCAGGACAGGTACGGGGTGGTGAGATTTAATGCTAGCCCCATCTTCATCCTCTTGCCACAGCCTGGCATTGGAAGACAGGCAAAAGGGGCCAGAGAATGAGGAGCCAGAGAATATGGTCATCTCTCCTCTGTTCTTGGGACTGGGAAGATGGAGGAGAGGGCCACTGAGTCACAGCACGGAAAGAACAAAATACTAATTACCTCTCTATTCCTCAAACAGCATATTCTACTGCTCAAAACCCAGTTAAAAAATAAATTGGACCAGAAATATAGCTCAGTGGCACAAATACCTGCTTGGCAGGTGCAAGGTCCTGAGTTTGATTCCTAGTACCAAAAACAAACCAATACTACAAAAATAAATTGCAAAAGAAATAATCAAAAGCCAAGTGACACTGGGCATGGTGGCACACACTTGTAATCCCAGCACTTGGGAGACTGAGACAGGAGGACTGTCAGGAATTCAAGACTAAGGGCCAGTAGAATAAGCGCTTCCCTGGCAAGTGCAAGGGCCTGAGTTCAATCCCTGGTTCCGCAAAAAAAAGGAATTCAAGACTAGCCTGAATCATGTAAAGACCCTATCTCAAAAAAACAAAAGAAAGAATTGTGCTTTGCTTATAATTAACTGTAAGAAACTGAATTTTTCCCACATGGTGTAATGAACAAAGAAGCAAAATAAGAAAAATCCCCTCACACAAGCCCAGATGAGAAGCTTTTTCAAGAATCCTTCTTGCTTAGAAACAAGGGTCACAAAGACTCGCACTATGCTCACAATAAATTCACTCCTTAACCCAGCAAGAAGCAGGCAGGCTGAGGGGGCACAAGGAAGATGGAAAGAAAGGGGAGGTGCCCACAGAAAGGCACTCTCCCACCCACAGCTGCCCACTTCAATAGCTGCTCAGTAACAACACTTTGATCAGTGCCAACTTCTCATGACAAATGAGGTCATACTAGCAACAAAAAAATGTCAATGAAAAATGACTCCCTTGACTTGAGAAACTGTAACCGTTATTGCCAGAATGCCAGTGTTGGGCTGGGGCCCAGCTCCAGGCTAGGGTGTATGCCCGATACGACCAGGCCTAGACCTGACTCCCAGCATCCCCAGAAAGTAATCTACTGTCTACACTTTTCTAGCCTCTCTTTCTCTGCACTGGAGTTACTGAGTACGACCAAAATCATGCAGACACCTATGACCACCTCTTTAACAGGACATGGATCACTGACCTTCTAGCTGGGGATGTAGCTCAGAAGCACAAAGCCAAAGGTCATGAGTTTAATTCCCAGTACCAAAAACAAATAAAAAAAAAAAATGGATCTTCCCTGAAACATATGCAGAAAAGCACACATGGGTTCAAATAAGTCTATAAGTGTGATACCATAAGCTCATGGTTCCTATAAACTGATGTTTTTGCAGAGCTCATTTGTATAAACAAAGGGCTACATTATGAACTTCCCCAAACCTAACATAAAAATCCTATTCTGTAGAAAATACTAGCTCCACTGTGAAATAAGGCTTTCCTAACCTGAGACTATCATTGCCACACGGCTGTGGAGAGACAGAGGAGCCACAAGGCCTCAGGCACAGGGCCACTGAAGTGTGCCAAGCACAGATCTCAGGGCGCTAGTCCCCCTTCCTTCCCAGGTGCTCACCAGGTAATTGGTTGTGGTGCTCTCTTCCCCTCGGCCCATGTACTTGTAAAAGCGATGATCTGCAACCACCAGGAGTTTGCACGTGTTCTTCATGGGATTTGGATCAGCTCTTCGCTTCACCCGATGGACAAACTCTAATATTAATTTGTATGCACTATTAAATCAAAATTCACCAAGACACAGAGGGCTTTTTATAGTAACACTATATCTAGTGGAGTTCTGAAATAAACATTACTTGAGTTTAGTATCCTCAAACAGTTTTCTTTTTTCCTTCTCACTATGCAGTTCAGGCTGGCCTTGAGCTCACTTTGTAGCCCAGGCTGATCTCAAACTAGCAATGATTCTCCTGCCTCAGACTTCTGGGTGCTAGGATTACAGATGTATGTCACCATGCCCAGACTCAATAGGTATCTTGAAAGAAAATAATTTGCAGGGAATAGCAGGAGGTTGACACCAGATGATGGCAATTTTGAGGCAATGTAAAAGACCCTCTCTCAAAGCAGAAGGGGCTGAGGTGTGGCTCAGTGGTAGAGTACTAGACTAGAGAACACACTCAAAGACCAAGGTTCATACCCCAGCACCAAAAAAAAAAAGCACCAAAGAGCTCAAAAGGGGTCTAAGGACATCTAGAGCACTAGCCAAACAAGTGAAGCCCTGGGTTCTATTCCAAGAACTGCAAAAAAGAACCACAGAAAAGTACTTAACAGAGTAAACAATTGTCTATTACTTGGCTATGACACCCTGAGTCACTTACTCCTAGAACTCTACAAATAATCAGCATCAGTAAAAACCAAAGTAAGGGGCCATGAAGATCGGCAACCCTGGCTTGGAGGCACCCCAACCTCCATGCAGTGGGGCAACTGCCTTCCTCAGGCCCACATGTCACTACAGAAGTGACAGAAGTGCACATAACCACCCACACGGCCACATGGAAAGGCAGAGCTACACCTCTGTGCATGTGGCTCTGCTGCCAGGCTGGGAACGCCACCAAGCAGCAACAGCAGAACCAACCACATGCTTCTCTGTGGAACTGTGCACAATCTGACAAACCTATTTCTGCAACAAACAGAAGCAGAACAACTGCTCAATGTTACTAGGGCATCTTCCACTGTCTTCAGTTCTGGAGATCAAACCAAGAAGCTTAGCCCCACCAGGCTAGTGATCCATCATTAAGCCCTGGCAATTTTCTTATTAAGTAAAATTATGAAACTATTTACCAACTTATTCATCTACACTAGTATTACTTTCTGAGGTCATTAAGAATGAGGACAGCAAAAGCTAAGCAAGTGGCACACACCCCTGGGCCTGGGCCTGGTCCTGGTCCTGGCTACTCAGAAGACGGAAGGCAGGAGAATCACCTGAGCCTGGGAGTTTGAGGTCTGCGTCTAACAGAGTACCATCCTGGCTCCCTAGAAACAAATTTGAAAATAATGACAGTAGGCTATGCCTCCACAATAGTTATTTTCTAAATGACTCTAAATAGATCTATCCCAAAATGGATAACGTTTCTATAGCCAAACAGTACAGCTCTCTTACTACTTGAATTATTCCTTATAAGCTTTGAAGACCAACTAACAGTATTACTGACACCTCTAAATACCTGCTAGTAAAAAATTTTCCCTCGGATGATTCAATTTTCCCACTGTCTTTTTTAGTCCAATTATTACCGCTCTCATTATTTTATTAGTGTTTAATACAAAATCTTACATAACAATAATTAAAAGAGTTTCTGGAAGAAAACTTCAAACGAAATATTACAGTTACTTAATAATCATGTTATTTTTCTTTTTTAACCAACTGACTTCCACTGGAGTCAGCTGCAATATGCTGTCCCTCTCTAGAAATTCAGCTTTTGCGACTCACCTTCAGGCAGCTCTCTGTCTATCAGCCCTTTTGGGATCAGCTCCCCGTCATCCACTTTCACATAACCACACACTTTGGGAGACTGCAAGCGCGAAACATTCTTGATGTCTTCAGATCTGTAAGCTAGCATTCTTTTGTCTTTAGTATCATTAACAAATCTCCAAAGTGGCTAAAACATAAAATATGTATGATGAGATGAAAAAAGTAAGAACTCCTAAAAAGTCCTTATGACTTCTTTCCTTATCCTTAAACAACATTCAGTTCTTCTTCTGTAAAATAATGAGATATTCTATCCAAAGTACGTTATTTCCATTTTTATCATAAGGGTTTTTTTCTATTCTGGCAGGTTAATTCACAGATGGCACACTCATGTTTTTATCTATATATGAAAAAAGCATCACTTGGCATGAAGAAATCATTCAGAATATTCAGAAAAGAAAAATGCCTTTTTCCATGAATTCATTTAAAAACATTTATATAATGCCTACTGTATACTGGCACTATGATAGTACAATAAAAACTAGACAAGGCTGAGTACAGTGCTGCACACCCATAATCTCAGCTGTTTAGGAGGCTGAGGCAGAGGGATCCCAGGTTCAAGTCCAGCTCTGGCAACTGAATAATACCCTGTCTCAAAATGAAAAATAAAAGAAAGCTAGCTATTGCTTCCATACCATCACAGTGGTAACATTATGTGTGTTATCTTCTTTCCAAATCCACATGAAAGAGATAAAGGAACACTGGCTAACAGAATCTCTGGGCTAGCCGAAACTTCAGAAAGTAACACACTCCTGAGCTGTAGGAATTTTCCATAAAGCTCACTGGGTGAGGAGAGTGGAGGTGATTTTCTTCCCTTTTGGATCAAATATTACAAAATTTACAGAGTTTCTGGTACTCTCAAACTGACACAGAAAGAGACAGCGGGTCTGGACTCAGATACCTGAGTTTCAAGTGTACCTTTGCCCACTGTAGCCTGGATGAGCTCTCCTGCATGTCAGACCTCCCTCAGAGGTAAGGCACATCAGCATCAACCTTGACTACCTGGCTGCATGCTGAGATTTCAATCAGAAAGCAGTCATCACACTAGTGAGAGCTAATCCTATTACCACAACTACTACTAAGTTATTTGGGGGAAAAAAATCACTTGATTTCAATAAAAGCCAAGAGCTTAACTGGATCCTGAACTGGAAAGCCAATAAATAAATTTGTGAAGGAGATTTTGAAGGTAACTAAAAATTTGAAGAGTTGTGGCTAAGCTACTGGAAAACATGCAGTGCAAACACACTTACCTCTATGTTATACTCTGCACCATCTGTGTTTATCCTTATTGTAATATCATCATCTCCTATGTGGGCCAGGACCCTAGAGTCAGGCTCACCTGAGACAACAAAAGCACATTTTTCATAAAAATATCTATATCAAATAATAACCTATGTAAACTATGGTGCCCGGCAGGAGAGATCCACCAAGCACTTCCTCAGACTGGAACCGATGCACAGAGAAGTACAACCATAGATGCTGCCTGGTGGTGAGGAGGTGGAAAGCCAAGCACCAGCCCAACACTGCCCACCTTCCTTGGGAGTAACTTTCCCCATTTCTGGTAAGAAAGGCACAATTTAGGATATATACATCTTGCCAGGAAGATAGCTCAGCAGCACAGCACCTGCCTGGCAAGCACA
>NW_004524727.1:859772-877366 GCF_000260255.1 Octodon degus
TCTTAAACTATACTATATGGAGATTTTGATCCCATTTATTTTTTCTTGTTGCAAGAAAATTTCTAAAAGCAAGCTGTAACTGCTTTTCTGATATATTTTCTCAAAGAAATATATAATAGATCATAGAGTAAATTCCTTTTATCATCTACCTTCCCTGATCACAATCTCCTACAGCAAGCCTACAGCCCATGCCTGAATATAAGAGGTAGGTTAATGTTTACAGTCATAGAGGAAATGGATTTTCGTGAGCACAGCGTGCCAAAGGGTGCCTCCTACTAGAATGTCGCTGCTTCCAGGTGTGTGCAGCTCAACTGCAATCAGCAGCACAGCACTTTGGTGCTGCTTCCCATCAACCCACCAGTGAAGTCGGCAACAGCCTTAGACCTGGAGCTGAAGACCAGCCACAGGGCCACCCCCACGTACTCACCAACCACATGGCCGCTGAAGAAGTCCTGCCATTTCACCATATATTCACTTTCCACTTCGCCATCCACCACCACAACTTTAAAGTTTTGTGAAAAGCGCTCAGTACTTGATGTCAGATACAATTTAAAGTGCCTGGAGAGAACAATTCATATTTTACACACAGCAAATAGAAGAGAACCCTAATTTCCTTCCCTGCCTAATTTTCATTCTCAAAATTGCAGAAGAACTGACATCAGTAAAGCGCTGTGCAAGTTATAACTAATGTTTTACCTGGTACACAGAGCAAAATACTATCTCTTGCAAAGACAAATGAACTAATCTGTCTAGCTATAAAAACTTAGCAAACCAAAGAAGTTAACACTGGGGGGAAAGGACTCAAAGAACTCATGTATTCACCTTTCTTGGAAACTCTAATAAAGAAGTGCACATACACACACACACACACACCTGGTCAGGTTGTCCTACCTGAGACACTGAGTATGAGAGGCTAACACCATTACACACCAGGAACTGACCAACTACTCATGGCTATGTTATCTCTACACAGCTACAAGCTGAGCCTTAGTCAATCATCACATTCACACCCACATAGCTAGTTCGAGAGAAAGTGGAAACAGAACCTGGCTTGTTTGAAAAAGGCTCTGTGCCATCAGCAGGCAAGCTGAGCGTCCTAGGGGAAAATTCTTATTTCTGGCCAAAGAGAAACTGCTGCTTTCTATATTTAAAAGCACTCATGTCTTTTCTTCTCTCTCTAAAGAACTTATTTTGAAAAAAATTAGTCCATAGTTTACAATTAAAGAAATAGTCTCAGGGCCGGGGAGATAGCTCAGTAGATTAAGCGCCTGCCTGGAAAGTTCAAGGCCCCGAGTTCAATCCCCGGTTCTGCCAAAATAAATAAATAAATAAATAGTCTCCAGTACAGAGGATGAAATATATACATTCTGGTTCTCTTTAGATGGCTTAGTATCCTTTTTGTTTTTTATGCTTTTCCATTCTGAACTAGAAACTAGGAACAGTGAGCAAGACTTCCCTACTTAATATCTGCTGAGCCCTCTCATGATGCCCATGAACACTGCAGACAATGAGGGCACATGACCATCAGCTGTGGCATCACAAGAATGAAACACTATGTCCTCACGAGTGTGCACAAATCTTCAAACCACCAGGAAGAAATCTAGTTGGAGACTGTTTCCAAGACAACAAATATTTTTAACTTCTGAGCATACAAGGTAATTTTAGTTTGCTTCTGGTTTTTTAATGGTGTAGGAAAAAAAACACAGTAAAATGCTATTTCATAAATCTTTGCAACATTTTCTCCTGCTATCCAAAAGTGTTTTCTCCAAACATTCTCACTCATGACTTTTTTCGCCTTTTAGTAATGCTGAAGGACTTGAAAAGCATTCCTATTATAAAGGCCTTATCTTCAGTTTTAAAGCACTCTATGAGTCATGATACTACTTTCAATTTTCATTCTAAGACAGACCCGGGAACTGCCTTGTGCATTTTTGCACTAAGCAACCACTCGGAGGCCGACCAAAGCTCCATGAGCCCAGGAGCCCTGGGTTCCAGTCTGCACTAGCAGGAGAAGCATCCACTCCAGGGTAAAAATAAAGACCCAGCAAAGAGAAGACTTACACATACATTTTTAAAGTTTCCAATCTTAGTTTTTAAGTTATAAAATCTCCAAAAGGATATGTCAATCAAAATTTATCTTACTATATCCCCCCCAAATTACACTGACTTAGCTTTCTGACTCTGATATGTGAATTTACTATAAGAACAAACTATTGCTAATCAGTCTCAACTAACACTGTTTTGCTATTTGTAAAGGTCCATTCTGTCAGGCATATTACTTTCATTTCTTTATCAATCCACACCTCAAATAATCTGAGGCATTTTACTTTTAGAAAAACATTAAATAACTTTATTTTATTTTATTTATATTTTATTTTTTATTTATTTTTCCATAATTTTATTGAGAAATAACATTTAATAACTTAAAAAAAAATCCTGATGACAGGGCAGGCAAGACAGCTCAGCAGACTAAATGCTTGCTTAGGCAAGTGCAGGGACCAGGGTTCCACCCCTGGCACCACATACTGCCCTGGCCCCACCCCTGGGCACACTGAGCTGGCCACCAAGGTCAGGCATGGTGGTGCACACCTGTAATCCCAGAGCTGGGGAGGCTGAAAACAGAGTCTGAGCTGTGTAGTGATACTCTGTACCAAATACATTTTTTTAAAAAAGGCTGATGACATTATCAAAAAAGTATAAAAACATTATTTACAGTTATTCACTGCTGTGATGTATGTACATCTTGATTCATACTAAAGAGGACATGTAATTTGTAAGGTAAATTTTAAAGTTTCTTTCTTTTTTTAATAAAATCAAAACAGGCTGAGAAAGGAGGACTGTTGTGAGTTCAAGACCAGCCTGGGCTACAAAATGAGCTCGAGGCCTGCTTAACCTGCATAGTGCAAGACCCTGCCTCAAAAAGACAAAATAGATAAATTAATAAAACCACAACTCATATAGATTTTTGACCTCTCACAGTCACACCCAAATGTTATGTAGTCCTAGCTTACATGATTCCACAGGCCACTACCCTTTAGAACTGAGTCTTTTGAGTTGCCATCGCTAAGAAGCAACTCCAAAATGGGAGGTCATTCTGGTTAACCAATTTGCACTTTTTTTAAACTTTAATAACACAGAGAAACAGATTCAGAGTCTGAAAATCTTGGCTCTGATCCTACCCCTACCACTTACTTACTCTTTGACCTTGGCCTCAATCTCTGAACCTAAGGGCCAGCTAGATAGCTCAGTGGACTAAAGCATCTGCTTAGGTAGAGCACAGGGGCCAGGTTTCGATCCCTGGCACCAAAAGCTATGCTGGCCTTGCCTCTGGAGCACGCTGAGGGGGTGATCGACACTGGGCATGGTGGCGCACGTCTATAATCCTAGCTCTTAGGAGGCTGAAAACAGGCGTATCACTATGAGTCCATTCTACATAGTGAGACCCTGTAGACCCTGTACTAAACACACACACACAAATAATCTGTGAACCTAAGTTCATCTACAGATGAGAAAAATGTCACCTACTGACTGGCTTGAGGATTGGATGAAATGATGTACTATAAAGCACCCAGTACAAAATTCTCACCACCCTGTGGCGCCAGGGATCCAACCTCCACCCCTGCGTTCTACCTAAGCAATTGGATACATTTCCCATTAAACATTTAAGATTGAAACAATATAAAATAATTTCCATTCTCAATAAAATTTTAAAAATCCAGCTTAAAAAAAATAATTTCCAAACTTTCATGTATTCTTACACAGAAGGAAGAGGGGGAGAATTACTTTTTTTTTTTTTTTTTTTGATGAATCAATGTTATCTCTAAACACAAAAGAGAAATATGAAAGGCTAAGGAAGTATGTGCCCCAGAGCAATGATCTTAGAGCTTCCCAAGTGCTGGGATTTCAGGCGTGCACCATCACATCCAGCTCTTGCTGGTTTTGTTTTGTTTTTAATGCTGGGGGTGCAACCCAACCCCTTGACCACGCTGGGCATAGGCATGCACCACATCTCTGAGCTGTACACTGCTCCCAGCCAGTCTGGATTTTACACTAGGTGCACACATAAATGTTTTAATGTGATAAAGGCCTGTCTTATAAACGAAAACTAATTCAGTAGCATTATACCCTCCTGATGCTTATTTTTTTGATATTGAATAACTTCCTTTAAAGACTTTAGAATGAGGCCTACAATTATCAAGTAGAATAAAATTTTAAAAATTCATGAGTGATATTAAAGTTACTGCCCTAATAGACCATCTCAGTCAACTTATAAAGAAAAAGGAACTCAAAGCAGAAAGAACATTAAATTTTAGACCCCACTCAACACCAGACTTTGGAGTCCTGAAGAAAAACCATAGACCTCAGTATCTAAGGTAGCACCAAAAAGGTACTAAGCACTCAGTTAAAATTTTTTGTTAGAATTATATAAACATTATCATCATTAATATCTATGGAATACTCATTAACTTTTTAGTAAAAGGCAAAAGATTTATACAATCTGAAGAGAAACCAGAGTATATCATTTACTTTTTAGAAAAGATCTGAATGGAATTTAGAATAGGAAGTACTCTTAAGACTCATGTTTAACACACTGGAATTAAGTGACTACAAATCTTTTAAGATTTCCTGAGATTTCAGTAGATACCCTTTTGTTTTGCCTTTCTCAAACCAAGCCCTCCACTGCCCCAAGATTACACTATGAATAACTCGTTACCTTCTCAAAGCTGAAAATGTTAGCAGGGTTTCTAAACGCGTCGAAGCCTGGAGATCCCTTTTCCTTACAGAGTGCTGCTGGATACTTGATACAGAGAGAACTTCGTAGTCTGAGAGCAAAGAATCTAGCCTCTCTGAAAAAAGGAAAAAAGGTTATGAGCACCCAGCCCAAAAATCAGTTTTAATATCACCAGCATGATCAGGCCAGATGATCAGTACTCCCTGACCTAATGCCTGAGGAAGTGCCTAGGTCCAGCTCAACCACTAAAATGTTATTTAAAAAATGAACCCAGGCCAGACACAGTGGTGCACACTTACTTTTTTCTTTTTATTGTATTTATTACAGGGTCTTCAGAGTTTACAAGGTCTCACTACACGTAGGTCAGACTCAGTGATTCTCTGTTTTCAGCCTCCCAAGAGCTGGGATTACAGGTGTGCACCACCAGGCATGCTGGGGATTGAACCCCAAGCCTAGTTACACTCTGCCTAAGCAGGGATTTAGTCCCGCTGAGCTATCTGGCCAGCCCCAATGGTGCACACTGATAATCTCAGTGCTCAAGAGGCTGAGACAGGAAGATCATTGTCAATTCAAGGCCAGCCTTCACTACAGTGAGACCCAATCCTCCCACCCACCCAAAAGATACCCTGAATCTAATGAAGATCTAAATTCTAGTTCTCAGGCAGTGAACAGACTTGACACTGCCAAGTTAAACAACTACAGGAAGCAAATGGCCACACCTAGAATGTCAGAATTCCTGTAGAACAGATGACCCAATTTCTTAAGGAAATAAATGACTTGGAAAAGGGAGGGTCAGAGAGAAGAGTTCAGAATCCAGCAAGATCACAGGTGTGAATCATTACGTGCCTAGGACCGGGGTGGCAGGAGTGGGAATATAAACAGCTAAGTTATTTAGAAACACTTTAGGCATCAGACAGGGCTGGGCCCCAAAAGGTCAATGAGGAAAACAATGGTGGATGGCAGTGCACTCGATGAGGTCAGGTTCCAACAAGAGGAGACCACTCACCCATATGCTTCCCCTAAGGATTAACAGCAACTGACTTTCTAAGTGAGCATCAATCGCCTAGCGAGGCGCAAACCTCCTTAACCCACCCATTACAGCAAAGTCCTTGTTTGTTCCTTGTGCTGGTTGCTTCAGAACTTGCTTCCCCATTTGATCCTCATTTAATAAATATTGCCCAAACAACTATATTTGTAACTTTATTTCACCATAGTCCTGTCCCACCTCATACTCACCTTGTGATTTTTGCACTTGATTAATGTTACCTAAGCATCTGTGTTTGTAATCTTTTTATGTATTTGGTACAGGGTCTCACTAGCAGCTCAGACCCACAGTGATCCTCCTGTCTCAGCTTCCCCAGCGCTGAGATTATAGGCGTGGGGCTAGCATGGCATGTGGTACTGGGAATTGAACCCGGGTCCTTGTGCTTGCCAGGCAGGCGCTTAGACTGCCAACCTATCTCCCTGGCCCTGTACTTATAATTTTATGTTTCTGTGACCTCAGACCTACCTTTCACCTCATGGTTTTGCTTAATGAACACCCTTGAGAAGCAGGGCTGGCAGGCCACCCACTTTCTAGGACCCCTTCTCTCTCTCTCTCGGAGAGAAGCTTGGTTTCTCTCAGTACACTTCTGGTACTCTTAAAGACACTCTTGTTCCTTGACTCATTCTTCAATCTTAGGGACAGATAGCAGGTTGGGAGTTGCTTTCCCCTAGATCAGGAAAATACATGGGCGGCCAATCGGAAACACGGAGAGCACAGAGCAGCCAGAGTACATAGTGAGGTGACTTCAGATAGAAGGCAGCCTACTTGTCTAAATATCAAAGTGGCTGATGAGACCTTTCCATGGCCAACCTGAGGCCCACTGGTTAAGTCCACTTAACAGTGCATGTGGTGAGAACCACCACAAAGGGAAGAATGAGCCAAGACACCACAGCCAGAAAGAATACCTTTCTCCCAAGTCACACATCCCAAATTAGAAAGACATGGTAGTGTCTACTGATGCCAGGAAGTACCTGGTAAGACCAAACTAATTCCTAAACAACATGAAGTATTTCAGCAGAAAAAGCAAAGACTCACAGTCCCCAAAGCCAAGAAACATACAAATAAGGACCTTCTGTGCTAAAGTGATTGCATTCAGGGCCTCACCTCTTTAGGCCAGTCATCTACCCTAGCCCTTGAGGTGTCTAAATTGGCCTCAAACTTGCAATCATCCTGTCTCAGCCTCCTGAACAGCTAGAAGTACAGGTGAATGTTCCCACACCCAACACAAGTACATTTTTATTTGGTTCAGGCCAAGAGTAACTATAATAACACATACACTATAAAATACTTACAAACCTCTTTTTGTGGTTTTTTTTTTTTTTTTTTTTTTTTTTTTTTTTTTTTTTTGTCTTTTAGAGAGGGGGGCTGGCTCAGGCTACCTTAAGGTTGGGTCTGGTAAGGCATGGGGAGCTGGGGATCAAACTGTGGTCCCCTGGACCAGACTGGGTTTGCCCCAGCAGGTACTTAAACAACTGAGCTAACCCACAAGCCGCCTTTGTAAGTATTTTTTGTACTTATAAATATCTATAAATACTTATAAATCTCTTTCCTGCTGCTGCCTCCAAAATCTGGGTTTTTAGAAAACAATGGTGACTCAAGTCTCTTTACAAAGTGTCTAAAAGTATTTGAACTTCTCTCAACAAATACTGCAGGGGCTGGTGATATGGCTCAGTGGTCTAAAGCACCTACTTAGAACAAGCTTAGCAAAGCACAGGGACCGCGGTTCAATCCCCCAGCACCATATGCCAGCCAGCCCCGCCCCCTGGTGGGCTGAGCTGGCCACACACACACACACACACACAAATAGATAAAATAAAAATTTAAAAAAAAAAATACTGCAGAAGCAACGGTATTCAAAAATCATTCCAGTGTCCTCAAAATATAACAGAAGTTTAAAGTATATGTCCACCACTTGTGACATAAAATGTGCTACAGAATTTAAAAGACATTAGATTGTTTGTCAGTAAAAAATTAAAAATACTGTTCAAAAACAGAGATCAACCCAATGGTTTTTTCCTTGCCCTTACCCTAAATGTCCTTAATCAGTTCACTCATTGCCTGCCTGATAGAGCACTGTCTCAATATGAGAGACAACACCCAAGAATCCTGACATCATGTAGGAACCATGAGCATTCAAGCCCCTGAGCCACACAGCTACTGTATGGACAGAATGGACAGCTACTGCAGAGTGGTCAAAGATGGGCACTGCCTTGTGGTTGTAAACCATAAGCAAAGCAGAAGAAAGTAAGGGGTAGGCATGCTGCTACCTCAGGAAGCTTAATCCCAAATCCATTCATGGTTCTCAAACACAATAAATAGTGACAGCAAATTTTGCAGTGAGACCGAATTTCAAAAATACAGCCCATTTTTTTGTTAAAATATCCTCTGGGGACCAGTGAGATAGCTCAGCAGACTAAGCACCTGCTTTGGCAAGAGCACAGACAGGGGTGCGATCCCCAGTCCCACACACCATGCCAGCCCCGCCCTCAGGCATGCTGAGCCAGCATCCAGGTGTAATGGTGTACATCCATGATCCCAGCGCAGGAAAGGCTGAAAACAGGAGGATCATTACAAGTCCGAGCAGCATTGTGAGACCCTGTACCAATCAAATACTTAAAAAAAAAAAAAAAAATTTCCTCTGAAATGTTCCTGTTTTGTTGATGTGCTAACTGAAATTCTTTGAGGACAGTTGAATTCATGTGGTGATGCACACCTATAAACTTAGTGTGCTTAGACTGAAGCAGGAGGATTGTTGGAGCTAAAGGCCAGTCTGGACTACACAGAGACCCTCTCTCAAACATAAATAAATCACCAATTAAATAGTCTAACTATTCTGTGACATTCTGTGTGGTCTCCTGCTTTCCAAAACATAAACCAAATGAGGCCTCTCCTCTCTGAATTCCAAAGCCCTTTGTTTCTACGTTCCTTCAGACACTCTCTTGTCTCAAAGACTATCAAAAAGAGCAGAGCCGTGCTGTGTCATCTTTACCTCCAAACACTCAGCTGGAACCTCGTGCCTTACCAGCTATAAATGTTCACAAGCTGTAAATCTTCAGCCAAGCCAGTCCCTGAGTGCCTCACTGCCCTAATGCAGGTTGCTACAGGAACTCAAGTTTCATTCAAGATCATAATCACTTCTGGCTTGGAAACTCAGCCCCATGCTGTAGTTCTACTACAGGATTCTCAGAGTGTGGTCCCCACATAGCACTGCCAGCCTCGCATGGATCTCCCCAGACCCACTTGACCAGAAGCCCCAGTGGGATTCCACAGCCCATGTGAATGGAGCCTTCTGGGTGGCTTGCATGCATACCAAGTGTGACAAGCACGGCACACAAGGGCACAGTGCACAGCATGTGGCTGCAATTACTCCAGAGGCAGAAGTGGACTGTGTGTCTTTGAGGCCAGTCAGGCAACAGAGCAAAACCCAACCTTGTTAAAAGAGAAATGGCAGTCATAGACCTACACCAAAATGAGAAAACAGCTCAAAGTGAAAGCAAAAACCTTTATCACACACATATTCATGGTTTATGCTTAAGAAAGCTCAAAAACTGGTAAATTAGTACTGATACACAGTTGATAAGCTATTAAACCTTCAAATGTAAGGAATAAAACTGGTACCTACTTAAAATGCTGTACAACAAACTTTTAAGAACCCAGGAAGCCAGCCAGGCTGAAGGAGGGGAATTAACGATTCAAATCTAGCCTGAGCAATTTAGTGACCAAGTTAAGACATTGTCCCAAAATTAAAAAAAAAAAAAAAAAAAAAAAAAAAAATTAAAGGGCTGGGGATGTAGCTCAGTAGGAAGTACCTGGGCTTAATCCCTAGTACTACCAATACCTCCAAAAAAGAGGAAAATACTTATTCTATAATGTTAACCAAATAAAGACTGAAAACTATTCATATAAGGGGCTGGGGAGATGGCTCAGTAGAGTAAGTGCCTGCCTGGCAAGCACAAGGACCTGACTTGTCAGGTCCTGCCAAAATAAAACAAAATAAAACTATTCATATTACATGATCTTAGCTACAAATAAAAATAGGTCTAGAAAAAAACATATGCGTGTAAGTAACATCACTAGTTATTCTGGGTATGTTTTCCATAATAAGCACTTTTCAAAGGTAGCTCTAACACACTTTAAGATATCTTAATATATTTTCTCTGCAATTTAATCTCCTTTAATAACTACATATCCCAATTTGGATGCCCTGAAGCCATTACAAACACTCTAGTCAAAACACCTCTCTCTGAGAGAGCCCTTGGCATTGTTCTCTCACCAGAACTACAGCCCGTCTGAAACTCAGTCCCTCACTGTGCTTCCCAGATTCCAACAGCTGGTGACCAGTTTTCCACAGCCTTATGAACTGGACTTCAAAGTCCCCTCACTTCCTAGGAGTTTCTCTCCTACCCACATGCAAATCCTTCTCACACATACACAGGCCCTGAATTGTGAGGCCTCAGGTTGGAGGCCCAATCCCCCAGTGACTACCAGTGGCTCATAGCAGAGCTCAGCATGATCTGCACAGTGCCACGGAGCTCTTGGCTGGACTGTGACACCTGGTATTTACACTGCATGTCATCTGTCTAGAGGGAAAGCTGTAGGGAGTTCTGAACCAACCCAGCAGTGGCATGTCCCTGTCAGGATGGCCATGTGTGCTTTCCAGGGAAGCCAAGTTAACAAAGAAGGATAAGCTAGGGCCTACGGAGGAAGCAAAGGGAGACTTCTACATACACGTCCATGGAAACAAGGACCAGGATACTCAAAGTCAAAGCTAGGCAGTAGTGTTGTAGGGCAGGACATGGAGAGCCAGGTGTGGTACAGTAGGCCTATAATTTTAGCACCCTGGGAATCTGAGGTAGGAGGATTGCAGATTTGTGCCCATCCTGGGAAACTGAGTGATTAAGCAACATCTGTCTCAAAATTAAAAATAAAATGAGCTGGGGATGTAGCACAGCAAGGCCCTAGGTGTAATCCTCACTATCCCAGATAGTGTAATTGAAAGTGAGAGTAACACAGAAAGAATACGATGATGGGGAACTAAAGAGGTCAGAACATGGCTGCAATGAACCTGCAAGGCAGAGATTTCCTTCTCACTTCAGTGTGGAAAATAGGCCAAAGACACCTGCTGGAGGGGACATGTGGACCATATTCCACCTTGTTCCTCTTACACAATATGCTCACAGTCCATACTATGCAGGACTCCCCTGCATTAAGTCCTTATAGGACTACAGCTGTGTTACTGATAAGCAGTATCAGGAGTCTAGGCTGGTAGACAGCAAATCTACACTACATTATGCTATGCTGTGTTTCTCAACACTGATGTTAGTGAAAAAAAAGTAACAGACCTTTTTTTTTTTTTGAGAAAAGGTCTTGCTATGTAGTTCAGGATGGTCCTAAACTCACTATATTTAGGCTGGCCTTGAATTTACAGTGATTCTCCTGCCTTAATCTCCAAGAAAGCTGGGATTACCAGCTTGTACCAGCACTCCCAGCCAGTATGTCCCTTTTAAATGCTCTCAAAGAACTGAAAGTATAAATAAGGACCAAAAGTGAGACAAGAAAGAAAACATGGAAACAATGCTTTTAAAAGGGAGGGGAGGTGGGATCAAAGGGAGAGTAGGGAAATGGAGAAAAAAGTTACATCATGTACAGGTACAAATTCTCTATGATGAATATAATCACTATGTATGTTTAAAATGTACCAATAAAATCTAATTGAAAATAAATAAATGTTCTCAAAGAACAAAGAGAAACCCTGATCTTCAGGCCAGTTACTAAACTGCCCCACTGGAGATAGCTGTTGAGTTGCCTGTAGAAGATTTGATAAAACTTCCACTCCACCTTCAGAAAAGGGTAGTGAAGTTTGGTGTGGTGGCACAGACCTGTAATCCCAGTGATACTGGAAGCTGAGGCAAGAGGTCTCTAAATTTAAAGTTAGCGTGGGCAATTTAGCAAAATCTCGGACCAGCAATATAGCTCAGTGGCAGAGCATTCTTGGGTTCAATCCTCATTAAAGACCCCCCAAAAAAGTGGGTATACGATGCATCAATATGTACATGTATACAGAACTGCCCTCAAGGATATGAAGTTCAGTGAGATAGTGAGAGAAACCAAGGTAGTAGGTGAAGCTTGTTAAGAGTCTACAGCTAAAAGATAGAAGAAAAAATAAATAAATAACATGTGGGAGAGATACCCACGGCTATGGCAGATTTTAGGGCCGCGAGATACCATAAGCCCTTCATGTCAATTCTCTGCCTCCTTTAAACCTATTCATTCCTGCCTTCTCCCTAGAAACCCTCCATCAGATTTTCTTCAAAAGACTATCTCTCAAAATACAAATGCTGACAGATCCTAAAATTAACCACAGCTGGCCTTAAAGGACACCAACGATATTCTGGAAACCCTGTGACAACCAAAGGACCCCTACTGCGTTACCCACCAATGCTGAGTGGATCATTTTGACTAATACAAAGCGGGTTACATTAACTCTCCCTGTAGCAGTTAGGGTGGATGAGTATTTGTGTTTTAAAAACTATAGCTTATAAGCAAAATTAATATGAAGAGGTCAGAAGTCAGAGTCCTGAGAAAAGAGCAAGGCATAGTGCTGAGGGAGGAAGATAATAAGTTCAAAGCCAGCCCCATCAACTTGGCAACTGCCTGACTCAGAGGTCTAGGGATGCAGCGCTATGGTGAGCAAGCACACTTGGCTCCGGGCAGATCCTTGGTAACACACACACACACACACACACACACACACACAAGATATATGTACAGGCCAAATTGCTCAGCGGATTAAAGTGCCTGCTTAGGCACAAGCAGGGTGCCTGCTTAGGCAAACTTAAGCAAAGCATAGGGACCACGGTTCAATCCCTGGCACCATATACCTCACTAGTCCTACCCCTAGGGTGGGCTGAGCTGGCCATAAATCAATCAATAAATAAATAAGTCTTAAAAAAAAAAAAAGAAACGGGTCGAGAGTTCCATCCCGCTGCGTGGCTCTGCTTCCATGGCAACTGAGACTGAGAGTGGTGTTGTGCCTGTAATCTCAGCACTTGGGAGGCTGTAAACAAGAGGATCACTACAAGTCCAATCAACGCAGTGAGACCCTGTAGACCCTGTCTTAAAATACCACAAAAAAAAAAAAACACCCAAGTATATGGGCCGGTGAGATAGCTCAGCAGACACTTGCTTAGGCAAGCATGAATCAATCCCTGGCACCACATGCAGCAGCTCCACCTCCACGGCAGACTGAGGCAGCCACAGAAATCTGGCATAATCCCAGAGCTGGGGAGGCTGAAAACAGAAGAATCACTATTAGTCCAAGCTGCATAGTGAGACCCTGTAACAACCAAATACATTAAAAAAAAAAAAAAGTATAGTAAAAAAATGAGTCTTCTACAGAGTACCTATACTAACAAACTCACGCTAAATTAAAAAGTGTTTCATATACATGTGTTCATACCTCATCTGTGACCTACATTTTTTCCTTCAAACCACAACCTTTTATGAAAATTAACTCAAAAGGAAAAGTTTTGAAATCAAAGTGAGATTTATACACCTCAGTTGCAACTTCAAGATACCATCATGACTAAGCTCACATGACTCAGAACTTTCCTAAATTATGCAATTCATAACAGTTCAGATGAAATCATTTGGGGTGACCTATAGCGTACACCAAAAGCCAGGCTTCTATTAAATATATACATATATATTGTATAAATCATGTATTTGCCCTTCAGAAAAATCTCATATATATAATCATAATGTTGTACTGATCAGGTGTATGACATTTTCAGGACAAATACACTAATATAATATGAACTACACTCTTTAAACTATGAACCCATTGCTGATCTTGACCACTCCATCTAAATAATGTAAGGGTTAAGAGGAGTAACAACTGTCAAACAAACCTATTAATCTACTATTCTTCAAAGAGCCCATCACTATGTGAACTTGACCACTCCATTTTTCTAAAACCTTTTTCTCCCGGTGATTAAAAGACTTTAAGGCCCACTCCCACAGGTAAGTCTCTCTCTCCTGCTGTTAGAGGCATTCTCATCTCTTTCCTCTTCGCTTACTTCACTTAAAGTCTGTGCTTCAATACCTTCCCAAACACATCTGATGCGCCCCCTCACAGTAACACCTGCCATGCTGTGACCTCGCACTGTCTCCCATGTTGTTTTAATAGTGTTTGTTTAGCCCTCTGCATGAGTCTCTATTCCATCAGGCTATAAACTTTTAAAGATGGGTCTCATCTTTGTATTTCCAATGGCACTCATAATACCTGGCAATGTGAGGTCAAATATTTGATGAATGGGCTGGGGAGATGGCTCAGTGGTCTAAGGCGCCTACTTAGAACAAGCTTAGCAAAGCACAGGGACCGCGGTTCAATCCCCCAGCACCACATGCCAGCCAGCCCCGCCCCCTAGTGGGCTGAGCTGGCCACACACACACACACACACACACACATAAATAAATAAATTAAAAAAAAAATATTTGATGAATAAATGGGTAAGTCCATGCATGTTTCTGGCACCAAGAGTCTCCATTTCCTAACTTTTATTTATTTTTGGTTTTTTGAGACAGGTTCTCACTGTGTAACACGAGGTTGTCTTGAACTCACAGCATTCTTGCTTCCTCAGCCTACCCAATGCTGGGATTACAGGCTTGCATCACCATGCCCAGCTATTTTCTGAATTAAAAACATTGTCAAAAAAATAAAAATAAAAGCACCATCAGAAACCTTGACAATTTGCAAGTGTTGCTAAAACTCAATCTAGAAAGTAATCTTTTTCCTCCACACTATAGATTTATGCTTATTTCTCTCACCTGTGAATGGGAATAAACGTTGTGAAAATATGTAACATCTCAAAATGCACACTTGTTCCATTTGTTAACATTTATCCTTAAAACAAAGCCAATCCCTACTTTAGCCATCATCTTCACCCATACTTCAAACTGCCTTCAATTTGTAGTGACATCACATCTCAACACTTTCTAACTGGCTTCCTTGCCTTCCTTTAAACCAGGCACTTGTAACACATTTCAAAATAAGACAAAGAGGTGGCTGTTAAGTTATTCAGGTGTGAACACTCAACAACTCTCTATCAGTCACTCTTTTCTATCCATTAAATTAAGAAAAAAACTGCCAGGTAGATAATGTGAAAATAGTCATTAGCCATTAAAAAAAAAAAACTATAGGGTCTCAATCTGCACAATACATGGACCTGTGGAGGGATTTGGGGACCAGGCCAACCAAGAAAAACGACAAGTCTGCAACTTCACACATTGGATAATACACCATTTCGTATTTTATTACATATTTATTACATATTATAACCAAGCAATGTTACCTGTCAAATTCTAAAAGACAAACGATACTGAGATAGTATTATTGACAGAATCTTTTACCAAACTTCACATCCAACACGTGCTCCCCATTAACATATACTCTCTAGAAAACTCAAATAAGCACCCTGTGTTTTCCAGATAATTTCTTGGTTTAAAACACAAGGAAAGTTTTCATAGAGGCAGCCTAGGTTTTCAGTCTCCCCAATCAATCGCCTTCAATAAACTACAACGGCCCAACCCATTGGAGCACACCTGCCATCCTAGAACTCTCGGGAGGCCGAGGCAGGAAGTTGACATGCTCAGGTCCTGCCTAGACGACATAGCAAGACCCTATCTCAAAATTTAAGAAAGGTGAGGAGGGGCTGGGTGCTGTAGCTCAGGGATAGAGCACCTACGAGTTCAATGTCCATTATCACCAACAAGAACAACCACAACAACAACAACACATACACACTCAAATAACTTAGAAAGTGCTTAGGAAGGTCGCAAAATCCATCTTCAAGACTACAAATCCGGACAGAAGACGCCAATGAGGCTGCTCCAGCCACCGCCTCCCAGCCTAAATACCATCCTGAAAGAAACGAGCTCGCTCCTCGGAGCCGGGAAGGAGTCCGAGTCTCGAGTCCGAGGAACACCCTCCCCAGCACTGATTTCTTAGCAAGGCAGGGGCCTCGGCCACATCTGCCTCTGCAAATACGAGCCTGTAACACCACCCGTCACCCAGAAACACAAAGCCGGGTCCGGTGCCCCGCCGCCTGGCCCTTCCGCAGCGAGGCAGAGCGGGGAGCCACACCCCCTCCTGCGCGCAGAGCCGAGGACCGCCACAGCCGCCACCCTCCGCCCCGACATCTGACCGCCCGGCCCTCACCGAGTCGCTGGTAGGAGCCGGTGCCCGACGCGTCCGGGGGTCGCGGCGCCAGCACGAAAGGGAGCAAGCTGGTCAGGAAGAAAAGACGCTGCCTCATGTTCTCGGCCCGCCAGCTGTCCACCTCTCGGCAGCTATGCGCTGACGGAGTTTCGGAAACCTCTCACATGGAGGCAAGGAGGGGAACCGGCCGACCAGCCTCTCACGCCTCTCTTCACGCCCGCGCCGCCCACCAGGAAGACGCGAGAGCCAGACTCCGGACCTCCGGAACCGCGGGCGGCACTCCGCGAGGGCGGCTCAGCCCGCTTCCGGCCGCCGCCAGCCCCCGCACCGCCCACAGCCGGAAGCCGGAAGCCGCGCGGCACGCCGGGAGGCCCTGCCCGCGCCGGCGCTGCGCCACCTTCAGGCCCTCGGCCAGTCCGACTCGTCGGTCCGGCGGGGCTCGGCTGGCGCACCGCACGGTGTCCTCGCCTGACCCCACCCTGGCCGCTCCTCTGTCCCCGGGTGACCGCGGAGGAAGGCGAGAGTTCCCGAGCCGCCTCCACCCAAATAGCCACTTATATTAGGGGCCCTGTTCACCTTTTTAGGGGAGCTGAGATGCGCCCTGACCCCGGCCGGGAAAGCAAGGACGCACGCACCTGCCTCGGGCGAGGCCCTGCCGGGTGTGCTGTAGGGCGAGGTGGGGCGCAGGTCCAGCCGTGCTGCCCAGGGACAGGCCTGCACCTCCTCGCCCGCCACTGTGAGCTTGACCTCGGATGCAGAATAGGTGCCCAGCTAGGCGACGGGAGAGGCCTGTCCCCACCTGGTCGTGAAAGGTTGGGCGGATGGGGACGCGGTGGCACATGCTTGTAATCCCAGTACTATGGAAGGCTGAGGCAGGAGGATCTTAAATTGGAGCACAGACTGGGCAGTTTGGCGGCTTTAGTGAGACCCTGTCCCCCAAAAAGGGTGCTAGGTGGGCGACAGAGTAAGGGAGCGCTAGGTGCTGGAATCCCGACCTGCTCCTTGCCATATTGCAGGAGCCGAACTCTGCCCACTGATGCCTGCGGGTTTGGTCCTGCGCTTGGTTTATTTAACTGGGAATGGATGTTTCTTAAGACAGTCCGTTTTGCAGTACTTCGCACAGTTTTAGCTCCATGTAGTTTATAGAGTTTACGGTACTGAATAAAACTATAACAAGGATGGATGCAAATGTTACTGTAGCTCAGCTAAAGTTTATACAAGTAGGACCCAACACATTTTCCACTTAAAAAGTGGGACAGCCAGTATGACAAAATAGTAAATTGTTAGCAATAAAGTAATAGCCCTGGTCCTGTTTCAAGCCTTGTTCTTAAAAAAAAAAAACTTAATGGCTTATGTTTATTTTTGTTCCTCTCAGTATAATTTTAGCATTATTTTCAAGTTAGTGGTTTTGTAGACTTGGCTTAAGGCAGTTGAATCTAGTCTACATCTGAGGGCAAAATGCCTTCGTTGAATGTAGACATTAATGACCTCCCTCATCAAAAAGTAAGCAGTTTCGGGGCCGGGGAGATGGCTCAGTGGAATAAGCGCTTCCCTGGCAAGCACAAAGGCCTGAGTTCAATCCCCGGTTCCGCAAAAAA
>NW_004524727.1:877611-887855 GCF_000260255.1 Octodon degus
TTTTTTTTTTTTGCAGAACCAGGGATTGAACTCAGGTCCTTTTGCTTGCCAGGCAAGTGCTTATTCCACTGAGCTATCTCCCCGACCCCTTGAATTTACTCTTGAGCCCAGGCTGGCCTCAGACTCATGCCCTCCCTCGGCCTCTCAGTGCTGGGATTACAGGCATGTGCCCATCACCACGCCCAGCTTAGGAAATTCTTTTTTAAAATGTCCATAACAAGAAGCCCTAGGATTTAGAGGCAGTCCATATTTCAAGTAATCTTTACCTTTCACAAATGAGGAACTAAATTATTCCAATTTTCTTCCATTAATCAGCTGTCCCTACATTAAAAGAGCACCCCATGGTGGAGATCAAAGAGCCTGAAGAGGGCAGGTAAGATAGCTCAGCAGACTAAGCACCTGCTTAGGCAAGCTGAAGGAAGAGGGTTTGATCCCTGGCATCATATGCTGTGCCAGCCCGATCCTGGGCATGCTGAGCCAGCCACTGAGACCAGGCATGGTGGCACAGGTCTGTAATCCCAGCGCTGGGGAGGCTGAGAACAGGAAGATCACAACAAGTCTGAGCTGCATGGTGAGACCCTGAACAAAACATGAAAAAAAAGTCTGAAGAGTGTTGAGAGACACTGGAGTGTGCAGACACAGACTAGTGTTAAGACTGCCAGTCTTATCAGTAGCCTCCAATTTTTTTTTTCTCATTCTAAAAAGAATTCCTAAAAAAATATAAAATTATGTACCCCTTAGATACCTTTTTCCCCCAGCACATGGGATTGAACCCAGGTCTTTGCACTAAGATATATCTCCAGCCCTTTCTGATTTCAGACAGTATCTGACCACATTGCCTTGCAGAGCTGCAACAGTCACTTGTGCCTCAGCCTCATGTGTCAGTACAGGCTTATGCCACCACCACACCCATTCTTTCACATTTTTCCACAGAACATAGACACATCAGAGGTTTTGTAGCTACTATGGCAGCCTCTGCGATGGCTGACGGTGACCCATTTCCTAATATTCATACCATTGTGTAGTCAGTACCCTCACACCCTGGGCCACCGTGGTCCAGGTGACTAATTGCAGAACATACAGCACAAGCCACTGTGTGTCCCTCCTAGGTGAGGAAGGACCATCCATGTCTGTCATCTCAGATGCACCCTGGTTCATTCTCTCAGGTCACATGGTTTAAGGGAAGCCAGTGTTCAGAGACATGCAAACACTCAGGAAACCCGCTAAGGGGTTGAAAGGAAGAGACACCAGTCAGCAAGGTGCTGGCTGTGTGTGCAAGGGGCTCACGCCTGCCAAAAGTAATGTGAGTGGAGGAATTCTCTGCCCCTAGCAAGCTCCGCAAGCGGAGCAGCAACATAGCTCCTGGCCTACAGAAATGGCAAAATAAGAAATACTTGCTTTACACTCCTAAGTCAGGGGTAACCTCTTACACAGCCATTAGCCTCTGTTCAGAAAATACATGGAGGGCTGGGGAGATAGCTCAGAACAAGTGCTTGCCTAGCAAGTGTAGGGTCCTAAGTTCAAGGCCCAGTACCGCAAAAAAAAAAGAAAGAAAGAAAGAAAGAAAGAAAGAGAAAATACGTGGGAGCCAGGCATGCTCACGACAGAAGTCTGGGAAGCTGAGGCAGGAGGATCCTGAACTTAAGTCATGCAACCTGGAAAATTTAGCAATTCCATAATATCTTGGTCTCAAAAAAGGACTGGAGATGTAGCTCAATGCAAAGCCTGTTTTCAATCCCTGGAGCCCATACACACACAGAGAGTTAAACAGTATTTGCAGTTATTAAATATAGGCAGCTACATGTGGTTCTGTAGTTCTACAGTAAATACTCAAACAAAAAATGGTGGAGTTTTTACTAAAATATCTCCTTCCTCAGCCTAGATAAGTGCTAGGAAAGTGCTCTATGACTGAGCTGTATCAACATTAAGCTGCTTCCTTGTCACAGCAATTCCATCTGTCATAAATAGACACATGTGGAACCTAATCAGTGTTTCTAAATGGTTGATTATTTCCACATCTCTTCATTTTTTTGCTAATACTTTCTAAGTGAAGCTAGCCCTCCACTATCTACAAGTCAATCCACAAATCTCTGTAAAATGAGAGATGCCACTTGATGAAACAGGCTATGCATGGGCAGGCCAGAAAACTCAGCACACTAAACTGCCTGCTTAGGCAGAGTGCAGCAGCTGGGGTTTGATCCCCAGCTTGCCATGCTGGCCCCACCCCCAGGGCACACTGAAGCAGCAATTGAGACTGGGCATGGTGGCGCACGCCTGTAATCCCAGCATTTGAGAGGCTGAAAACAGGAGAATCATTACACGTCTGATGTACATAATGAGACCCTGTAGACCCTGTACTAAATACATAAAAAAAAAAAACCCAGAAAAACAGGCCATGCAAGCCATGTACCAAGCACTGTAGTTCACGAGGTTTCAGTTCAGAAATGTTAACCTACTTAACGTCCTTTTAGAGAGAAAAAAAATTGAACTATATGCAGGACAAGGCAGAGCTATTTAAAGATCTTTTCAGATAAACAGATGATTCCTTAGGGAAATCTTTAATTGGCAGGAAAATAATCAGTCCTACTTGTAATGAAATATCTCCTCCAAAGTTTAAAACTGAACAGGAAATCAAGCCATTTCATGAAGAAATGAATCATACTATCATTTCAGGAAGATGAATGTCTAAAATGCTGGTAATCATTTCTGCAGCCCACACCCACATGCAGAACAAGTATGCATCCAGCCCACTTCACGACACATAGCGAGCTGTCCCTTCAGTCCCTGGCCCTGGCCCTTGAGAGCTCAAAGTAATTGGACCACATGAATAACTGAACACAGAGTAGATTGGATGAAGAGCACAAATGGAAACTAGTGTTGGTTTGAAATTACCTCAGGCCTGCGTCGACCCAGGTCATTACTCTCAGGTGAACAGGCCACGTAGGAGCAGCTCACCAATTAACCTCCAATTCTCAGGTGGCTGGAGGCCTTAACTGAAAACCTGCTCTACTTCAGAAAAACCATACTCAGTTTTCAGTGTTCAAAATCTGATCGTGTACTAGCATTTGACAACATCAAAGAGACCCACATCCTACCTTTGCTCTCTAAGGACTTATATTCTAAAAGATGAAAGGTAGAGAAAGCCAAGTGTGGTGGTACAGACCTATAACACCAGCTACTCAGGAGGCTGAGGCAGGAGAACTCCAAGTTGGAGGCCAGCTATATAACAAGACACTGCCCCCCACACACACACAAAAAAAAAAAATTAAAAAGCCAAGTGTCATGGCAATACTCCTATAATCTCAGTACTCTGGAAGGCTACGGCAGTAGACAGGCAAGTTCAAGCCCAGCCTGAACAACTTAGCAATTCAGATAAAAACAAAAAGCTGTGGGGGGAAAAAAAAGCTGTGATTGTAACACAGTAGGAGGCCCTGGGTTCAATCCCCAGGATAGCAGTAAAAAACTGAAAAAGGGGCATCAGCCTTAAATCTGGGGCCCACCTAATCTAATATGACCTTATTTTAGCTTGCTTACTGTTTCCTAAGGTCACATTCACGAGTACCCAGGATTAGGACTTCACTCTTAAAAAATCTTTTTTGGGAGACACATTTCCACTGAACACAAGCATTAAACTTTGACTGGATTAAAATGGGGAATGGTGAGGTGCCTGGCTGTATGTTTGATACCTTCCTATTTATTTAAGCAACTCAAGAGAATTGGGCCCTCCCAGGATCCAAGCCCAATGATCTCAGGAGGAAGCTGGATTGTCTTTGAGACAGGGTCTCACTATGTAGCTCAAGCCAGCCTCAAACTTGCAGTCATCCTCCTGTTTCAGCTTCCTGAGTGCTTGGATTACAGGTGAGGTATGCACTACCAGGCCTGGCCTGGCCCACATTTTTGACACAGCTCAGAGTCCCCAGGAAGGTGAGGTTGACAGTGATTCCTTGCCCACAGTTGGCATTCGGTGGGTTGATTAAATTTGTGTTTAGCACCCCTGATGGCCAGGTCCTTCTGCCTTGAGCAAGAGTGGACAACGTACCATGTACCTCAACACAGCTTCAGAAGAGAGGGAGTGGGGTGCCTGCTGTGGCTGATGAGTTGTCCCAAGCCGTGTTGTCTATAGTGGTGTCTCAGCAGCAGCCTCTCCCCTTGGGAGGCCAGGGCTGACCTGTGAGGCCCCCTGCATTGTCCTTTGCTTCTTCTTTTTTATTTTTATTATTTATTTATTTATTTATTTAGTGTGTGTGGCCAGCTCAGCCCACCAGGGGGCGGGCTGGCTGGCATATGGTGCTGGGGGATTGAACTGCGGTCCCTGTGCTTTGCTAAGCTTGTTCTAAGTAGGTGCTTTAGACCACTGACCCATCTCACCAGCCCTTTTTTTTTTTTTTTTTTTTTTTGTCCTTTGCTTCTAAGGGACCAGAAGCACCAAAGCATAAAGCAGCTGCCTTGAGGGATGATGAAGTTTTATTTTTTTCCACTCTGAAAGAGTACAGATCAGGTAAACTGATGAAAATTACAGCACTGTTTAATTGTATTATGTGTGACTGTTGATAACTGATCACCATCGCTAGGTTTTTTTTGTTTTTATTTTACCAGATTTATTAAGACAAGTTCTCACTATGGTAGCTCATGCTGGCCTCAAACTTGGGATCCTCCTGCCTCAGCTTCCCACCGCTGGAACGTACTATTTACATTCTGCAAAAATAAATTCAAAGTAGAAGGACCGGTAAATAGCTCAGTGGATTAAAGTGCCTGCAAGCAGGCACAGGGGTCGGGAGTTCGATCCCTGGGCTTGCCGTGCTGGCCCCATGCACTGAGACAGCAATCAAGACTAGGCATGGTAGCGTGTGCCTGTAATCCCAGCTCGAGAGACTGTGAACAGGCGGATCACTGAGTCCAAGACCCTGAACACCCTGTAGACCCTTCCCTAAAAAATAAAAATTTAAAAATTAAAAATTAAAACAAAGTAGACATCCATTAAAATCCAGTTAGTAGCTGGACTGATGGCATAGATGCCTGTAGTCCCAGGGGTTCAGCAACATGAGGCAGGAGGACCTTAGTGAGTTCAAGGTCAGCCTGGAAAACATTAGAGGCCTTTCTGGGGAAAAAATGAATGGAAAAAAAAAAAACAAACTCCACTTATTGCTGGACAGAGGCAGTAGGAACCTGTAATCCAGCTCTGGCTACCTTGGAAGCTGAGGCAGGATAACCTCAAATTGGAGGAAAACACTGGCTATCTCAAAACAAAACCAAAAAGCCCCAGATATAGCTCAGGGATAGAGCCATAGCATGTCTGAGGCTCTTGGTTCAATCCCTTGTACCACCAACAAAACAAAACTAATACAAATGCCAGCTAGACACAGGTGGCCATGAATCTGAAATACACAAAGCAGTATCATTGCCATTTTTCAAGTCCCTGTGTATGTGGTGAGGGGCGGTATGTTTGATCTTTAAAAATTCTGGGATTCTGATCTTCCTGCCTCAAGGTGAGAAGCAGACAGCACCACACCAGCCTAGGCTGGCTTCTGAGTACCGCCTGATGGTTCGTGTCCCCACAGCAGGTAGTGAGTGATGACAAGTCCAAGCACTGGGACAGAATCCTCTGAGAACAAACAGCTGGTAGGAATTCTCCAACTGAAAAGTAGAACTACTGGAGCCCACTTTGACTCACATTAACTTTTAAAGCCATTAGCTCACTCGACACCTGAAGTTTCTGGGCTTCTCACCCCCGATGGAGTACATCCCAGCTACCCTCTCAAGCTCAGGGGTTTACTACTCAATGCAGATTTCTGACTCAAATCCCAGCCTCACGAAGGACCTTAAAGATCAAGCCTTTATGTTGGGCATGGTGCTGAGCCCTGCCATGTGTAGTCCTTTATCCTTTAGGAGGCTGAGGCAGAAGGACTGCAAGTTTGAGCCTAGCTTAAACAATTTACTCATTTTTGTGTGTGGTACCCAGGGACTGAACTCAGGACACTGCACTTGCCAGGCAGGCACTTATGCCGCTGAGCTATCTCTCTGGCCACCCAGCTTAAGCAATTTAATAAGAACATCTCAATTAAAAAGGGCTAAGGCTCTCCCTCAGTGCAAAGGCTCTGGGTTGAATCCCGGCTGACACACACCAAGTAACATTTTTAACACAGAGATCTTTTTAAATCCTTGGCATCTTTCATGTCATGAGGTCTGCCTGGTCAGGACAGGAATAATGTTTTTACTTCAGTACCAAACAACACAGTTCTCACACTGACCTGCAGTAGCACCCACAAGTGCCATTCCCCGAGGTAAGAGGCCTCTCTCTCACTTGGGCTTCAGCTAGGCTCCAACCTGGGAATACAAAGGACCTGCTGGGTCTTGCTCTGACCAATCTAATCAAAACCTGCATGAGCGCAGTTATAAAGCCTTCTAGTGACTGCTGTGAACCAAGGCTTTGTGGTCCTGCTGCTTGCATAGACTGTGCCAGGAGAGGGCAGAGGTGCTAGGGACTGTGATCTTGATGTGCCACCAATTGTGTTATTACCTTCTCCTTACACTTGATCTCTGGGTCCTGAGTTCTCACTTCAACAGTGACTTTTCCCCACTGGGTTCCACCAGAGAATGCTAATTAGAAGCAAAATCACTGCTTAATCATTTTTCTTTTAATTTTGCATTCCCAAGTTACACTGTCGTTTGCTTTTTGTGTCTTTGTCCTTGAAAATCTAGAGCAGCGTAGGTCTGCAGAGTGTGGTCAATGTACTTCTCTCCAAGATGGTTTCACTTTATTAGAACTCACCCACTCCTGAATTAGGCTGTCCTCTCCCTAGCAAACTTTACATATTTCACAGCCTCACCACTACACTTGAGAAAAGTGATTTGTCTGCCTGGCAGGCCTAGAAGTTGAACCTGGTGCCTCTGCTACATCTCACCCTTTGCCCAAGACAGGATTTCTCCATCACAACGTCCAGGATGGGCTGACTTGAGATCCTCCTACCCGTCTCCCTGGTGCTGAGATGTCAGGCAGGCACCACCACACCTTGCTGACTATGTACTTTTCAAGAGAGCTGAACACAGCAGTTGAGGCTGCAGGCACAGTAGTACTGCTGATTCCTGGCCGGCAGGCAGTGTTTATAACAGGGATGGAAGATCTCTGGCTTCTATGCTGGGCCTCTAGGTCACACACTCTCTGTTAGGCAGGGATGGGAACATTAAGTCTAGTTTTAGAAAGGGCTCATATCCTCTTGTCCTATTTACTGTCCTAGGTCCAAAGGTGGCCCTCTTGTCTTCCAAAATCCTTCCAATGAACCGCTCAAAGTTCTTCCTTACTGGACTCCAAAAGAGCTAAGAATGCCAAATTGCAGGGAGTGCTACTCTAACACAAGCCTTCTTCAGACACCCATAGGACTAATGTGGAGAAAGGTCACAGAAAGCTTCCCAATATCAGGAGCCCCCAAACCAAGCAGGACACCTCCTGCAGGGCCAGGCTGTTCAGTTGGACGGCGAGTTATTCAGGTGTTGAACAAGGAGCACCAAGCAGCGACCTCCAGCACACCCCCCACAGTCCAGGTTTACTAAGCTGCTCAGTGGCCTCACACCGACTCTTTCTACCTCCCAAACTTATCATCAATCACAGAAGGATATAATTCTGTCCCAGAGAACAAAATGCATGTGTTTAGTTTTGTTTCTGCTTTACACAGAAGCATAGTTCTGCTACTAAAAACTGATAAGCAGTCCCAGGAGCTGAGCCAATAATATACACATTGTCTTTAGGTGTTTCTTCTGTATTTTAGGAAAGGGTCTACAGGGTGTTCAGGGTCTCACCACTAGATCAGACTCACAGTGATCTGTTCTGTTCAGTCTCCCAAGAGCTGGGATCACAGGCGCACGCCACCACGCCCAGTCTCAGAGCCCTGAGGGTGATGCCAGCATGGCAGGCTCAAACTCCCGGCCCCTGAGTCTGTTTACTGGCACTTTAATCCACTGAGCTACTTGGCCAGCCCTACACCACACTGTCTTTGGTAGCACACACCCTAAGCAAGTGCAAAGCAAATGCCCAAATGTGAACTAAGTCAGCCCATTGCAGCCCAGGCCACAAACGGAGTCCACAGCACATAACCACACTTGCCTGAAAGTAGGGGAATTCAAACTTTTAGCTCAAATTACAAGTTAGTAACTCTTTCAGAGACCCAGCATGTGACACACACCTGTAATCCCAGCACTTGGGAGGCTACAGCAGGACTGCTGCAAGCTCATGGCCAGCTTCAACTGCACAGAGAAAGCCCATCTCAACCTGAACTGAAATCTTCGGCCTCAGCCTCTGAGTGTTGAGCTACAGAGGTGCGGCCCTGCACCTGGCTCACAGTGACTTGTGTCCTACGAAATCTCTTCCTTACCTACGCAGCCTCTCTGCTAGCTGAACAAATCCTACCTGCTGTGAGGCCAAGCGCATGGCGGTCCCAGCTGGGCACGCTGCTGAGAGTCTGAAGGACAAGGAAAAGACGGGCTTCACCTCTACATCATCTGGTAATCAAGGGATCACTCTGAAGGGGAAGTTTCCCCTTTTTTAACATAGAGTCAAGGGATACTCATTGCTCAGCAATTCTGAAGTAGAAGTGTTACATCACAAGAACATAATGCAAAAGACCCAACAGCCCCCACCAACAGCCTCTGGAATCAGTCACAGCTTTGAAGCTACAACCAACTTACAGTCCTAGGTGGACTTCAAAGAAACGTTGAAGACAATCTGAAATGGCTTTTAACCTCATCTGAAATCAACTATACATCACAACCCAGTCTCCATCCAGATATACAAACTGCAACTAGGGTGACAAGATGTATTATCCTTATAACCCTGTTTTACCCGGTTTTAATAAAACAAAAACCCAAAGTAGGTGGGTTTGTTTGTTTGTTTTTAAAATTTCTGACACCAGGAATTGAACTCAGGCCCTTGTGCTTGCCAGGGAGGCAGGTGCTGATTTTTTTAATTTTGAGATAAGGCTCTCCAAGTTGCTCAGCTGTGACTCATTAAATTCCCAGTACTAACTGGTCATAACCTAGAGTTGCAAAAAGCACACTCATCAACTGAGAGCAGTGGTGTATACCTGCAATCCCAACTACTCAACAGGTTGAGGCAAGAGGATATTTAAGTGTAAGCCCAGGCTAGGAAACCTAATTAACAAGACCCTGTCTGAAAATGAAATACCTGATGGGTTAGGTGTAGTTTAGTAGTTGAGACCCCCAGGGTTCAATCCTAAGCAGTACAAATGCACAAAAACAGAAAGCTCAAACATAGTTTAAATCTTCCCCTTATCCTTAAACTTCCTGCCCTTAAAGATGTTGCAGTCTACTAATTAAAAAGACATTTAAGGGGCTGGGGAGATGGCTCCGTAGAATAAGCTCTTGCCTGGCAAGCACAAGGGCCTTAGGCAGACTCAGGGACCACAGTTTGATCCCCTGCATGCCACGCCAGCTCTGTGCGCAGAGCATGCTGAGATGGCTAGTGGTGGTACACGTCTATAATCCCAATGCTTCTGAGGCTGGTAACAGGAGAATCACTACAAAGGCTAACCTGCATAGGGAGACTCAGTACCAAATTAAGAAAGAGAGGAGAGAGAGAAGAAAGAGAAGAAAAAGAGAGAGGAGAGGGGAGAGGGGAAAGGGGAAAGGGGAGCTCCAGCTAAATAGCTCAGCAAATTAAAGCACCTGCAAACAGGCTCAGGGGCTGGGTTCCTTCCTGGGGCCTGCCAAGCCAGCCCAGTCCCCAGAGCGCACTGAGGCTGGGACTGCGACTGGGCGTGGTAGCATGTGCCTGTAATCCCATCACTTGGGAGACTGTAACCAGGAGAATCACTGAATCCGATCTAGTAGTGAGACCCTGAACACCCTATAGACCCTTCCCTAAAATACAGAAAAATAAAATAAAATTTAAACAAGCTAAGTGCTGAGAACAATCAGCTTAAGGAGACTACTTTGGCAACTCATAACTCACTACTTTAGTCACCATTTTAATCTTCTTGAGACAAGACCTCACTATAGGTTCATTTTCTTTTTTAACTGGGAATTGAACTCAGGACCTTGTGCTTGCCAGGCAGATACTGTGCTATCTTCCTGGCCTTTGCTATAGTTTAGGCTGTCCTCAAACTTGTGGATATTCTCCCTCCTCAATGTTAGGATTACATTTATTTTATTTTTTAGGGGAATAAAAAAATTTGAAAAACCATTAGAAACAACACAGAATTTCACTAAATAAGAATTCAGTAATGATTGTTATA
>NW_004524727.1:888530-900682 GCF_000260255.1 Octodon degus
GTTACTTTCAAAAGACCACTAGAAATCAGCAGAACAATTATCCCAGCTATCCTAAGCCATTTTATTATTTTTATTCCTAAAATATGATGTTTTCTCCAATTTAGTATTCTTCCTATCTTGCTGAATTTTTTTTGTTTTTGTTTCCATGGTACTAGGGATTGAATCTGGGGGAATCCTGAGCTATATCCCTTGTCCTTTTTCACTTTTTTCCCCCCACCAGAATTCAACTCAGTACATTGTGCTTGCCAGGCACTTGCTGATTTTTATTAAGTCTCACCAAGTTGACAGCTAGCCTTCAACTTGTGATCCTTCTGCTTTAGCCTCCTGAATAGCAGCTAGAATTATGGGCATACACTATTATATGCGTCTGGCTTATGGAAATTTTCATTAAGAAATCCCATTAACTTTACTTAAATGAGCACTCCCCAAGCACTACTGAATTCTACCTTTTCGTTTCTCTTAGAAAGCCTTGTTTCACACTCACATTTTAGGAGATCTAAAGGAAAAACCTACACAGCTAATCATTAAGATTATCTTCTAGGGGCCGGGAAGATGGCTCAGTGGCGCTTTCCTGGCAAGCGCAAGGGTGTTACTTCAATCCCTGGTTCTGTACCCCCCAAAAAAAAATTCTTCTGATGCAATGTATTAATTATTGAAACTGTCCTACTAATCGGTTTTGAAACTGTCTTATTGCTATTTGTTTCTCAATAAAGTTATTTTTTTAAAAAAAGATTACTTTCTGACTTAAAAATCAGCTTTCAAATCAGTACTCAGAAAGGATTAGCAAAACAGTCACACAATATGATTAAAACACACTATTGGTAAAACAACATTTCCAGGAAGAATACAATCTGATCATAAACACAATTCTACCACTGGCCAAGGCTTTTCTAGTTTTCCAATGTCCACTCTGTCCTACTAAACACTAAGCCAGATACCATTTACAGTGCACCTGGGGAAGAGATGGACAAGACTTACCCACAGGGAACAGCGTGAGAAACACGGTCCACATTGCATGTTGCCCCCAAAGACACCACAATGCGGAGTAAGGGCACCACAAATACTCTGCATGTAAAATGAAGTCATGTGTCAATAAGCTCTGGGAAGTAGGAAATCCACCTGTCCTTAAAATACAAGTATGCGATTGTTACGAAGCCACAGGAAGTGGTTTTATAAAATGTAATTTTATTTTATGTTACTCTGCTGTTACACAGGGCATAACATTTTCACAAGGCTTTTTTGGGACTACAGTCAATGATTAGCAACACACAGTAGTGATCCAACTCTCTAAGGAACAATCACTAAACAAACTGGACACCCTCTCACATATGCACAAATCTGCATGGAAAAGTACTAGTTTTAGACTTGGACTCATGTATTTTATTTCCCCTTTCTAGTGTATTAAGAAATGACATGCACTTAAATTTGCCCAAAGCAATGCTTGGATTCTGGCAGCAACATGCTATACTTCAATTACACAGTAAAGTGAATACCAGAACTACAAAGGCAGGAGGTATAAGTGAATTTTTATTGGGAAGGGAAGTTGTCAACTTAAACAGCAGCAAATGAAGGTGAATAAGGAAACTTCTGTTGTCACAGACAGACATGACCTCCGTCAGACTCAATTCAAGAGGCTTTTCAATTTGTGACCCCCAGCCCAGAGACACCAAGTGCTTTCCCATTCAATCTAATACTTTTGGATTCCTACCAAAAAGGAACACAGCAGGAGGATGGAAAAGTTGCTCAGTGAAAGGAAACCACAAAGAGAAAAGGAGGGAATGTAGAAATTAAGAAGTTATGTTGAACACTCTTTAAATTTTAATTAACTACTGTGTCTTCGTATCTCCACAGTAACACAAAACAGTCACTGCAGAACTGGTTCAGATTACTTAAATACCAGATACATTTTTAGTCCTCTACATAAGTGTTGGAAGTTACTTATGTTTATGTGAAATGAAGCTATTAATACTTTTCTACAGCAGTAACTGCACATCAGGAAGGCCAAGACAAACACAAACCAAGGAATGGAGTTTTCCCAAAGCTGCAGTGTAAAAAGACTAGAACGGCTGCCTCCATACACATGAACGGGTTCTTGCCATAGGAAATCCAAGTGGAGAAAGGAATGGAGATATGTAAAAAGGTTTCTTGTCGGGAGGAAGGATGACGCCCTGTGTGCACTTAGTTCTCGGCCCCTTCTGCCGCGTCACATTCTTCTCCTGCGCTGTCTGATGTCCATAACTGGAAAAGAGGAATTCCATTCAGTTACCACATCTACAGCAACCTCCACGACGAGTCCTACTGGCTGGCATCAAAACAGGACTGACAGCAGTACATTCCTCAAACAGAGGCTGGCTACGACAGAAAGCTGTCTCACAGCTCCAAAGACTACCACATTCCCTCCTCCCACCCTTCACCGTTTACATTCTTACACCTTATTATTTTAGAAGTACTGCCATTTCACCATCAACAAGACAGCACCCTTGGAATCTAATGTTCTCTCTATTCCCAGAAGCTCAGTGCTTTTCTTAAAAGAACTACTGAAATATAATTTATGAGACTAATAAGGCAAAAATTGTTTGCAGGAAGGGGACAATCACAGGCAGGGTGTTTCCAAGTACATGAAGGACTAACATCTAGCAAAAGCAGCAGAATTACTTTGTGCTGCTTGAAGAGTTACAGCAATGGGTGGCTGAGGCCGTAGGGAAGAACGGGTGTCCATGCACATGAACACACAGGGTCCATCAGGCAGGCAGGATACTAAAAATAACAGAGACATGCTGGAGGAGCTATTTTAGAATGGAAAGGAAATAAAAACGAGAAGTTAAATCTTAATCCATGTAAAAAGGGATTTTGTCAGACCGACATTACTGTCAAGTTTTAGAAAACCTAGAATCTTACATAGTCTTTAAGATACTGTTAACCTACTAAAATAAACAAAAGCAAACACACCTGGAGAACTATATGTGTATGACAGAAAACTAGTTAAAACACAATTAGTTCCCAGGTGCCTCCAGGAACAGCTTTCATCACCCAGCCTGCTCTCCTCACAACTACTCAGGCCTAAGAATGCAGTGTGCTAGGCCAGGTAGACCTGTATTCTAGAAGGCTGAGGCAGAATGATTGCAAGATTAGGCCCACCTCAGAACTGTTAAGTTTAAGATAAGGCATTATCCTATCCACTTTTTCTTTTTTTTTTCTTAATGTATTTAGTACAGGGTCTACAGGGTCTCACTACATAGACTGGACTTGTAGTGATCCTCCTGTTTTCAGCCTCCCAACCGCTGGGATTACAAGTGCACGCCAGCATGCCCAGGGGGCAGGGCCTGCACAGCATGCCAGGGATCGAATCTTCGTCCCCTTTAGTCTGCTGACCTATCTGGCCAGCCCTAAAGTTCATGTATCCTTTAAAACTTTAGCAGCCTTTTTTGTTTGTTTGTTTGGTGGTACCAGGATTGAACTCAGAACCTTGCGCTTGCCAGACAAGCACTTGTTCCACTGAGCTATCTCCCCAGCCCTATCCTATCAAATTAAGCAATGAGAATCCTATGTAGCTGGTTGGGTACAGTGGTGCATGCACATAATCCCTGCACTCCAAGGGCAACTTAGGGAGACTGTCTCTTCCTGAGATGGAAAGAGCTTCCTGGACACATAGCTCAGTACAAAGGCATTGGTTTCAACCCCCAGTACCAAGGTGATGGTGATGCTAAACAGAAAAGCTCATATACACCCTCTCTCAGTCATTTCCTGCTATACTTTGGGTCTCAAGCATCCCCCAAAAGATCCATCTATTAAGGCTTGAGCCCGAGCTCATGACGCTAGTTGTAGGCAGTAAGACCTTTAGGAGGTAGGACCTACATGGAGAAGATAAGTAATTTGGGGCACAACCTCGAAGGGGACATTGGGACCCAAGCTACTTCTTATCTCTCTCTGCACTATGATGTGAACAGATTCTCCTCTACCATGTACATCTATGACCCAAAATAAACCTTTTCTCCTTGTAGGCATTTTGTGACAGAGAGCTAACACATTTCCCTGATCAACAAAGAAAACAGAGGCTTGGGCGTAGGAGAAATGGGATAAATTTAGATACATACTTACACCTTATGAAATGCTTTTGAACTCTGAGTAACTCGAAAGTAAACTTTCTATTAGAACAAGGTGTTTATGTAATTGTAGGAAGGCCTCACAGCCATCAAGCCTCTAATTCATCTGAAGAAAAGAAATACTAACGCTACACAAAAACTATCTACAGTGACAATTCATCAACATCTCCATTATGAAGAAAAAACACTTTCTCCAGTTCCTGCAAGCTTAACAATCTGACAAAATGCTTATTCACATATAAAACCTGTCTGTAAATTTCACTTTTTAGATCTATATATTCATTTTCTAGGAGGAAAACTCTTACGTAATTGCCCCTCAAAGATGCTTTCATTCTCAAAAGGAAATAGGAGTGCATCACTCACTGTTAAGTTGTCTCTGAGCAACTGCATGATGAGAGTGCTGTCTTTGTAGGAGTCTTCATTCAGCGTATCAAGCTCTGCAATAGCCTCATCAAAAGCCTGAGAAATAGCAATATCTATACATTAACGTTTACACGGGCAGAAACTGCTTACACTATAATTACAAACATTTCTCACACAAGAACTTGTGCTTATTTGCAAAAGACCCTTCTACTTGCCCATTTTGAAATACTTTGGAGAATACAGGTATTTAGTGCTATTCTCGCAGGGATTACTTTGTAATTTTATGTTTCCTTCCTAAAGTTATTCAAGCTTCTTTAGACTACTGTGCCCAGTGGACTCTTTAGCCAAGTACTACTGCTCATAACCACACAGTATGCTGTTGAAAGGGATAAGGACACACATAATCTTACCGTTTTAGCCAGTGTGCAGGCAAGCTCGGGGTTATTAAGGATCTCATAGCAAAATACAGAAAAGTTAAGAGCCAGCCCCAGGCGAATTGGGTGTGTGGGCTGCATCTCTTTCTTGCTTATATCAAATGCCTCTTGGTAGGCTCCTTGGGAATTATCTATCGTTTCTGTGAAGGAAAAACAAAAAAGCATGATTCTAAAGATGTCTATCCAGTACACAGTATGTTAAATATTAAAGCCTATGTTACTTACTGGCGCTTGGCAGAACAAGATTTTTCTATGGTGTTCTTTTAAATTCACACTAGGAAACAAGTACTAGGTATTTAAAAACTAGTTTATAAGGTTGCTAACTTATGATCTGCTTAATCATTGTAAGATTTTTAAAAATTTTTTTGGTATTGGATATCGAACTCAGGACCTTGTGCTTGCCAGGCAGGCACTTAAACTGCTGAGCTATATCCCCAGCCCTACTCTGCTTAATCAAACCACCTAAAATAGCATAGATTTCCCCAAATTTAGAGCTAAAACTACTTTCTTCTTTGGAAACACAACAATTAAAAATAATTTCACTGGACTATTCCTTTCTTAAATAATAAGAACACTTTTTTTTTTTTTTTGGTCAGAACCAGGGATTGAACTCTGGTCCTTGTGCTTACCACGCAAGGAGAACGTTTTTATATAGTCTTCATATTTTTATAACAGTATTTATAGAATATTGATCTTGTATCAAGACATATTATATGAAAAGCAATATAGAAGTGTCAACAAAATTTACTTCCACCAGTTTGATTACTGGACTAATAAAAATGTTACCCTCCAAGGCTGGAGAAATAACTCATCAGTCTAAGCGTCCGCCTAGCAAGCCCAAGGACCAGGGTTCGATCCCCAGTACGGCATGCCATGCTGGCCTGGGAATCCCAGGCACACAGTGCCAGCCCCTAAAACCAGGCGTGGTGGCACATGCCTATAATTGCAGCACTGGGGAGGCTGAGACTGGAGGATCACTGCGAGTCCAAACTGCATAGTGAGACCCTATACCAAAGAAATAATAAAAGAATAAAAAGTGCATGCATTTTAAAAAATGTCACCCTCGTTTCAAAAACATATTCTCAGGAAGTATTATCAACACTAATCTAATCATACTCATGTTTCAAAAAGTAGCTCTAGGCCAGCAAGATAGCCTAGTGGACTAAAGCACCTGCTTAGGTAAGCTTGGACAAGTACAAGGACTGAGGTTCAAACCCAGGCACTACATACTGCGCCAGCCCCACCCACAGGGCATGCTGAGCCAGTCACCAAGTCAGGGTATAGTGGCATATGCCTATAATCCCAGCGCTGGGGAGGCTGAAAACAGGAAGATCGCTGTGAGTCTGAGCTGTGTAGTGAGGCCCTGTAACAACCAAACACATTAAAAAAAAAAAAAAAAATAGTTCTATCAGGGCACTGGCCCACAGCAGCTTTAGAGCCACTTCTGGGATACAAACCAACCTATCCCTTTCTGGCCGAATGTGGCACCTTACCCCATCACAACAACCTGCTGCCTTATCACAGCTAGAACAGCCCTCTGGGGTAGGTCACCTGTGCCATTAGTACAACCACAAGCTCTGCAGTCATCTATAAACAACTGTTCAGGGCCCAGACGTGCTGATGACTCCAGCCAGAAGCAATAGCTTATTCTCCCAGACCTGGACCTCTGGACCTGGTGGTATTCCTATGCTCACTTCTGTGCCAACATTTTCAGGCTGAATTCTGTTTATGTTTATGGCACAGAAACTACATATGAGTAAATTTATTTTTATTTTTATTTATTTGTAGTACTGGGGATTGAACTCAGGACCTTGCACATTCTACAGAGCTATCTGCCCGGCCCCAGCACACGAATAAATTTAGCATACAGACTTGTAATGTTGTTTTGAGACAAGGTCTTACTATGCAGCCCATGCTGGCCTTGAACTTATGACCTTCCTGCCTCCACCTCCCAGAGTACTGGGACTACAGATGTGTGACCCTTACCCGGTTTACTGCTGTTTCTGAGGCAGGGTCTTGCTATGTAGTCACAAGACCAGCATTGAACTTGCTATGTAGACTACTAGACTGGCCTAGAACTCCTGTTGTAGCCCCCTAAGCGCTGGGGCTATACATGTGTACCATCAAGCCAGCTAGCATACAGATTTTGTTACGGTAGATACTACTTTCTCTTTATATTTTCAATTACACTGATATTCAGGATGCCAAATGGATCTTCATTCCAGTGAGATCACAGTAATATTGGTAGGAGTATTCCTTTTTGGATGGGTCAACATAACAATAAGCAATACTAATGTAAAAAAAAAAAAAAAAAAATCAGAAGTTAAGTGATATTTGTCTACATAGAACATGGTACATGTATTTCTTTTTAGAGACAGAGTCTCAATGTACAGTTCAGGCTGGCCTGGACTCACCATGAACCTAAACAGACACGCACCCTCTCTGCAAGAACATGGTAAGTTTAGATGCAGGCACATACACAAAACTGAGTAGGACTTATACTCAACTATCAACAATGCTCCTTGAGACCTTTTCACAATCAAATCGGGAGGTCAGAGAGATAGCTCAGTAGAATAAGTGCTTGCCTGGCAAGCACAAGGGCCGGAGTTCAATCCCCAGTTCCACAAAAAATAAAATAAAATTCACAATCAAATTAGGTAAACTGATTATGCTTTTAAAAAAATTTAAGTATTAAAAAATAAAAAATAAAAATTTAAGTATTTACTACTCAACTCTATTTTTTAATTTTTAAAATTCTATTTCCAATATATAAAAAATAAGATGTTTTCAAATAGTCATTTAAATACAGCTTTGAAAACCCTGATGCTTTATTTACAACAAACAAAAGTGCTACAGCACTCATAGGTATGCATGACAAATAAAATGATACCAGTATACTCTGCCTTTTTTTCAGTAGTGGTTCTGGAGGCTGACCTCAGGGCCATTTTTGAATTTGAAACCCTGATGCCTTGGCCTGCCACGAGTGCTGGGATTATAGGTACTACCTACCACATTCAGCTTACTGACATCCTTTTAAAGTAGGCCTTCATGTTTATAAATATCTATAATAACTCATTTAAATAAAATGAATAATTTGCATTTCAACTTGAATTTGAATAAACATAAGTTAATTATTTGGAATATGGATTCATAAATTCAAACATTAAAGAAGTTTCTCATTTCCATTCAGTTAACAAACACATTTCAAACACTGCAGCATCTTTCTAAGACCACTGATCTAAGACCATTTCTGCTAAGTGATTTGTAGCTGTATATGCTAAATAAAGGCTGACATTGCTAAATCAGAAAAGTTCAGACTTTTAACTTTAAACATACTTTTTTTTTTTTTTGGCAGAACCGGGGATTGAACTCAAAACATACATTTTTAAAGTATGGAAGTGCCTCTATAAAGAAGTTAGCAATGGAGTGACACATATATCAGGTGTTTCTCCAAGTAGCATGTAACCTCTCAAACATCTATAGTGAGTACATTCCAACTGAATTGAAATACATTTACAGTGCATTTCTTCTCATCTATCTGGTCTGGGTGACACCCTACCCTACAGATTATTACCCCAGACACACTGGTATTCTCCTGAGAAGCCATTTGCTTGCTACTACACAAAAATCAATTTTAAAGTCAATATAGGCAAAGAGATTCAGAAAAAAAAGCTGATTCCTCTAACCCACTTACAAAGGCTGCAAATTAGTTTCTCCTTGAATGATGAATGAGAAACTGGCTTGCTGCTGGTTTTAGCATCAGGTAGACAGCAGCTGTGACAGGCAGAGGTAGCCAAATCCCACATAGGTGGAGAAGGCAGATGGGAAAATGCTGCCAAGGCTCAGCAGTTCTTGACTTCTAATAACACAGAACAATTTGATTATGACTTGTGGTGCTATGCAGAATTCATCTGAGTTTTATGTCTCCACGGAGCTTGTTACTGCCTTGGGCAGAGGTACTAGAATTATCTTCTTTTGTCTTAACTTTCTTTGCTCAAAGGTCAAGTAGGAAATGTAAGACAATTTCATAGACCACAATGGTAATACAGCAGGCTGGAGTCACTCTGATCAAATTGGAACTGTTTTCCTCTGTAAAATTCATAATGTGTTCTTTCCTCCATGTCCTGTGTTGATCCTGAAGACAGGCCCTTGACATCTGATACAGGTATGTGGCTACCACTGCAAACATTCTGGGAAAATGATGCAACAGACTTCTTGTCCTACTGTACTGTGCTGGTTGTACTTCAGTTTTGGCAACTCATGCCATGAACTGAAGAACGCCATGGGATATTCTTAATAGCCCAAAGACAAAGCCCTTAACACAACCCATGCACTTTCACACGTATGCATTTTTATCCAACATTTCTTTATGCTGTCACTATATAGAGTTACCACCACCATTCTGTAACATCAGACACATTTTCATTGCCCATATGGGTTGGTAATGCAGAGGGTCATGGCTCTAGCTTCAGCAGCTGAGATGATGTATTCTGCGGCTTCTAACCATTCAGGTCGGTCTTCTGTCTTGTATGATTTAATGGCGTTGCAGAAGAGAAAGCAGAATCCTCAGGAAAAACCTGCACCCCACATCTAGGGTGACACCCTAATAAAGTCCTCACAGTTCACTGAGTTTCTCCCAGCAATGGAGAACCCCTTTATATTTTGGTCTCAGTTCCAATCCATGGCCTACAGTGAAGCAGATCTCCACGAGGTTCAGTGGGTTCAGTGCCAGGGTGGGCAGAATGCTGCCACTTGTGCTGGCCACCAGGCTCCCATGGAAGATGTGGTGGAAGAACATGCCTCACACAGATGTGCTGGATGCTGGCTGGCCCCGGCCCAACACATGTTCAGGACCATCAACACCCAGACACCAGGACACATGATGACACTCCAAAATCTATTTTCATGAGGAAGACTTTTTCAGTCAACACAATTACTTTTTATTCAAATAAAACCTAATGACCTCGTACATGGGTCAAACTTACTGTGAAGCTGGGACAAATTATACAAGAACTATACACACTCATCTCAACAATTCTCCTCACAAATGTGGTTGTATTTAATGAGCAATGCTGTGACCCCTTAATACAAGGAGTAATGGACATGAACAACACAAAAAAGACAAAAGCCTGTAATTTCCAGGTAAAATACAAATCACTCAAAAGGTTCTGGAGCTAATAACACTGTGAATCAAAATCCCTAAGCCCCAAAACATACAAGAGTAAGCCTATTTTTAATAACGTAATGTGGAATTATAATTAGAACACATACGTTAGTTTTTAAAGGGCATATAATACAAATCCACAACTAATTTTTAAGAAGTCCGTTTCATTTTCTTGATACATAAGTTCTACAATTATGTTTAAGTTACAAAGAACCTGGCCAGCATAGTGTGCACGTCTACTACCCCAGTTACTTGTTAAGGCTGAGGCAAGATCATATGTTCAAACCAGCCTCAGTAGCTTAGTGAGACCTTGTCTCAAAAATGAGAAGAGATGGAGTTCAGTTATAGAGCACTTGCCTAGGAGGCTCTAGGTTTCATCACCTGTATAAAAAAATCAAAAACACAACACAGAACCTGAAAGACACACCCAGACTGCCACCGTAAGCTCCTGGTAATCTCCACTCCTTCTGTATAGTCTGGCTTCCCCTGCAAGTCACACATACTTACGTTTCCGATCATCACCACATGCAACTTCAGCAAGGTATCGGAAGTAATCCCCCTTCATTTTCAGGTAGAAAACTTTACTCTCTGGATTAGTTGCATTGGCTATTAAATACTTATCCAACAATTCCTGAAACAAATAGATAAAATATCAAGCTCAGCATGACTGATGTCTCCCTCGTGTGCATCTGAACCCCCACCTGCTATGGCAATAATGTGCCCCTGCACCCAAAGGAGCCACAACCCAGGGACCAGGGGTCAGGTCACTGCCTAGTGCTTTCCTGGCAAGGAGGCTGAATCATGAGGTCCATAGCAAAGCTGGATCAACCAAGCACCATCATTAAAAAAATCCTGTTTGCTCACTAGCTCATTCATTCTTTCATTCAACAATTATTGATACTTGCTTGCTAGGTGACAGGTATTTGATTTCCATGAACACTGAACTATACCATACAGATGCTAACAAAGCACCAGAAGTAGCTAATACTGATGGCCTCTGGTCACCTTCCTGATGGGAAGGTCTACTTGAGCTGTACAAAAGAAAGGATAGGAACACACGAGGCAAAAGACAGAAACGTGATCATTTAGGGAAGGAAAACAGGATGTTTAAACATCAGGTATGTGGGAGAACAGTGTAACCACAAGATAAGCAACTCATCAAGGCCAAGAGCAGCAGCACCCAGAGGCCTCTTGTAGACAAGGTAAGTGCACAACTGTAACTGAGGCTTAGGCAGCTACTTAACAGCAATTTCTATGCCAACCACATCTCATTTGTTTTTTGGCAGTGCTGAGGACTGAACACTGGGGTTCCCATATGCAAGGCTAAGTACTTCTACCTTTGAACTATGCCCCAGCCCAGAGTCTAAATATTTTAAAAACTGAGTGAAGTATGCCTTTTATCCCTGATGTCACATACAAAGAAATCTGGACTTGATCCAATGGGCTAGTGCTTCTCAAACTATTGGTACAAGGAATGAATGCCCAGGAATAGAAAATATCACAAGTGACACATATGACAGGTATTTTCAGACTATCAGTTTTACACAATACTAAGTAATTTTAAAATCTTGTATAGAAAAATATTATGAAATATAATCCCAGAGCCATGTCTGGTGGCACACATCTATAATCCCAGGACTAGGAGGCAGGAGGATCACTGCAAGTTTGAGGCCAACTAGAGCTATATAGTGAGTTCAAGTCCAGCCTAAACTACACTCGAGACCAGTTTCCACAAAAAAAAAAAAAAAACCTAAAAATCAACAAAAAACCCCAAACACAGACACACAAACTTAAGACACTCATACAAAACCCATGAAGAGCGTACCATGTCAAGTGCTTAGTGAATATCAATTACCATCCAGTTCTGTTTAAATGCATTTTGAAAGCACTGCTCTAGACAAAGGGAAACTAAAAAAAAAAAAAAAAAACACCTATTTTAAGCAAAAGAACAAAGAAGATCATGTTTGCATTTTGAAAAAATAGCCAGATACTACTGATATCTAACTACAAAGCTGGAAATAGTGGCGCACACTTGTATTCCCAGCTACCAAAAAGGAAGTGGAGTTCCAGGATAACCCAGATGGCCTA
>NW_004524727.1:901445-918706 GCF_000260255.1 Octodon degus
TCTTACTTTTAGTTTTCAAAGGTATGTTTGCTAAGTATAAAATTCAAAGAGGACAGATCTTTTCTTTCAGTCCTTTACTCTAGTTTCTTACACACTTGGTCCTTTTTTTTCTTTCTACTGTGAAATAAGATGCTATTTAATTTTGTTCTTCCATAGCTAATATTTTTATGTATATGCTTTAATGATTTTTTTCTTTACAAGAAGGTTTGGACAATTTCATTTTTGTGTATCTTGGTATGATTTTACTTAAATGTCTTTGCAAAAGGTAAAAAAGAAAAAAGAACCCAAACTAGACAACATAATTAAAAGATACATACTGAAATTCCTAATGCCTCTAAGAATGACTGCGTTATAATGAGAGGTAATGTATTCCACCAAAACTCTGACTTCAGGGTTTAAAAAATCAGTTTTCCTAAAAAAATCTTGAGGCTGGAGTGTTTTTTAAAAACTCACAAAAATGAAAGTAGTGTAAAATTATATAACGCCATTTCCTAAGTGCATGCTATGATAGTGGCAAGCATCAGAACTGGCTGAAGCTGGAAAGCTGCTGGAGAGACAACAGAGGTCACAAAGTGGGAAAAGGAACTGAAAGAACAAGCTTTAACAGTCCCTTCTGGGCCACAGGGTATGTTCTCAGCAGTGACCTCCCAACATGCATGGGTCCCCTGGTCAGGTCCCCAGCACTGCAGGGAAGAAAAAGTCTTCTGTTTAACATCACCAAGCCAACCTTAATGGTTATTCAATAAAACAAACTATAAATTCTTCCTCAGAATCTTAAGACAATAACGCCCTCCAATTTTTTCCCCTTTATGCCACTGAAGGTGTCTCTTTTAGAGACAGTGCCTAAAGTGCAACCCTATACTCAATACTCAGGTTACAGTTTAGAAAAAACAACTCATACATTAACATCTTTTGTCTTTTTTTTCCTTCTGTATTTTAGGGAAGGGTCTACAGGGTATTCAGGGTCTCACTACTAGATAGGAAGTGATCTGCCTGTTTACAACTTCCCAAGAGCTGGGATTACAGGCGCACACCACGGTGGCCAGTCTCATTTGCCCTCTCAGCGCACCCCAGGGGCGGGGCCAGCACAGGAGTCCCGGGATTGAACCCCCAGCCCCTGCGAAGGTGCTTTAATCCGCTGAGCTACTGGCTGGCCCCTAACATCTTGTCTTAAAGAAAAAGCAAAACAAATGCCATATGTTTACCACCACTGTGATCTTTTTTTATCTTTACACTGGAGACTGTTGAACCCAGAGCCCTTGTACAGAGCTATATGCCTAGCCCTTTTATTTTTGTATTCTGAGCCCAGGCTAGGCTTGAGCTTCTGCTCCTCCAGCTTCAGCCTCCCAAGTGCTATAATTCTGGGCATGCACCACCATCCCTGCTGGCTCAGTTACCGTTTTTGTGTTTTATGGCTGATGAAAGGAAGCAGAGTTCTGAACCTGAAACTGACTCATGCACTGCTGCCTTAAAAAAGAAACTAAACAAGAGTGGATTTTGAAAAGTAGCATCAAAAAAAAAAAAAACAGTATTTCTGCCTGCCCATGACCACACAAATGTAAGTGCCTGTTTATTGCAGTGCATCAGGTACCACAAAACATACCCCATAGGGTCACCAGAAAGGTGCCCATGCCAGTGAAGACAGTACTTACAGACACAAAGCAAAGAGGTGTTTTTGTGGCTGTAACTTCATGATTAAATGCCCAAAAGAGTAGCAGAAGCTGAGAAAAGCCTGACAAGGATGAGGGCCACCATGAGAAGCAGAGAAATTTCCAGTGTCTCCCCATCTTTACTAGTTTGCACACTGCTACTGTGTACAACTGACAGTGTTGGGCCTTTAGAAAGTGACTTGGGCAATATCGCTCCTACAGTTCTAGCCAGGTAGCATGGTTCTTTCTCAGATGCCATTATATATATACACATTTGGTACCAGGAATCAAACAACTCAGGACCTTGCACTTGCCAGGCAGGCACTTACACTGCTATATCCCTGGCGCCACTAGCTCCGTGAAGAAAACAAGTACAGAGTAATTCTGTCTCTCCACATGCTTAGTGTTTTCACCCCCTTGAGATACAATGCATTCTGCTCATATCAAGAATTGTGGCTAGATCAATTAGCAATACCAGACTACAGACTGTAAGAACTTAACAGATATATCCTGATGGCGCAAGTTAATTTGAAATAACTTTTAAACTACGAGTTAAAAAAAAAAACACAAGTCAAAAAATACCAAACTGGCAAGAGGCTCCCTGAAACCTTTCTGAACAGACACTAGAAAGGAGTCAGGAGGGAGGATGGAAATTAGTATTAACATTAATACAGCAGATGTGGTGGTGACACCTGCACTACTAGCACTCACTGAAGTTACCTTTCTACCTGAATATGTGTAAGTCTTAAACCTAAAGTACTTGTATTAACTGACAAATTCACATGTGATCCAAGCTGATCAGATAACACTAGCTTGCCTATGGAAATATTTTCTAACATTAAATAAATGTAAAGAGCAGTTACCTGTCCTTGCAGAGCCCAAGCTATGATGAATCACGACTCCTACTCTGATGTCCAAAAGCCTTTTAAAAAAGAAAAGGGCAGTGGGTGCCCAGTACCTGTTTGGCCCATCCCTTTTCCAGCCACTCTCAGAGACTCAATGCGTGCTGAGGTGCTGCCACCAGCCACTGCACATCTTGGGCTGGAGCTTCCTGCTGCTTAGCTGCTGGCTGTTTTCTCTGCTACTTGCCTCATGAGCACGTTGGTCATGTTTCTCCTCGGTGGTCCCAGCACCAGCAAGAGGAACCAATGCACCCACACCATGGAGAAATATGGCCACACACACCTTTCTGCAGAAGAACATCTTTGTAATCTTTGTAATGAAAGGAATAACCCAGGGTCACAGTATGGTGAGCTCACTGGCAAGTACACTAAAGAAGAAAAGACTGTGCTAGCTGACGTAACTATCAGCTTATTAAAGAGGGAAATGGATCAAACAATGGCTGCCAATGTCCAGAAAAATAAAATTCCTGATTGATGGATTTCTAAGAAATCAAGACTGGAATCTCCAAGGCTGGAACGAAACCATAGATAGGAAAGCAGATGTACCTTTTCTTGTTTTTGTGACTGTAATAATGAGAACTGTATTGAACGTCTTGAGAGGGAAATAAGTACTGGTAGAAGTTATGACAACAGAGAGAGCTTAGAAATAAGGATTCAGACTTATCTTCAGTCAAAAAAGCCAATTACTGACATATAAAGAAATAGGGAAACTCAAGAAAATAGCTGCATGCAGATCTGTTGATGAAGTGTTCAATCAAGCTGTGAAGATTTTTGATAAAGGCTGTGAACCTAAAGCATTCTTGAAATCATGCTTGAATAATGCTTTGATAGCTACTATTCCAACCTCTTTTTTTAAATATTTTTATTTATTTTTTTAAATTTTATTTATTTATGTGTGTGTGTGGCCAGCTCAGCCCACCAGGGGGCGGGGCTGGCTGGCATGTGGTGCTGGGGAATTGAACCGCGGTCTCTGTGCTTTAGCTTAGCTTGTTCTAGGTAGGTGCTTCAGACCACTGAGCCATCTCACCAGCCCTCCAACCTCTTTTTAAGGCAGTTGTAATCTTTCAAAATTATATCCCAATTAATGGGTAGAAAATACACGGTAAATACATAATAAGACATTAATTTTTTTGTTACAGGAGCAGACAATATATTCAGGTTTAACTTCACCTTAGTTACTATGGTGCTCACAAAACAAAGGTATCAATAGTTCTTTCCTTTTATTAAAAAGGGACCGTCTTTTTAATAAAAAAGACGGTCCCTTTTTAAAAGTTTGTGCCTTCTGTGAGCAAAATGTTTCAGTATGCATGTTATACCCATTTAGTAGTTACAACATGACAACTGGCCTTGGTGGCCACATGTGTAATCCCAATACTTGGGAGACTGAGGCAAGAGGACTGCTACAAGTTCAAGGCCAATGCAGGCTACACACTGAGTTTAAGGCCAGCCTACCTAAACTACATAGTGAGACTCTGTCTGAAAAAAACAAAACAAAAAATACGATTACCACATGTTAGGATTAGGGAGTCCCACCTTCCTTTTCTTCCAGGTTTCAAATTCTAACCTGCTCAGTGAATTTAATTTGTGAACCAAATTTTAAAGGAGTTTTTTGTGTAGTCAGTTCTTACATCAGGTGTTTAGTAAATGCAGAAAACAGATTGTTAGCAATGTTTTAATATTTATCAAATAACTGACCATTTCCTATAGAAAGATAAAAATTAGGTTACTAGAGCTTTGTGCACAGTTGTATGACAGGCCATAGTCTTTGCTTCCAAGGTTTGGGTTGGGGGGGGTCACAAAAGATTCAGAGCCTGATAGAACTGCTAGCTTTATTATGACGTAACCAGAGGGTATGAGACAAAGATCACATGTAATGAGTATGCTCCTTTTGCTGTTACACAGATTCATAATTAATTGATCCATACAATGCATAGAAGTAGAACTTTGAAATGCAGGTGCTAGATTTATGCTTAAATGATTCAGATCTCACATTAGTAACAATTGTTTTTTTTCCTTTGTTGCCTAGACTAAATACAGGGTTACAGTAAAAATCACAGAAGACAATGTAATGGTTAAATTTTCTATATGTATTTTATTTTCTGGACTATTCTCTTCACAGTTATTTAAGAAGATTTAAAAATCATTGCACTGGGGCCAGGGAGATGGCTCAGTAGAATAAGTGCTTCCCTGGAAACAAGGGTCTGAGTTCAATCCCCGGTTCCGCCAAAAATAAAAATAAAAAATAAAAATCATTGCACTTTAGTCAGAAAAATAATGTGTCTTACAATGTTAAAAACACATACACACCCCAAAAATCCTAAATTTTCCTTGAGATAGAAGAAAAACGCTGAATCACAGAGCAACAGATACCAGTGGTAGCTCTAATTCAAGTTACAAAGCCTCTCTGCCTCACATACCAAACTCCAAGGAGAAAACTCTGCTCAAACCTAGATCAAGGCCAGGCCTCTGCAGACAAATGTTAACAGTGACCTGTGGCTGGAGGCACAAAGTGACCACACTGTCCCATGTAAACCAATTGTCCCAGCTGGTTCTTTTTGTTCTTAGCATCCCACCTTAGAAGACAGCAGGATCGCTCTGCAGATGAGCGTCAGCATTATAATTCACTCTTCCCTTTTCCTTGCTATCACCTGACTCATTATTAGTTGTTACATATGAATGTATCAGTGGGATGAATACTGGACCAGCAACCTGGCTCTAGAACCTGAGCCTACATCAAGTTACTTAGTTTAATCTCTTTTACAAAATAAAAACCACTTTCCAATTTAAAAAAAAAAAATTCACATTACCCCTAAGGCACTCATGCAAAAGGAAACCTGTTAGGTGGATAAACTAGATAAAACTATTTTCTCATTATTTTTCATTTCACAAAATATGCTCAATTAACAACTGGTGATCAACTTACAACACCCAGCTCAACTAACTAGTGTGGTGCTGGGTGTGGGGGCCCACCCGAGGATTATTACTTACAACATAAAAAGAGAACTGGAGAGGAAAAACGGAAGCTGTTAAGATCTGTTAGAAACTGTTGGTTCCTTGGAGGAGCTTGTCATGCTGGCTTTTCTGGTCTCATCATCAAAGGAGCTTGGGAGCTTACTGTTGCTGAAAATACCTACGGTTCACTTTAAGAGCTCCAATCCTCACTTTGAGCATCTCTTCCTGGCTGAGGAGTAAGGGGGATAGTGCACCACTCAGTTTCCTGGAGAAGCCTGTCATGCTGGCTTTCCTGATGGGAACTTAGTTGTTCTCATCATCAGAGAAACTGGGGACCTCACTGTTGCTGAGGGTAGCTGTGTTGAGCATCGCTTCCTGGCTCCAGGTCGCATCCCTTAGCCTGCTAGCACAGATTCTTCATCCGCTGGTACAGACTTTCTAGCTTCCATCACTGACCTTTGGGCCTTCCCAGCACAGATCAGTGAAACAGATCTGTATGAGACATTGCTGTGGGCTCTAGACCTCCAGTTGGACTCATAGGTGGCACTGTTATGAGCTCTAGCTCTTCAGATGGATTCATGCAGGACATTGCCATGGGATCCAGGCCCCCAGCTGGACTCTTTGGTCTTTAGTGTAGGGACAGATTTCCTGTACTTTTTTTGGTATATGATTCCTTGGTTGACTATTATAAAATAATGCCATTAATTATGTGTCCTGTATTGCTCCCCTTGCAAGCCCAGCAACACAAAATTCAGCACAGTGCCTATCTTGCAGTCAGACTCAGTATCTGTCAACAAAATGCAGCCCTAGTACGGTAACAGGACACAGACGCACAGAAATGGAGTTTCATATACAGTACAGCCTTGAAATGGTACAGCGCTTTCCTTCAACTCTTTTTTTTTAAAAAAAAAAAAAAAAACAAACAAGATCTTGCTAAATTGCCCAGCCCAAGGGGCCAGGGATATCATTAAGTGGCATAAGTGCCTGCCCAGCAAGCACAAGGTCCTGAGTTCATCCTCGGTACCAAAAATACATAGATATGCACCAAGAAACCCAGCTCATTACTTGAACTTCTAAAGAAAAAATGAGGAGCCAGGGAGATGCTCAGTAGAATAATCACTTGCCTGGCAAGTGCAAGGGCCTGAGTTCAATCCCTGCCTGGTTCCACAAAAAAAAAAAAAAAAAAAAAAAGAAGAAGAAGAAGAAGAAAGAAAGAAAAATGAGTCTCCCTAGTCTGATCCATCTGTAACTCTTCAGGATGACAAACAAATGACTATGTTTGTCTAACTCAGACTGCTATGTTCAATTCAAATCTAATACCACCAGAGTTTTCTTCCTTAATTTTAAAGCAGTGTTTACATATAATGAAGCTTTGGTTCCTCCTGAAATAATAAGTACTATATGTACTTTGCACAAAGCTCCAGTTGGAAGGTTTCCTCCCTTGCTTTGGTCCTTTCAACATCTTCGTCCCCCCCTCAAGCCAGCACCACTACTAGTTTCCTACTACTCCTTTCAGAGATTCAGATATTTCAAATTCCTGTATGCTCCTCCTGTGTCATGTTTGAAAGCACCACACAGTACCCCGCTGTATGGCACTCCACTGCATGATCCTCAAATCTCCTCTAAGGACCCTTAAAGTTGCCTCCCCTCATCCATGGTTCCCAATCACACCACTTGGGAGCCTGAGAAAGCAGGATTGAGAGTTCAAGGCCAACCTGAGCTATATAGCAACTTGAAAGCCGGCCTAGAAAACATAGCAAAACCCCGTCTCCAATAGACTAAGAATAAGTGTACCCAATGTACACTTCATCCTTAGAATAAACTGTTAAAATAGCCCACCTGGAAAAAAATAAATAAATAAAACAAATGTATTTAATTAAAAAAAAATAGCTCAACTGGGGTAATTTTCACTGAGAGTTCTATTAGCAATCTGTATTTTTTTTTTCATTTTCTTTCTTTTAATGTATTTAGAACAAGGTCTACAGGGTCTCACTACATAGATCGGAGTAGAGATCTTCCTGTTTTCAGCTTCCCAATCGCTGGGATTACAGGCATGCACCACCATGCCACACTGCTTTGTTGACAAATACTGAGTCTGTTGCATCTCAGAGTGCCCCAGGGGTGGGGACAGGGCCAGCACAGCAGGCCAGGGATCAAACCCGTGGCACCTGCGCCTGCCAATCTGCTGAGCTATCTGGCCAGCCCAGCAATCTGTATTTGTATTTCTCAACATCTCTCTGAACCCAGAGTATTATTAAACCTTTAAACCAATCTTTTCCAGAGACTAGGGATGTAGCTCAGTGGTACAACACCTGTCTATCATACCAATGCCCATGGATTTGATCTCCTGCAACTCAAAAAAAAAAAAAAAAGCCATTTTTTTAATTTTTATTTTTTGATGACAGGGTTTTGCTATGTTGTCTAGGCTGGCCTTCAACTTGTTATGTAGCCCAGGCTGGCCTTCAACTCTCAATCCTCCTTTCTCAGGCTCCCAAGTGGTGTGATTATGTCATACCCAGCAAAACCTCCAACTTCAACGAATAAAAAATGTCTTGTTGCCAGTTTTACTTAAAATCCTTCACTATAAATGAAGTTGAACACTATGCCCTTTACTCTTGACAGTGTTTGTATCTAAATATGTTTCCTAATGACACCTTCCTAAATTGCAGTTATTAATGATACAAGACCATTTTCTAGATATAAGATCATTTTCTAGATGTATCTCAAGTGAAAATTCATGTAAAGGTTCCGTCTAGCACTAAAACATTTCCTAATATTTATTACATTAAATCAGATAAAATATAACCACTTTTTTGACTGATATTAGAAGAACATAATGTTGACTATGGGACTATTTGTTCTCAGTACACAAACAGAATTCTCATAGTCTGGATTTGAGTTTAGTCCACTATCTACCTAACCACATAAAATATCTATGAATACAGTTCTAATGTCACTTTCAGCACTACAGAGCTCTTAGCACATCCACACACCCTCTCACCCAGTTAGTACAGCATATCTTAAGAAATCTGTGACTCACATCTTAAAAATAAATTTATAGAAATATGACTTTCTGGTCTTAGCAATATGCTGAGACTAAGTTAAAGCAGATTCTACTAGAAAAATCTCAATGTTAAATAGAAGGAAAGAACTCAGCAGAGTTCCAAGGGATGACAGCTCCAATCAAGGTGCCTGGAAGAAAAATACAAACATCCTTGGGGGGGGGGGGGAGATACCCTTCAGCAAAGAGATACAGTTAAACAACAGTTTCAAAAGGTGAAAACTCTGGGGCCAGGGTTGGGGTGATGGCTCAATGGAATAAGCGCTTCCCTGGCAAGCGCAGGGGCCTGAGTTCAATCCCCAGTTCTGCCACAAAAAATAATAAATAAATAAAAGAAATAGAAAACTTAATTAAAAAAAAAAAAAAAAAAAACCCTCTGGGGCCAGGGATATAGGTCAGTGGCATATGCGTCTGCCTGACAAGTGCAAGGTCCCAAGTTCAATTCAGTAGTCGTCGTCGTCGTCGTCGTCGTCATCATCATCATCCACAAGAACAACAACAAAAGGTGAAAACTCATAAAACACTACCTAATATCTCCAAGGTGTAGCAAGTCACCTAGAACCAGCAAAGAAACTAGTTTCTGGCTTTTCTTTGGAGGGAGATGTGTCTCCCGTGGGAAAATGAAACCCAAACCCACATTTTCTGTGCAAGTGTTATTTATAAAGATTTGATTGACTGAGTTGGTACAGTGTCTTGCTAAGCAGTTCAGACTCATAGTGATCCTCCTGTTTCAGCCTCCCCAGCACCAGGATTACACAGCATGCACCACCACACCCAATTTTGGTGGCCGGCACAGGCATACAACACCAGGGATCAAACCTGTGTCCTTCTACTTGCCAGGTAGGCGGTTAGACCACTGGTCTATCTCCTTGCCCCTGCAAGTGCCATCTATTCATATATAACTCCACAAACTGAAACGTATGGGCTAAAATGAGTTGAAGCTTAGGTGCCTAGCAGTAACACAATCACAAGTACTGAGCAGACACTTCCACAAACCAAGGCACACAAATAAAAAGAACAAAAACAAAAGGCACACAAATAAAAACAAAACCAAAACAAAGCATGTCCCAAAACAAAAATTACTCAGCAGACAGATTTATAATGAGTGATCAGAAGCAAATACGTTAGTTCTCAGGAACTTAAAAAAAAGTATGTCATAAAATAAATGCTGAAAATGATTAAAGAATCTTTAAAGAGATGAGGTATGACCAAAATATTCGGTGATTATTTACTATTAAAAATATACTGCAGGGGGCTGGAGAGATGGCTCAGTGGTCTAAGGCACCTACTTAGAACAAGCTTGGCAAAGCATCAGGGACGGCCGTTCAATCCCCCAGCACCACATGCCAGCCAGCCCCGCCCCCTGGTGGGCTGAGCTGGCCACACACACACACCACACTCTCTCTCTCTCTCTCTCTCTCTCTCTCTCTCTCATAAATAAAAATTTAAAAATATATATATATATACTGCAGGGCTGGAAAGACCTCAGTATCTTAAGTGCCTGCCTGGCAAATACAAGGTCCTGAGTCCAATCCCTGATACCAAAAAATAAAGAAAAATAAAAATATACTACAGTAAAAGACACTGCCATGAATCCTCTCAGTCATTCCCCTTGTCCCCTCACTTTAAACTCACTCATCCCATTTTTCCCGGTCCTTTGTGAAACAGCTCTGGAGTCTTCTTTCTTGAGGGGCTTTACCAGGTATGATAAAACCTCTGGTAACTGCTATGATTGGACTAAGCGCCACCCAACAGAAAGACAGGCTTGTAAAATCATGACACTGCCTCATCCAACTTATTCACTACATCTGGCACTGTGCAACTTAGGTCTCTTCCCCAAAGTCAAAATGTTCTCAATAGGGGCCAGCCAGATAGTTCAGTGAATTAAAGTGCCTGTTAAGGCAGGCTCAGGGACTGGGGTTCAATCCCTGACATGCCGGCCTGGCCCCGCCCCAGAGACACACTGAGAGTGATTTTAAGACTGGGCGTGGTGGTGTGCACCTATAATCCCAGCACTTGGGAGGCTGAAAACGGGGATCACTACAAGTCCAATTTGTTTAGTTAGACCCTATACTAAATACATTTAAAAAAAAAAAAAAGTTCTAAATAAATGGAGAACACTAGGGCAGCCACTTCCACATTCATGAGAAAGTGGTCCCAGAATTTAAGAAAGTAACAAGAGCCAGGTGTGGTGGCCTATGTTCGTAATCAAGAGGCTGAGGCAGGAGGATCATGAGTTTGAGACCAACCAGAGGTAATGGAATAAAGGGAAATTACTGACTAGAATATTAACAATGATGACTTTTTGTTAAATAAAAAGAAAGCAAGGCATAGTGGCACAGCCTGTAACTGGAGCTAGTCAGGAGGCTCGGGTAAAGATCCCAAGCTTCAGGCCAGCCAGCCTAGACAATTTACTGAGTATTCCTGGGTTCAATCCCCAGTAATGATCTCCCCTCAAACATTCAGCAATCAAAGATGCCCTGGTCATAATTGCTTCCAAAACTGAGACAGCATAGAATTATTACAAAATGCTGAATATGACACTTCACACTTGCAAAAAGTAATGTTATGTACAAAGGATTGAGCTGGCTATTAAAATTTTAAAAAAGTATTAAGGATACTGGGCAGGTGTGGTGCACACCTGTAACCCCAGCAGAAGGCTGAGGCATGAGGTTCTCACATCCGATTCCTCAAAATAAGAAAAGGGACTGAGGGTGTAGCTCAGTGCAAATGCTCTGGGTTCAAGCCACAATACTGCAAAAGGGGTGGGGGGAGAGAAAGTGTGAGGAGGGCAAGTAATCAATCCTTAACTCTCTTCAGAGAGCAATCTAAACTTTTAGGAATTTTTTTTTTTCCTTTTAACTCAACAGGCATCTGCTTTTAAGACTAGGCTTCATAAAATCTGACAAATACACTATGATAATTCCTTCCAGGAGGAAATGTTCCATTAGTATAGCCAAGAACTCCAAATATTTCAATAGCTAACTATCCATTTGAAGGTAAATGACAAGTCATGCATTCACTTGAAACATTCAGGGACCAAGACTTTCACCAATAGTTACACATCAGTAACTCACTAATTTGGGCTTTACCTAGCTGGGCAAATTAATGTTTATAACTCTGACCCTCTTTATCTATAAAAGCTCCTACTTGACAGGGCTGTCATGAAGACTAAACGAGTTAATACAAAGAACACTACCTGACACATAACCCTGCACCATCTTAGAAATCAATACATCTTCCTCTTTTCCACCAGCCTGAATCTTCATCTGGATGGGGCACTGGGACTCTAAACATTATTCATTTTCTAAGTTAAATTTGTCTTCCTAACATCATCTGCCACTTGTTTTCTTCCTCTACTTCAGACAGAAACCCAAAACTGGGTATCATTCTGGTTACTCTGCTTGCCTCCTTGTGTACCTTATTTACCTTAGCCCCATGAAGGGCATCTTCTCCAAGATGTCAAGCCTGCTCTTAGTACCACGGGCCAGCAGCACCATGTACTGTGGGACTGTACCACTTTCCCACTACAAGACACTCAAGGGAAAGACTTCATCTTGTCCATATTCCAGTTATGTGTGAAATATACATGTAGTCCATTAATGAGAAAGTAACATGACTACAATCTAACAGTATCAAGTAAATACATTTTAATATATATAGACACTGACAAAAAAGGGCCAATAAGGAGCCTAGGCATTATGAATCAGTCACAAAACACACCAACAAATCACTGCTAGCACTGAAGTGGTGGCCTGTGCCCCGCGATCTGCCACCCGGGTCCCTTCACACTACCATGCCATCTTCATCACACAGCCTCCTAGGAGAGTACTGGCGCCATGCACAAGCTCAACTCTCTCTTCGCCAGTTCCTATTGCTGTAAGCAAAGAGGTTAACTTAGCCAGATTTGCACAACTACCCTTGAAAGACAGCTCTGTCCTGGTCAGGCTTGAATTTCTAAGGCTGAAGGCCACACCATAAATGGGAATAAGCCCAAAAAGGTTATGTGCACCTTCTCATCCATTTTTCTGTAGTGCTACATGGGTAATTTATCCTTAGATGTTTTGAAATATATGTATCTAGCAAACCTCAACATGCCCTAAATGGAAATAAACCTATTTCAAATTTTGCTTATTTTGGGTTTTTTTTTGAAACAGGGTCTTGCTAAGTAGTCCAGGCTGAACTCAAATTCGCATTGATCCTCTTGTCTCAGTGTCCTGAGTGCTGGGACTGAAGACATGTGCCACCACACTTGGCCTATTTCTGTAGTTTTATTACTTATGTCTACTAATTATTCCTGCATACTACTTCCTAGCCCCTGAGCTCATTAACACTATCTCTGAACTTTCACTCTCCACTCCCAATCCCATCACCAGCTTTCAGGTGTGATTCTACTCTGTAACAGTTTCTTTTTGGTCCATCTTTTCAGTCCTGTCTCATTCCCTCCTTCCCTTCCTCCCTCCTGCCATGTTAAAGAGCAAACCCATGTGCCTGCTCAGTCCTACACTCTACTGTTGACCTATGGCCCCAGCCCTTAAGCCCATTTCCACTGCCCAAGGTAGCCCTATAATTTCATCTCCGCTAACCCACTAACCTCACTGACCTACGATATGACGTTTCAGAGTTTTTTCTCACATTCACTGTGTACCCTGCTACTAGATTAACATTCAGTTCCACTCTGGGTGTAGTAAGTCTCTGCTCAAAAACACCAACAGCCTGTTAAAGGATAAACATAGTGCTCAAGTCCTACAAAACTGAACCTTAAAGAAAGGCTCTAAACAATCTAGGCTGTAAAGAGCTACTCATCTCATCATAGCAAGGCAAGAAAAATCCCTTTTCACCAGGGGATCCTACCAATACAGTTACTGTGTTACACAAAAGGGGAAGCACTGTCCTAACTCCTCAACATCAACTTTAGTTCTATTATTACCATCTGAGTAGGAAGCAACATTCGTGTGCCTTCCAATGCCCCCCACAGTGCTCAGGGTGACACAGGTACTGGCTTTGCCACATGCCAAGCAGTAGCGAGGAACAGCAGCACTGAGGCTGTATGTAGGACCCTGGCTGGGTGCAGTGGAATGCCGGCAGTAAGGTGCCCACCCACAGGTTCTTGGGGATCCATGCTCGCTAAATGGTCTTTTGAAACTAACTTGAATCTTCCTGTCTCTAGACAACAAATGTAGTTAGGAATAATGTTGCCCCACTAATAACTCTTACTGCTCCCCTCTCAACCCAACAAATTCAGCTCTGAACCTAAGTGTGTGCAGAGACAAGCCCTAAACTATGATGGAACACAACAGTTATAACCTGTCCAGAACCCCAAACAAATCCCTGAAAAGGTATTACTGGGTCTTCATAGCTCCCATTTATACTAGTTAAAAATTCATGTAATTCCAAAGCAGCCATAAGTGTGAACATGTCTTTTGGGCAGAAAGGGATTAAACAAATATCTGTGAAGACTACAAGTCACATTGTATAAAAAGTACTCCAATTTTTGGTTTTGATTCTAATACTAACAAAAGACCTAAATGTCAACACTATCTGGGATAACTGTTAAACTTAGGCCATAAATTAATGAGCTGTTGATGTGCTGTCAGAGATTTACACACTCAGACCCAACAGTGTGTACCACTGTAGTTACAGTGAAGTATAAATAAGCCAACAGTAGCCCCATACACCAAAGGGCTATTTTTGCTAGCAAACAAAAACAAGAAGCTAAAACCCACAGGAGAAAAAGACAAACTGAAGAGAAGGACCCAGCTGAGAAGAAGCCAAGGCACTCCACAAAAAGGAAAAACTGCTAGACAGTGCAAGGTAACACATACCCATAATCCCACCTACTCAGGAGTATTATCAACTTCCTGGGCAACTTGGTAAGGTCACCTCAAAATAAATTTAGAGGTCTTGGAGATGTAGCTCTGTGGTAGAGTACTTGCCTAGCAGGCACTGAGGCCTTGACTTCAAACTCCAGTACTATAAGAATATTTAAAAGAAAAAAAGGAGGCTTTCAGGTTCCAAGGGAGAATTTTTGGTTCAGAGATACCCGAGAGGGTCTAGGACCTTGCTGAAGGGAACCCTCCTGAACCATTTCCCCTAGACACCCCATATTGGGGAAAGGACTTCCACTCCCCAGTTCAACTGGAAAACGCGTTCATGAATACATCGGCAGCAGGCGAGTCTCCTTGAAAATAAATTCGTGGAAAATTCTTCCATCGAGTTCCATGTACAGAACAAGTGTAGACGGGTTTTATTTTAATTGTATTAAAATTTGGAAGAAACAATTTTTTAAAAAATTACTTTTGGTGGTACAGGGAGAAGGCTCAGTGGAATAAGAACTTCCCTGGCAGGGGCAAGGTCCTGAGTGCAACACCTGGTTCGGCCAGAAACAAACTAACGTGTTTAATTGTTTGATGGTTTCAACTGAATAACTTTAATTAATTAAATAAAAATATTCTTAAATAATAAAAAAAAAAAAAAAAAAAAAAAAAAAAGGCCCGGAGAGATAGCTCAGTAGAATGTTTGCCTGGCAAGCACAGGGTCCTGAGTTCAATCCCCAATACCACCAAAAAAAAAAAAAAAATTACTGTATGTCCCTGCCCAAAGTTATTTCTAAATTCTTTCTCCTGGTCTGTGAGATCTCCAACTACTACTATACCATAGCATGGGCAAAACTGAACTAGTACTGCCAACACATGCTACACAGTGGTGCCTTATATAGGGGCAAGGACAGTCCTTTTTTGACCTAGTGCACCCTGCCCTGCTCAAAACAAAGGAAAAAGATACACTAATTTAAAAATCTCCATCCTGTCTTCCAACTCAACAACCAAGCCATTATGACAAGAGGTGAAGAAGTGTTATGAGATGAGCTCAGGACTCAGCACAGCCTGTGTGTAGCTGGGGAGCCTAGAGATGCTGACCTCATCTCCTGGCTGAGAGAAGGCAAGGCCTACTGTAGGATGTAGAGAAGCCACAGGCTTCTTGTCCCCACCTCCCTCCTCTCCAGCTTTCCCCTCTCAGGTAACTGGACCTTGCCAGGCCCAGAAGCATGGGGCCAGGTGACCATGGACTGAGGCCTCTGAAACTAAGAACCAAAAATCTTTTCTCCTTTAAGGTATATCAGGTCGGGGCCGGGGAGACGGCTCAGTGGAATAAGCACTTCCCTGGCAAGCGCAAGGGCATGAGTTCAATCCCCGGTTCCACCAAAAAAAAAAAAAAAAAAAAAGAGGATAAGGTATATCAGGTCTTTTGTCACAGTTGCAGAATGATGACCAATAAAATACGTAGAATTTGAAGATAGTAACAGAGTGAAGCCTCTGGAAAATGAAGCAACAAAGACATGTTGCTGTGATGTACAGTCAGCAAAGAAAATTATGGTACTGTCTCTTTCTTCAAAGCAGCTAATGCAGCTGAGTAATTCCAGACACCGAAAGAAACTAACATGCCCAATCCTGACCTCTGTTTGGTATCTGTATATCACAGCAAATGGATAGAGTGGTCACAACTACAATATATGAGGTTATCTACCTTTTGCTCAAAGATTCCTGAGACATGCAAGTTTAGAAAAACATCACTAATGATACTAATACCACCTTCTAAAGTTGTCAACTTACGTTAAAATCTATTACATACACTGGGCCAGCAAGATGGCTCAGTGGCCTAAAGCGCCTGCTAGGGCAGGCCAGATCGGTCATCGAACTAAAGTGCCTGCTTAGGTAGACGCAGGGGCTGGGAGTTCAATCCCAGGCCTGCAGTGCCAGCCCTGCCTCCAGGGTGCACTGAGATGGTGACTGAGACTGGGCATGGTGGCACACGCCTATATCCCAGCACTTGGAAGGCTGAAAACAGGAGGATCACTACAAGTCCAATCTGTGTAGTGAGACCCTGTACTAAATACTTTATTAAAAAATAAAAAAATAAGAGTGCCTCCTTAGTAAGTGCTCAGGGACCGTGGTTCAATCCCCAGCACCACATATCATGCCAGCCCTGGCCCAGGGTGGGCTGAGCCAGCCAGAGGGAGGAGCTATATCTATTACTATTGCACACATTGACACTACTTACCAGCATTTCCAAATCTGTGCCACTAAAAGAACCAAGGCAAATACCAATGACCATACATTATATTCTTCCCCTCAGAGAACTTTCAATACACTGCTATCCAGAAGCATTTTGCCACTTGATTTTTCAAAAGGAAAAGAAAAAAGAATAAATAGGTTAAAATTGCCTGGTTAGCTTACTATATATGGGTCAAATTTGCTATACCCTAGAAAGAACTGCTAAAGATAGAAAATGGCTCATACTAGCAAGGACACCACTGTACTTTGTTTTTTGTTGTTTTTTTTAACCACTGTACTTTGAATTAAGCTCTTTTTTAAGTGTATGACACATGGCATAAAGCCACTACTAGCATTTATGCTCTAAGTCTACAGGCTAATTGTTCTGTCTGTGGCTATTTACCTTTGCAGCTATCTACGATCTACGAGATCCCTCAGTGCTTCTAGTCTCTCAGATTTATTATGAGACAGAAACAGGAACAGAGTCAACAAGAATTTACGAGACTATGGTTAGAAAATTATTCTGCATTTCCAACTAAACTTACATTTGTGGGGGCTGGAGAGATGGCTCAGTGGTCTAAAGCACCTACTTAGAACAAGCTTAGCAAAGCATCAGGGACCGCGGTTCAATCCCCCAGCACCACAT